>NC_084795.1:156242963-156586713 GCF_963169125.1 Humulus lupulus
TCATTGAATAATTTTGAAGGAATATTAGTAAAGTATAATCTAATTTGAATGTTAGTGGCTTCTTTAGTACATTTAAGAAGGTATAGGGCCACGATTCGTCTTAACTCTCCCTCATATCTTATTTTATCCATCGTTAAACTTACAACTCCCTTCCGCGGTACTTATAGGATCTAATTTGAGTACTAATTAGTAATATATTCACTAATTGGAATGCTGGTCGTTTCTTTGGCACTAATTTCAGGACATTTCAGAAAGTATAGGGCCACGACTCGTGAAACTAACAACTCACTTCCTCGGTACATGTAGAATCTAATTTGAGAACTAATTGGTAAAATATCCACTAATTGGAATCCGAGATGTTTCTTTTGAACAATTTAGAATGCATACCGCCACCATAGAATTTGTTTCTCCCTGGTATCTTTCTTTCTCACTTGTTAATCCGTCTATTAAATATCTTGGGATTCATTGAATAATTTCGAAGGAATATTAGTAAAGTATAATATAATTTGAATGTTAGTGGCTTCTTTAGTACATTTAAGAAGGTATAGTGCCACGATTCGTCTTAACTCTCCCTCATATCTTATTTTATCCCTCGTTAAACTAACAACTCCCTTCCGCGGTACTTATAGGATCTAATTTGAGAACTAATTAGAAAAATATTCACTAATTGGAATGCTTGTCGTTTCTTTGGCACTAATTTCATGACATTTCAGAAGGTATAGGGCCACGATTCGTGAAACTAACAACTCACTTCCTCGGTACATGTAGAATCTAATTTGAGAACTAATTGGTAAAATATCCACTAATTGGAATCCGAGATGTTTCTTTTGAACAATTTAGAATGCATACCGCCACCATAGAATTTGTATCTCCCTGGTATCTTTCTTTCTCACTTGTTAATCCGTCTATTAAATATCTTGGGATTCATTGAATAATTTTGAAGGAATATTAGTAAAGTATAATCTAATTTGAATGTTAGTGGCTTCTTTAGTACATTTAAGAAGGTATAGGGCCACGATTCGTCTTAACTCTCCCTAATATCTTATTTTATCCATCGTTAAACAAACAACTCTCTTCCGCGGTACTTATAGGATCTAATTTGAGAACCAATTAGAAAAATATTCACTAATGGGAATGCTGGTCGTTTCTTTGGCACTAATTTCAGGACATTTCAGAAGGTATAGGGCCACGACTCGTGAAACTAACAACTCACTTCCTCGGTACATGTAGAATCTAATTTGAGAACTAATTGGTAAAATATACAATAATTGGAATTCGAGATGTTTCTTTTGAACCATTTAGAATGCATACGGCCACCATTGAATTTGTGTCTCCCTGATATCTTTCTTTCTCCCTTGTTAATCCGTCAATTAAATATCTTGGGATTCATTGAATAATTTTGAAGGAATATTAGTAAAGTATAATCTAATTTGAATGTTAGTGGCTTCTTTAGTACATTTAAGAAGGTATAGGGCCACGATTCGTCTTAACTCTCCCTCATATCTTATTTTATCCATCGTTAAACTTACAACTCCCTTCCGCGGTACTTATAGGATCTAATTTGAGTACTAATTAGTAATATATTCACTAATTGGAATGCTGGTCGTTTCTTTGGCACTAATTTCAGGACATTTCAGAAAGTATAGGGCCACGACTCGTGAAACTAACAACTCACTTCCTCGGTACATGTAGAATCTAATTTGAGAACTAATTGGTAAAATATCCACTAATTGGAATCCGAGATGTTTCTTTTGAACAATTTAGAATGCATACCGCCACCATAGAATTTGTTTCTCCCTGGTATCTTTCTTTCTCACTTGTTAATCCGTCTATTAAATATCTTGGGATTCATTGAATAATTTCGAAGGAATATTAGTAAAGTATAATATAATTTGAATGTTAGTGGCTTCTTTAGTACATTTAAGAAGGTATAGTGCCACGATTCGTCTTAACTCTCCCTCATATCTTATTTTATCCCTCGTTAAACTAACAACTCCCTTCCGCGGTACTTATAGGATCTAATTTGAGAACTAATTAGAAAAATATTCACTAATTGGAATGCTTGTCGTTTCTTTGGCACTAATTTCATGACATTTCAGAAGGTATAGGGCCACGATTCGTGAAACTAACAACTCACTTCCTCGGTACATGTAGAATCTAATTTGAGAACTAATTGGTAAAATATCCACTAATTGGAATCCGAGATGTTTCTTTTGAACAATTTAGAATGCATACCGCCACCATAGAATTTGTATCTCCCTGGTATCTTTCTTTCTCACTTGTTAATCCGTCTATTAAATATCTTGGGATTCATTGAATAATTTTGAAGGAATATTAGTAAAGTATAATCTAATTTGAATGTTAGTGGCTTCTTTAGTACATTTAAGAAGGTATAGGGCCACGATTCGTCTTAACTCTCCCTAATATCTTATTTTATCCATCGTTAAACAAACAACTCTCTTCCGCGGTACTTATAGGATCTAATTTGAGAACCAATTAGAAAAATATTCACTAATGGGAATGCTGGTCGTTTCTTTGGCACTAATTTCAGGACATTTCAGAAGGTATAGGGCCACGACTCGTGAAACTAACAACTCACTTCCTCGGTACATGTAGAATCTAATTTGAGAACTAATTGGTAAAATATACAATAATTGGAATTCGAGATGTTTCTTTTGAACCATTTAGAATGCATACGGCCACCATTGAATTTGTGTCTCCCTGATATCTTTCTTTCTCCCTTGTTAATCCGTCAATTAAATATCTTGGGATTCATTGAATAATTTTGAAGGAATATTAGTAAAGTATAATCTAATTTGAATGTTAGTGGCTTCTTTAGTACATTTAAGAAGGTATAGGGCCACGATTCGTCTTAACTCTCCCTAATATCTTATTTTATCCATCGTTAAACTAACAACTCTCTTCCGCGGTACTTATAGGATCTAATTTGAGAACCAATTAGAAAAATATTCACTAATGGGAATGCTGGTCGTTTCTTTGGCACTAATTTCAGGACATTTCAGAAGGTATAGGGCCACGACTCGTGAAACTAACAACTCACTTCCTCGGTACATGTAGAATCTAATTTGACAACTAATTGGTAAAATATCCACTAATTGGAATCCGAGATGTTTCTTTTGAACAATTTAGAATGCATACGCCCACCATTGAATTTGTATCTCCCTGATATCTTTCTTTCTCCCTTGTTAATCCGTCAATTAAATATCTTGGGATTCATTGAATAATTTTGAAGGAATATTAGTAAATTATAAATTAATTTGAATGTTAGTGGCTTCTTTAGTACATTTAAGAAGGTATAGGGCCACGATTCGTCTTAACTCTCCCTCATATCTTATTTTATCCATCGTTAATCTTACAACTCCCTTCCGCGGTACTTATAGGATCTAATTTGAGAACTAATTAGTAATATATTCACTAATTGGAATGCTGGTCGTTTCTTTGGCACTAATTTCAGGACATTTCAGAAAGTATAGGGCCACGACTCGTGAAACTAACAACTCACTTCCTCGGTACATGTAGAATCTAATTTGAGAACTAATTGGTAAAATATCCACTAATTGGAATCCGAGATGTTTCTTTTGAACAATTTAGAATGCATACCGCCACCATAGAATTTGTTTCTCCCTGGTATCTTTCTTTCTCACTTGTTAATCCGTCTATTAAATATCTTGGGATTCATTGAATAATTTCGAAGGAAAATTAGTAAAGTATAATATAATTTGAATGTTGTGGCTTCTTTAGTACATTTAAGAAGGTATAGTGCCACGATTCGTCTTAACTATCCCTCATATCTTATTTTATCCCTCGTTAAACTAACAACTCCCTTCCGCGGTACTTATAGGATCTAATTTGAGAACTAATTAGAAAAATATTCACTAATTGGAATGCTGGTCGTTTCTTTGGCACTAATTTCAGGACATTTCAGAAAGTATAGGGCCACGACTCGTGAAACTAACAACTCACTTCCTCGGTACATGTAGAATCTAATTTGAGAACTAATTGGTAAAATATCCACTAATTGGAATCCGAGATGTTTCTTTTGAACAATTTAGAATGCATACCGCCACCATAGAATTTGTATCTCCCTGGTATCTTTCTTTCTCACTTGTTAATCCGTCTATTAAATATCTTGGGATTCATTGAATAATTTTGAAGGAATATTAGTAAAGTATAATCTAATTTGAATGTTAGTGGCTTCTTTAGTACATTTAAGAAGGTATAGGGCCACGATTCGTCTTAACTCTCCCTAATATCTTATTTTATCCATCGTTAAACTAACAACTCTCTTCCGCGGTACTTATAGGATCTAATTTGAGAACCAATTAGAAAAATATTCACTAATGGGAATGCTGGTCGTTTCTTTGGCACTAATTTCAGGACATTTCAGAAGGTATAGGGCCACGACTCGTGAAACTAACAACTCACTTCCTCGGTACATGTAGAATCTAATTTGACAACTAATTGGTAAAATATCCACTAATTGGAATCCGAGATGTTTCTTTTGAACAATTTAGAATGCATACGCCCACCATTGAATTTGTATCTCCCTGATATCTTTCTTTCTCCCTTGTTAATCCGTCAATTAAATATCTTGGGATTCATTGAATAATTTTGAAGGAATATTAGTAAATTATAATCTAATTTGAATGTTAGTGGCTTCTTTAGTACATTTAAGAAGGTATAGGGCCACGATTCGTCTTAACTCTCCCTCATATCTTATTTTATCCATCGTTAAACTTACAACTCCCTTCCGCGGTACTTATAGGATCTAATTTGAGAACTAATTAGTAATATATTCACTAATTGGAATGCTGGTCGTTTCTTTGGCACTAATTTCAGGACATTTCAGAAAGTATAGGGCCACGACTCGTGAAACTAACAACTCACTTCCTCGGTACATGTAGAATCTAATTTGAGAACTAATTGGTAAAATATCCACTAATTGGAATCCGAGATGTTTCTTTTGAACAATTTAGAATGCATACCGCCACCATAGAATTTGTTTCTCCGTGGTATCTTTCTTTCTCACTTGTTAATCCGTCTATTAAATATCTTGGGATTCATTGAATAATTTCGAAGGAAAATTAGTAAAGTATAATATAATTTGAATGTTGTGGCTTCTTTAGTACATTTAAGAAGGTATAGTGCCACGATTCGTCTTAACTCTCCCTCATATCTTATTTTATCCCTCGTTAAACTAACAACTCCCTTCCGCGGTACTTATAGGATCTAATTTGAGAACTAATTAGAAAAATATTCACTAATTGGAATGCTGGTCGTTTCTTTGGCACTAATTTCAGGACATTTCAGAAGGTATAGGGCCACGATTCGTGAAACTAACAACTCACTTCCTCGGTACATGTAGAATCTAATTTGAGAACTAATTGGTAAAATATCCACTAATTGGAATCCGAGATGTTTCTTTTGAACAATTTAGAATGCATACGTCCACCATTGAATTTGTGTCTCCCTGATATCTTTCTTTCTCCCTTGTTAATCCGTCAATTAAATATCTTGGGATTCATTGAATAATTTCGAAGCAAAATTAGTAAAGTATAATCTAATTTGAATGTTAGTGGCTTCTTTAGTACATTTAAGAAGGTATAGTGCCACGATTCGTCTTAACTCTCCCTAATATCTTATTTTATCCCTCGTTAAACTAACAACTCCCTTCCGCGGTACTTATAGGATCTAATTTGAGTACTAATTAGAAAAATATTCACTAATTGGAATGCTGGTCGTTTCTTTGGCACTAATTTCAGGAAATTTCAGAAGGTATAGGGCCACGACTCGTGAAACTAACAACTCACTTCCTCGGTACATGTAGAATCTAATTTGAGAACTAATTGGTAAAATATACAATAATTGGAATTCGAGATGTTTCTTTTGAACCATTTAGAATGCATACGGCCACCATTGAATTTGTGTCCCTGATATCTTTCTTTCTCCCTTGTTAATCCGTCAATTAAATATCTTGGGATTCATTGAATAATTTCGAAGGAAAATTAGTAAAGTATAATCTAATTTGAATGTTAGTGGCTTCTTTAGTACATTTAAGAAGGTATAGGGCCACGATTCGTCTTAACTCTCCCTCATATCTTATTTTATCCATCGTTAAACTAACAACTCCCTTCCGCGGTACTTATAGGATCTAATTTGAGAACCAATTAGAAAAATATTCACTAATGGGAATGCTGGTCGTTTCTTTGGCACTAATTTCAGGACATTTCAGAAGGTATAGGGCCACGACTCGTGAAACTAACAACTCACTTCCTCGGTACATGTAGAATCTAATTTGAGAACTAATTGGTAAAATATACAATAATTGGAATTCGAGATGTTTCTTTTGAACCATTTAGAATGCATACGGCCACCATTGAATTTGTGTCTCCCTGATATCTTTCTTTCTCCCTTGTTAATCCGTCAATTAAATATCTTGGGATTCATTGAATAATTTTGAAGGAATATTAGTAAAGTATAATCTAATTTGAATGTTAGTGGCTTCTTTAGTACATTTAAGAAGGTATAGGGCCACGATTCGTCTTAACTCTCCCTAATATCTTATTTTATCCATCGTTAAACTAACAACTCTCTTCCGCGGTACTTATAGGATCTAATTTGAGAACCAATTAGAAAAATATTCACTAATGGGAATGCTGGTCGTTTCTTTGGCACTAATTTCAGGACATTTCAGAAGGTATAGGGCCACGACTCGTGAAACTAACAACTCACTTCCTCGGTACATGTAGAATCTAATTTGAGAACTAATTGGTAAAATATCCACTAATTGGAATCCGAGATGTTTCTTTTGAACAATTTAGAATGCATACGCCCACCATTGAATTTGTATCTCCCTGATATCTTTCTTTCTCCCTTGTTAATCCGTCAATTAAATATCTTGGGATTCATTGAATAATTTTGTAGGAATATTAGTAAATTATAATATAATTTGAATGTTAGTGGCTTCTTTAGTACATTTAAGAAGGTATAGGGCCACGATTCGTCTTAACTCTCCCTCATATCTTATTTTATCCATCGTTAAACTTACAACTCCCTTCCGCGGTACTTATAGGATCTAATTTGAGAACTAATTAGAAAAATATTCACTAATTGGAATGCTGGTCGTTTCTTTGGCACTAATTTCAGGACATTTCAGAAAGTATAGGGCCACGTTTCGTGAAACTAACAACTCACTTCCTCGGTACATGTAGAATCTAATTTGAGAACTAATTGGTAAAATATCCACTAATTGGAATCCGAGATGTTTCTTTTGAACAATTTAGAATGCATACCGCCACCAAAGAATTTGTTTCTCCCTGGTATCTTTCTTTCTCACTTGTTAATCCGTCTATTAAATATCTTGGGATTCATTGAATAATTTCGAAGGAAAATTAGTAAAGTATAATATAATTTGAATGTTGTGGCTTCTTTAGTACATTTAAGAAGGTATAGGGCCACGATTCGTCTTAACTCTCCCTAATATCTTATTTTATCCATCGTTAAACTAACAACTCCCTTCCGCGGTACTTATAGGATCTAATTTGAGAACCAATTAGAAAAATATTCACTAATTGGAATGCTGGTCGTTTCTTTGGCACTAATTTCAGGACATTTCAGAAAGTATAGGGCCACGACTCGTGAAACTAACAACTCACTTCCTCGGTACATGTAGAATCTAATTTGAGAACTAATTGGTAAAATATCCACTAATTGGAATCCGAGATGTTTCTTTTGAACAATTTAGAATGCATACCGCCACCATAGAATTTGTGTCTCCCTGGTATCTTTCTTTCTCACTTGTTAATCCGTCTATTAAATATCTTGGGATTCATTGAATAATTTTGAAGGAATATTAGTAAAGTATAATCTAATTTGAATGTTAGTGGCTTCTTTAGTACATTTAAGAAGGTATAGGGCCACGATTCGTCTTAACTCTCCCTAATATCTTATTTTATCCATCGTTAAACTAACAACTCTCTTCCGCGGTACTTATAGGATCTAATTTGAGAACCAATTAGAAAAATATTCACTAATGGGAATGCTGGTCGTTTCTTTGGCACTAATTTCAGGACATTTCAGAAGGTATAGGGCCACGACTCGTGAAACTAACAACTCACTTCCTCGGTACATGTAGAATCTAATTTGACAACTAATTGGTAAAATATCCACTAATTGGAATCCGAGATGTTTCTTTTGAACAATTTAGAATGCATACGCCCACCATTGAATTTGTATCTCCCTGATATCTTTCTTTCTCCCTTGTTAATCCGTCAATTAAATATCTTGGGATTCATTGAATAATTTTGAAGGAATATTAGTAAATTATAATCTAATTTGAATGTTAGTGGCTTCTTTAGTACATTTAAGAAGGTATAGGGCCACGATTCGTCTTAACTCTCCCTCATATCTTATTTTATCCATCGTTAAACTTACAACTCCCTTCCGCGGTACTTATAGGATCTAATTTGAGAACTAATTAGTAATATATTCACTAATTGGAATGCTGGTCGTTTCTTTGGCACTAATTTCAGGACATTTCAGAAAGTATAGGGCCACGACTCGTGAAACTAACAACTCACTTCCTCGGTACATGTAGAATCTAATTTGAGAACTAATTGGTAAAATATCCACTAATTGGAATCCGAGATGTTTCTTTTGAACAATTTAGAATGCATACCGCCACCATAGAATTTGTTTCTCCCTGGTATCTTTCTTTCTCACTTGTTAATCCGTCTATTAAATATCTTGGGATTCATTGAATAATTTCGAAGGAAAATTAGTAAAGTATAATATAATTTGAATGTTGTGGCTTCTTTAGTACATTTAAGAAGGTATAGTGCCACGATTCGTCTTAACTCTCCCTCATATCTTATTTTATCCCTCGTTAAACTAACAACTCCCTTCCGCGGTACTTATAGGATCTAATTTGAGAACTAATTAGAAAAATATTCACTAATTGGAATGCTGGTCGTTTCTTTGGCACTAATTTCAGGACATTTCAGAAAGTATAGGGCCACGACTCGTGAAACTAACAACTCACTTCCTCGGTACATGTAGAATCTAATTTGAGAACTAATTGGTAAAATATCCACTAATTGGAATCCGAGATGTTTCTTTTGAACAATTTAGAATGCATACCGCCACCATAGAATTTGTATCTCCCTGGTATCTTTCTTTCTCACTTGTTAATCCGTCAATTAAATATCTTGGGATTCATTGAATAATTTCGAAGCAAAATTAGTAAAGTATAATCTAATTTGAATGTTAGTGGCTTCTTTAGTACATTTAAGAAGGTATAGGGCCACGATTCGTCTTAACTCTCCCTAATATCTTATTTTATCCATCGTTAAACTAACAACTCTCTTCCGCGGTACTTATAGGATCTAATTTGAGAACCAATTAGAAAAATATTCACTAATGGGAATGCTGGTCGTTTCTTTGGCACTAATTTCAGGACATTTCAGAAGGTATAGGGCCACGACTCGTGAAACTAACAACTCACTTCCTCGGTACATGTAGAATCTAATTTGACAACTAATTGGTAAAATATCCACTAATTGGAATCCGAGATGTTTCTTTTGAACAATTTAGAATGCATACGCCCACCATTGAATTTGTATCTCCCTGATATCTTTCTTTCTCCCTTGTTAATCCGTCAATTAAATATCTTGGGATTCATTGAATAATTTTGAAGGAATATTAGTAAATTATAATCTAATTTGAATGTTAGTGGCTTCTTTAGTACATTTAAGAAGGTATAGGGCCACGATTCGTCTTAACTCTCCCTCATATCTTATTTTATCCATCGTTAAACTTACAACTCCCTTCCGCGGTACTTATAGGATCTAATTTGAGAACTAATTAGTAATATATTCACTAATTGGAATGCTGGTCGTTTCTTTGGCACTAATTTCAGGACATTTCAGAAAGTATAGGGCCACGACTCGTGAAACTAACAACTCACTTCCTCGGTACATGTAGAATCTAATTTGAGAACTAATTGGTAAAATATCCACTAATTGGAATCCGAGATGTTTCTTTTGAACAATTTAGAATGCATACCGCCACCATAGAATTTGTGTCTCCGTGGTATCTTTCTTTCTCACTTGTTAATCCGTCTATTAAATATCTTGGGATTCATTGAATAATTTCGAAGGAAAATTAGTAAAGTATAATATAATTTGAATGTTAGTGGCTTCTTTAGTACATTTAAGAAGGTATAGTGCCACGATTCGTCTTAACTCTCCCTCATATCTTATTTTATCCATCGTTAAACTAACAACTCCCTTCCGCGGTACTTATAGGATCTAATTTGAGAACTAATTAGTAATATATTCACTAATTGGAATGCTGGTCGTTTCTTTGGCACTAATTTCAGGACATTTCAGAAAGTATAGGGCCACGACTCGTGAAACTAACAACTCACTTCCTCGGTACATGTAGAATCTAATTTGAGAACTAATTGGTAAAATATCCACTAATTGGAATCCGAGATGTTTCTTTTGAACAATTTAGAATGCATACGTCCACCATAGAATTTGTTTCTCCCTGGTATCTTTCTTTCTCACTTGTTAATCCGTCTATTAAATATCTTGGGATTCATTGAATAATTTCGAAGGAATATTAGTAAAGTATAATATAATTTGAATGTTAGTGGCTTCTTTAGTACATTTAAGAAGGTATAGGGCCACGATTCGTCTTAACTCTCCCTCATATCTTATTTTATCCCTCGTTAAACTAACAACTCCCTTCCGCGGTACTTATAGGATCTAATTTGAGAACTAATTAGTAAAATATTCACTAATTGGAATGCTGGTCGTTTCTTTGGCACTAATTTCAGGACATTTCAGAAGGTATAGGGCCACGACTCGTGAAACTAACAACTCACTTCCTCGGTACATGTAGAATCTAATTTGAGAACTAATTGGTAAAATATCCACTAATTGGAATTCGAGATGTTTCTTTTGAACCATTTAGAATGCATACGGCCACCAAAGAATTTGTATCTCCCTGGTATCTTTCTTTCTCCCTTGTTAATCCGTCAATTAAATATCTTGGGATTCATTGAATAATTTTGAAGGAATATTAGTAAAGTATAATCTAATTTGAATGTTAGTGGCTTCTTTAGTACATTTAAGAAGGTATAGGGCCACGATTCGTCTTAACTCTCCCTCATATCTTATTTTATCCATCGTTAAACTAACAACTCTCTTCCGCGGTACTTATAGGATCTAATTTGAGAACCAATTAGAAAAATATTCACTAATGGGAATGCTGGTCGTTTCTTTGGCACTAATTTCAGGACATTTCAGAAGGTATAGGGCCACGACTCGTGAAACTAACAACTCACTTCCTCGGTACATGTAGAATCTAATTTGAGAACTAATTGGTAAAATATACAATAATTGGAATTCGAGATGTTTCTTTTGAACCATTTAGAATGCATACGGCCACCATTGAATTTGTGTCTCCCTGATATCTTTCTTTCTCCCTTGTTAATCCGTCAATTAAATATCTTGGGATTCATTGAATAATTTTGAAGGAATATTAGTAAAGTATAATCTAATTTGAATGTTAGTGGCTTCTTTAGTACATTTAAGAAGGTATAGGGCCACGATTCGTCTTAACTCTCCCTCATATCTTATTTTATCCATCGTTAAACTTACAACTCCCTTCCGCGGTACTTATAGGATCTAATTTGAGAACTAATTAGTAATATATTCACTAATTGGAATGCTGGTCGTTTCTTTGGCACTAATTTCAGGACATTTCAGAAAGTATAGGGCCACGACTCGTGAAACTAACAACTCACTTCCTCGGTACATGTAGAATCTAATTTGAGAACTAATTGGTAAAATATCCACTAATTGGAATCCGAGATGTTTCTTTTGAACAATTTAGAATGCATACCGCCACCATAGAATTTGTTTCTCCCTGGTATCTTTCTTTCTCACTTGTTAATCCGTCTATTAAATATCTTGGGATTCATTGAATAATTTCGAAGGAATATTAGTAAAGTATAATATAATTTGAATGTTAGTGGCTTCTTTAGTACATTTAAGAAGGTATAGTGCCACGATTCGTCTTAACTCTCCCTCATATCTTATTTTATCCCTCGTTAAACTAACAACTCCCTTCCGCGGTACTTATAGGATCTAATTTGAGAACTAATTAGAAAAATATTCACTAATTGGAATGCTGGTCGTTTCTTTGGCACTAATTTCAGGACATTTCAGAAGGTATAGGGCCACGTTTCGTGAAACTAACAACTCACTTCCTCGGTACATGTAGAATCTAATTTGAGAACTAATTGGTAAAATATCCACTAATTGGAATCCGAGATGTTTCTTTTGAACAATTTAGAATGCATACCGCCACCAAAGAATTTGTATCTCCCTGGTATCTTTCTTTCTCACTTGTTAATCCGTCTATTAAATATCTTGGGATTCATTGAATAATTTCGAAGGAATATTAGTAAAGTATAATCTAATTTGAATGTTAGTGGCTTCTTTAGTACATTTAAGAAGGTATAGGGCCACGATTCGTCTTAACTCTCCCTAATATCTTATTTTATCCATCGTTAAACAAACAACTCTCTTCCGCGGTACTTATAGGATCTAATTTGAGAACCAATTAGAAAAATATTCACTAATGGGAATGCTGGTCGTTTCTTTGGCACTAATTTCAGGACATTTCAGAAGGTATAGGGCCACGACTCGTGAAACTAACAACTCACTTCCTCGGTACATGTAGAATCTAATTTGAGAACTAATTGGTAAAATATACAATAATTGGAATTCGAGATGTTTCTTTTGAACCATTTAGAATGCATACGGCCACCATTGAATTTGTGTCTCCCTGATATCTTTCTTTCTCCCTTGTTAATCCGTCAATTAAATATCTTGGGATTCATTGAATAATTTTGAAGGAATATTAGTAAAGTATAATCTAATTTGAATGTTAGTGGCTTCTTTAGTACATTTAAGAAGGTATAGGGCCACGATTCGTCTTAACTCTCCCTAATATCTTATTTTATCCATCGTTAAACTAACAACTCTCTTCCGCGGTACTTATAGGATCTAATTTGAGAACCAATTAGAAAAATATTCACTAATGGGAATGCTGGTCGTTTCTTTGGCACTAATTTCAGGACATTTCAGAAGGTATAGGGCCACGACTCGTGAAACTAACAACTCACTTCCTCGGTACATGTAGAATCTAATTTGAGAACTAATTGGTAAAATATCCACTAATTGGAATCCGAGATGTTTCTTTTGAACAATTTAGAATGCATACGCCCACCATTGAATTTGTATCTCCCTGATATCTTTCTTTCTCCCTTGTTAATCCGTCAATTAAATATCTTGGGATTCATTGAATAATTTTGAAGGAATATTAGTAAATTATAAATTAATTTGAATGTTAGTGGCTTCTTTAGTACATTTAAGAAGGTATAGGGCCACGATTCGTCTTAACTCTCCCTCATATCTTATTTTATCCATCGTTAAACTTACAACTCCCTTCCGCGGTACTTATAGGATCTAATTTGAGAACTAATTAGTAATATATTCACTAATTGGAATGCTGGTCGTTTCTTTGGCACTAATTTCAGGACATTTCAGAAAGTATAGGGCCACGACTCGTGAAACTAACAACTCACTTCCTCGGTACATGTAGAATCTAATTTGAGAACTAATTGGTAAAATATCCACTAATTGGAATCCGAGATGTTTCTTTTGAACAATTTAGAATGCATACCGCCACCATAGAATTTGTTTCTCCCTGGTATCTTTCTTTCTCACTTGTTAATCCGTCTATTAAATATCTTGGGATTCATTGAATAATTTCGAAGGAATATTAGTAAAGTATAATCTAATTTGAATGTTAGTGGCTTCTTTAGTACATTTAAGAAGGTATAGTGCCACGATTCGTCTTAACTCTCCCTCATATCTTATTTTATCCATCGTTAAACTAACAACTCCCTTCCGCGGTACTTATAGGATCTAATTTGAGAACCAATTAGAAAAATATTCACTAATGGGAATGCTGGTCGTTTCTTTGGCACTAATTTCAGGACATTTCAGAAGGTATAGGGCCACGACTCGTGAAACTAACAACTCACTTCCTCGGTACATGTAGAATCTAATTTGAGAACTAATTGGTAAAATATACAATAATTGGAATTCGAGATGTTTCTTTTGAACCATTTAGAATGCATACGGCCACCATTGAATTTGTGTCTCCCTGCTATCTTTCTTTCTCCCTTGTTAATCCGTCAATTAAATATCTTGGGATTCATTGAATAATTTTGAAGGAATATTAGTAAAGTATAATCTAATTTGAATGTTAGTGGCTTCTTTAGTACATTTAAGAAGGTATAGGGCCACGATTCGTCTTAACTCTCCCTCATATCTTATTTTATCCATCGTTAAACTTACAACACCCTTCCGCGGTACTTATAGGATCTAATTTGAGAACTAATTAGTAATATATTCACTAATTGGAATGCTGGTCGTTTCTTTGGCACTAATTTCAGGACATTTCAGAAAGTATAGGGCCACGACTCGTGAAACTAACAACTCACTTCCTCGGTACATGTAGAATCTAATTTGAGAACTAATTGGTAAAATATCCACTAATTGGAATCCGAGATGTTTCTTTTGAACAATTTAGAATGCATACCGCCACCATAGAATTTGTTTCTCCCTGGTATCTTTCTTTCTCACTTGTTAATCCGTCTATTAAATATCTTGGGATTCATTGAATAATTTCGAAGGAATATTAGTAAAGTATAATATAATTTGAATGTTAGTGGCTTCTTTAGTACATTTAAGAAGGTATAGTGCCACGATTCGTCTTAACTCTCCCTCATATCTTATTTTATCCCTCGTTAAACTAACAACTCCCTTCCGCGGTACTTATAGGATCTAATTTGAGAACTAATTAGAAAAATATTCACTAATTGGAATGCTGGTCGTTTCTTTGGCACTAATTTCATGACATTTCAGAAGGTATAGGGCCACGATTCGTGAAACTAACAACTCACTTCCTCGGTACATGTAGAATCTAATTTGAGAACTAATTGGTAAAATATCCACTAATTGGAATCCGAGATGTTTCTTTTGAACAATTTAGAATGCATACCGCCACCATAGAATTTGTATCTCCCTGGTATCTTTCTTTCTCACTTGTTAATCCGTCTATTAAATATCTTGGGATTCATTGAATAATTTTGAAGGAATATTAGTAAAGTATAATCTAATTTGAATGTTAGTGGCTTCTTTAGTACATTTAAGAAGGTATAGGGCCACGATTCGTCTTAACTCTCCCTAATATCTTATTTTATCCATCGTTAAACTAACAACTCTCTTCCGCGGTACTTATAGGATCTAATTTGAGAACCAATTAGAAAAATATTCACTAATGGGAATGCTGGTCGTTTCTTTGGCACTAATTTCAGGACATTTCAGAAGGTATAGGGCCACGACTCGTGAAACTAACAACTCACTTCCTCGGTACATGTAGAATCTAATTTGACAACTAATTGGTAAAATATCCACTAATTGGAATCCGAGATGTTTCTTTTGAACAATTTAGAATGCATACGCCCACCATTGAATTTGTATCTCATTGATATCTTTCTTTCTCCCTTGTTAATCCGTCAATTATATATCTTGGGATTCATTGAATAATTCTGAAGGAAAATTAGTAAAGTATAATCTAATTTGAATGTTAGTGGCTTGTTTAGTACATTTAAGAAGGTATAGGGCCACGATTCGTCTTAGCTCTCCCTAATATCTTATTTTATCCATCGTTAAACTAACAACTCCCTTCCGCGGTACTTATAGGATCTAATTTGAGAACTAATTAGTAAAATATTCACTAATTGGAATGCTGGTCGTTTCTTTGGTACAATTTAGAATGCATTGGGCAACAATTTAATTTATCTCTCCCTACTTTCTTTCTATATCACTTGTTAATCCGTAAATTAAATATCTTGGAATTTATTGAATAATATTGAAGGAAAATTAGTATAGTATATTCTAATTTGAATGTTTGTTTTTTTTTAGGACGTTTCAGAAGGTATAGGGCCACGACTGGTTTTATCTATCCCTAATATATTTCTTTATCTCTCATGAAACTAACTACTCACTTCCTCGGTACATATAGAATCTAATTTGAGAACTAATTGGTAAAATATACAATAATTGGAATTCGAGATGTTTCTTTTGAACAATTTAGAATGCATACGTCCTCCATTGAATTTGTGTCTCCCTGATATCTTTCTTTCTCCCTTGTTAATCCGTCAATTAAATATCTTGGGATTCATTGAATAATTTCGAAGGAAAATTAGTAAAGTATAATCTAATTTGAATGTTAGTGGCTTCTTTAGTACATTTAAGAAGGTATAGGGCCACGATTCGTCTTAACTCTCCCTAATATCTTATTTTATCCATCGTTAAACTAACAACTCCTTTCCGCGGTACTTATAGGATCTAATTTGAGAACTAATTAGAAAAATATTCACTAATTGGAATGCTGGTCGTTTCTTTGGCACTAATTTCAGGAAATTTCAGAAGGTATAGGGCCACGACTCGTGAAACTAACTACTCACTTCCTCGGTACATATAGAATCTAATTTGAGAACTAATTGGTAAAATATACAATAATTGGAATTCGAGATGTTTCTTTTGAACAATTTAGAATGCATACGTCCACCATTGAATTTGTGTCTCCCTGATATCTTTCTTTCTCCCTTGTTAATCCGTCAATTAAATATCTTGGGATTCATTGAATAATTTCGAAGGAAAATTAGTAAAGTATAATCTAATTTGAATGTTAGTGGCTTCTTTAGTACATTTAAGAAGGTATAGGGCCACGATTCGTCTTAACTCTCCCTAATATCTTATTTTATCCATCGTTAAACTAACAACTCCCTTCCGCGGTACTTATAGGATCTAATTTGAGAACTAATTAGAAAAATATTCACTAATTGGAATGCTGGTCGTTTCTTTGGCACTAATTTCATGACATTTCAGAAGGTATAGGGCCACGACTCGTGAAACTAACAACTCACTTCCTCGGTACATGTAGAATCTAATTTGAGAACTAATTGGTAAAATATCCACTAATTGGAATCCGAGATGTTTCTTTTGAACAATTTAGAATGCATACCGCCACCATAGAATTTGTATCTCCCTGGTATCTTTCTTTCTCACTTGTTAATCCGTCTATTAAATATCTTGGGATTCATTGAATAATTTTGAAGGAATATTAGTAAAGTATAATCTAATTTGAATGTTAGTGGCTTCTTTAGTACATTTAAGAAGGTATAGGGCCACGATTCGTCTTAACTCTCCCTAATATCTTATTTTATCCATCGTTAAACTAACAACTCTCTTCCGCGGAACTTATAGGATCTAATTTGAGAACCAATTAGAAAAATATTCACTAATGGGAATGCTGGTCGTTTCTTTGGCACTAATTTCAGGACATTTCAGAAGGTATAGGGCCACGACTCGTGAAACTAACAACTCACTTCCTCGGTACATGTAGAATCTAATTTGAGAACTAATTGGTAAAATATACAATAATTGGAATTCGAGATGTTTCTTTTGAACCATTTAGAATGCATACGGCCACCATTGAATTTGTGTCTCCCTGATATCTTTCTTTCTCCCTTGTTAATCCGTCAATTAAATATCTTGGGATTCATTGAATAATTTTGAAGGAATATTAGTAAAGTATAATCTAATTTGAATGTTAGTGGCTTCTTTAGTACATTTAAGAAGGTATAGGGCCACGATTCGTCTTAACTCTCCCTCATATCTTATTTTATCCATCGTTAAACTTACAACACCCTTCCGCGGTACTTATAGGATCAAATTTGAGAACTAATTAGTAATATATTCACTAATTGGAATGCTGGTCGTTTCTTTGGCACTAATTTCAGGACATTTCAGAAAGTATAGGGCCACGACTCGTGAAACTAACAACTCACTTCCTCGGTACATGTAGAATCTAATTTGAGAACTAATTGGTAAAATATCCACTAATTGGAATCCGAGATGTTTCTTTTGAACAATTTAGAATGCATACCGCCACCATAGAATTTGTTTCTCCCTGGTATCTTTCTTTCTCACTTGTTAATCCGTCTATTAAATATCTTGGGATTCATTGAATAATTTCGAAGGAATATTAGTAAAGTATAATATAATTTGAATGTTAGTGGCTTCTTTTAGTACATTTAAGAAGGTATAGTGCCACGATTCGTCTTAACTCTCCCTCATATCTTATTTTATCCCTCGTTAAACTAACAACTCCCTTCCGCGGTACTTATAGGATCTAATTTGAGAACTAATTAGAAAAATATTCACTAATTGGAATGCTGGTCGTTTCTTTGGCACTAATTTCAGGACATTTCAGAAGGTATAGGGCCACGACTCGTGAAACTAACTACTCACTTCCTCGGTACATGTAGAATCTAATTTGAGAACTAATTGGTAAAATATCCACTAATTGGAATCCGAGATGTTTCTTTTGAACAATTTAGAATGCATACCGCCACCATAGAATTTGTTTATCCCTAGTATCTTTCTTTCTCACTTGTTAATCCGTCTATTATATATCTTGGGATTCATTGAATATTTTCGAAGGAAAATTAGTAAAGTATAATCTAATTTGAATGATAGTGGCTTCTTTAGTACATTTAAGAAGGTATAGTGCCACGATTCGTCTTAACTCTCCCTCATATCTTATTTTATCCATCGTTAAACTAACAACTCCCTTCCGCGGTACTTATAGGATCTAATTTGAGAACAAATTAGTAAAATTTTCACTAATTGGAATGCTGGTCGTTTCATTGGCACTAATTTGAGGACATTTCAGAAGGTATAGGGCCACGACTCGTGAAACTAACAACTCACTTCCTCGGTACATGTAGAATCTAATTTGAGAACTAATTGGTAAAATATCCACTAATTGGAATCCGAGATGTTTCTTTTGAACCATTTAGAATGCATACGGCCACCATTGAATTTGTCTCTCATTGATATCTTTCTTTCTCCCTTGTTAATCCGTCAATTATATATCTTGGGATTCATTGAATAATTCTGAAGGAAAATTAGTAAAGTATAATCTAATTTGAATGTTAGTGGCTTCTTTAGTACATTTAAGAAGGTATAGGGCCACGATTCGTCTTAGCTCTCCCTAATATCTTATTTTATCCATCGTTAAACTAACAACTCCCTTCCGCGGTACTTATAGGATCTAATTTGTGAACTAATTAGTAAAATATTCACTAATTGGAATGCTGGTCGTTTCTTTGGTACAATTTAGAATGCATTGGGCAACAATTTAATTTATCTCTCCCTACTATCTTTCTTTATCACTTGTTAATCCGTAAATTTAATATCTTGGAATTTATTGAATAATATTGAAGGAAAATTAGTATAGTATATTCTAATTTGAATGTTTGTTTTTTTTTAGGACGTTTCAGAAGGTATAGGGCCACGACTGGTTTTATCTATCCCTAATATATTTCTTTATCTCTCATGAAACTAACTACTCACTTCCTCGGTACATATAGAATCTAATTTGAGAACTAATTGGTAAAATATACAATAATTGGAATTCGAGATGTTTCTTTTGAACAATTTAGAATGCATACGTCCACCATTGAATTTGTGTCTCCCTGATATCTTTCTTTCTCCCTTGTTAATCCGTCAATTAAATATCTTGGGATTCATTGAATAATTTCGAAGGAAAATTAGTAAAGTATAATCTAATTTGAATGTTAGTGGCTTCTTTAGTACATTTAAGAAGGTATAGGGCCACGATTCGTCTTAACACTCCCTAATATCTTATTTTATCCATCGTTAAACTAACAACTCCCTTCCGCGGTACTTATAGGATCTAATTTGAGAACTAATTAGAAAAATATTCACTAATTGGAATGCTGGTCGTTTCTTTGGCACTAATTTCAGGAAATTTCAGAAGGTATAGGGCCACGACTCGTGAAACTAACTACTCACTTCCTCGGTACATATAGAATCTAATTTGAGAACTAATTGGTAAAATATACAATAATTGGAATTCGAGATGTTTCTTTTGAACAATTTAGAATGCATACGTCCACCATTGAATTTGTGTCTCCCTGATATCTTTCTTTCTCCCTTGTTAATCCGTCAATTAAATATCTTGGGATTCATTGAATAATTTCGAAGGAAAATTAGTAAAGTATAATCTAATTTGAATGTTAGTGGCTTCTTTAGTACATTTAAGAAGGTATAGGGCCACGATTCGTCTTAACTCTCCCTAATATCTTATTTTATCCATCGTTAAACTAACAACTCCCTTCCGCGGTACTTATAGGATCTAATTTGAGTACTAATTAGAAAAATATTCACTAATTGGAATGCTGGTCGTTTCTTTGGCACTAATTTCAGGATATTTCAGAAGGTATAGGGCCACGACTCGTGAAACTAACAACTCACTTCCTCGGTACATGTAGAATCTAATTTGAGAACTAATTGGTAAAATATAAAATAATTGGAATTCGAGATGTTTCTTTTGAACCATTTAGAATGCATACGGCCACCATTGAATTTGTGTCTCCCTGATATCTTTCTTTCTCCCTTGTTAATCCGTCAATTAAATATCTTGGGATTCATTGAATAATTTCGAAGGAAAATTAGTAAAGTATAATCTAATTTGAATGTTAGTGGCTTCTTTAGTACATTTAAGAAGGTATAGGGCCACGATTCGTCTTAACTCTCCCTCATATCTTATTTTATCCATCGTTAAACTAACAACTCCCTTCCGCGGTACTTATAGGATCTAATTTGAGAACCAATTAGAAAAATATTCACTAATGGGAATGCTGGTCGTTTCTTTGGCACTAATTTCAGGACATTTCAGAAGGTATAGGGCCACGACTCGTGAAACTAACAACTCACTTCCTCGGTACATGTAGAATCTAATTTGAGAACTAATTGGTAAAATATACAATAATTGGAATTCGAGATGTTTCTTTTGAACCATTTAGAATGCATACGGCCACCATTGAATTTGTGTCTCCCTGATATCTTTCTTTCTCCCTTGTTAATCCGTCAATTAAATATCTTGGGATTCATTGAATAATTTTGAAGGAATATTAGTAAAGTATAATCTAATTTGAATGTTAGTGGCTTCTTTAGTACATTTAAGAATGTATAGGGCCACGATTCGTCTTAACTCTCCCTCATATCTTATTTTATCCATCGTTAAACTTACAACTCCCTTCCGCGGTACTTATAGGATCTAATTTGAGAACTAATTAGTAATATATTCACTAATTGGAATGCTGGTCGTTTCTTTGGCACTAATTTCAGGACATTTCAGAAGGTATAGGGCCACGACTCGTGAAACTAACAACTCACTTCCTCGGTACATGTAGAATCTAATTTGAGAACTAATTGGTAAAATATACAATAATTGGAATTCGAGATGTTTCTTTTGAACCATTTAGAATGCATACGGCCACCATTGAATTTGTGTCTCCCTGATATCTTTCTTTCTCCCTTGTTAATCCGTCAATTAAATATCTTGGGATTCATTGAATAATTTTGAAGGAATATTAGTAAAGTATAATCTAATTTGAATGTTAGTGGCTTCTTTAGTACATTTAAGAAGGTATAGGGCCACGATTCGTCTTAACTCTCCCTCATATCTTATTTTATCCATCGTTAAACTTACAACTCCCTTCCGCGGTACTTATAGGATCTAATTTGAGAACTAATTAGAAAAATATTCACTAATTGGAATGCTGGTCGTTTCTTTGGCACTAATTTCATGACATTTCAGAAGGTATAGGGCCACGACTCGTGAAACTAACAACTCACTTCCTCGGTACATGTAGAATCTAATTTGAGAACTAATTGGTAAAATATCCACTAATTGGAATCCGAGATGTTTCTTTTGAACAATTTAGAATGCATACCGCCACCATAGAATTTGTATCTCCCTGGTATCTTTCTTTCTCCCTTGTTAATCCGTCTATTAAATATCTTGGGATTCATTGAATAATTTTGAAGGAATATTAGTAAAGTATAATCTAATTTGAATGTTAGTGGGTTCTTTAGTACATTTAAGAAGGTATAGGGCCACGATTCGTCTTAACTCTCCCTAATATCTTATTTTATCCATCGTTAAACTAACAACTCTCTTCCGCGGTACTTATAGGATCTAATTTGAGAACCAATTAGAAAAATATTCACTAATGGGAATGCTGGACGTTTCTTTGGCACTAATTTCAGGACATTTCAGAAGGTATAGGGCCACGACTCGTGAAACTAACAACTCACTTCCTCGGTACATGTAGAATCTAATTTGACAACTAATTGGTAAAATATCCACTAATTGGAATCCGAGATGTTTCTTTTGAACAATTTAGAATGCATACGCCCACCATTGAATTTGTATCTCCCTGATATCTTTCTTTCTCCCTTGTTTATCCGTCAATTAAATATCTTGGGATTCATTGAATAATTTTGAAGGAATATTAGTAAATTATAATCTAATTTGAATGTTAGTGGCTTCTTTAGTACATTTAAGAAGGTATAGGGCCACGATTCGTCTTAACTCTCCCTCATATCTTATTTTATCCATCGTTAAACTTACAACTCCCTTCCGCGGTACTTATAGGATCTAATTTGAGAACTAATTAGTAATATATTCACTATTTGGAATGCTGGTCGTTTCTTTGGCACTAATTTCAGGACATTTCAGAAAGTATAGGGCCACGACTCGTGAAACTAACAACTCACTTCCTCGGTACATGTAGAATCTAATTTGAGAACTAATTGGTAAAATATCCACTAATTGGAATCCGAGATGTTTCTTTTGAACAATTTAGAATGCATACCGCCACCATAGAATTTGTTTCTCCCTGGTATCTTTCTTTCTCACTTGTTAATCCGTCTATTAAATATCTTGGGATTCATTGAATAATTTCGAAGGAAAATTAGTAAAGTATAATATAATTTGAATGTTGTGGCTTCTTTAGTACATTTAAGAAGGTATAGTGCCACGATTCGTCTTAACTCTCCCTCATATCTTATTTTATCCCTCGTTAAACTAACAACTCCCTTCCGCGGTACTTATAGGATCTAATTTGAGAACTAATTAGAAAAATATTCACTAATTGGAATGCTGGTCGTTTCTTTGGCACTAATTTCAGGACATTTCAGAAGGTATAGGGCCACGATTCGTGAAACTAACAACTCACTTCCTCGGTACATGTAGAATCTAATTTGAGAACTAATTGGTAAAATATCCACTAATTGGAATCCGAGATGTTTCTTTTGAACAATTTAGAATGCATACGCCCACCATTGAATTTGTATCTCCCTGATATCTTTCTTTCTCCCTTGTTAATCCGTCAATTAAATATCTTGGGATTCATTGAATAATTTTGAAGGAATATTAGTAAAGTATAATCTAATTTGAATGTTAGTGGCTTCTTTAGTACATTTAAGAAGGTATAGGGCCACGATTCGTCTTAACTCTCCCTAATATCTTATTTTATCCATCGTTAAACTAACAACTCCCTTCCGCGGTACTTATAGGATCTAATTTGAGAACCAATTAGAAAAATATTCACTAATGGGAATGCTGGTCGTTTCTTTGGCACTAATTTCAGGACATTTCAGAAGGTATAGGGCCACGACTCGTGAAACTAACAACTCACTTCCTCGGTACATGTAGAATCTAATTTGACAACAAATTGGTAAAATGTCCACTAATTGGAATCCGAGATGTTTCTTTTGAACAATTTAGAATGCATACGCCCACCATTGAATTTGTATCTCCCTGATATCTTTCTTTCTCCCTTGTTAATCCGTCTATTAAATATCTTGGGATTCATTGAATAATTTTGAAGGAATAATAGTAAAGTATAATCTAATTTGAATGTTAGTGGCTTCTTTAGTACATTTAAGATGGTATAGGGCCACGATTCGTCTTAACTCTCCCTCATATCTTATTTTATCCATCGTTAAACTAACAACTCCCTTCCGCGGTACTTATAGGATCTAATTTGAGAACTAATTAGTAATATATTCACTAATTGGAATGCTGGTTGTTTCTTTGGCACTAATTTCAGGACATTTCAGAAGGTATAGGGCCACGACTCGTGAAACTAACTACTCACTTCCTCGGTACATGTAGAATCTAATTTGAGAACTAATTGGTAAAATATCCACTAATTGGAATCCGAGATGTTTCTTTTGAACAATTTAGAATGCATACCGCCACCATAGAATTTGTTTCTCCCTAGTATCTTTCTTTCTCACTTGTTAATCCGTCTATTATATATCTTGGGATTCATTGAATATTTTCGAAGGAAAATTAGTAAAGTATAATCTAATTTGAATGTTAGTGGCTTCTTTAGTACATTTAAGAAGGTATAGTGCCACGATTCGTCTTAACTCTCCCTCATATCTTATTTTATCCATCGTTAAACTAACAACTCCCTTCCGCGGTACTTATAGGATCTAATTTGAGAACAAATTAGTAAAATTTTCACTAATTGGAATGCTGGTCGTTTCATTGGCACTAATTTGAGGACATTTCAGAAGGTATAGGGCCACGACTCGTGAAACTAACAACTCACTTCCTCGGTACATGTAGAATCTAATTTGAGAACTAATTGGTAAAATATCCACTAATTGGAATCCGAGATGTTTCTTTTGAACCATTTAGAATGCATACGGCCACCATTGAATTTGTATCTCATTGATATCTTTCTTTCTCCCTTGTTAATCCGTCAATTATATATCTTGGGATTCATTGAATAATTCTGAAGGAAAATTAGTAAAGTATAATCTAATTTGAATGTTAGTGGCTTCTTTAGTACATTTAAGAAGGTATAGGGCCACGATTCGTCTTAGCTCTCCCTAATATCTTATTTTATCCATCGTTAAACTAACAACTCCCTTCCGCGGTACTTATAGGATCTAATTTGTGAACTAATTAGTAAAATATTCACTAATTGGAATGCTGGTCGTTTCTTTGGTACAATTTAGAATGCATTGGGCAACAATTTAATTTATCTCTCCCTACTATCTTTCTTTATCACTTGTTAATCCGTAAATTTAATATCTTGGAATTTATTGAATAATATTGAAGGAAAATTAGTATAGTATATTCTAATTTGAATGTTTGTTTTTTTTTAGGACGTTTCAGAAGGTATAGGGCCACGACTGGTTTTATCTATCCCTAATATATTTCTTTATCTCTCATGAAACTAACTACTCACTTCCTCGGTACATATAGAATCTAATTTGAGAACTAATTGGTAAAATATACAATAATTGGAATTCGAGATGTTTCTTTTGAACAATTTAGAATGCATACGTCCACCATTGAATTTGTGTCTCCCTGATATCTTTCTTTCTCCCTTGTTAATCCGTCAATTAAATATCTTGGGATTCATTGAATAATTTCGAAGGAAAATTAGTAAAGTATAATCTAATTTGAATGTTAGTGGCTTCTTTAGTACATTTAAGAAGGTATAGGGCCACGATTCGTCTTAACACTCCCTAATATCTTATTTTATCCATCGTTAAACTAACAACTCCCTTCCGCGGTACTTATAGGATCTAATTTGAGAACTAATTAGAAAAATATTCACTAATTGGAATGCTGGTCGTTTCTTTGGCACTAATTTCAGGAAATTTCAGAAGGTATAGGGCCACGACTCGTGAAACTAACTACTCACTTCCTCGGTACATATAGAATCTAATTTGAGAACTAATTGGTAAAATATACAATAATTGGAATTCGAGATGTTTCTTTTGAACAATTTAGAATGCATACGTCCACCATTGAATTTGTGTCTCCCTGATATCTTTCTTTCTCCCTTGTTAATCCGTCAATTAAATATCTTGGGATTCATTGAATAATTTCGAAGGAAAATTAGTAAAGTATAATCTAATTTGAATGTTAGTGGCTTCTTTAGTACATTTAAGAAGGTATAGGGCCACGATTCGTCTTAACTCTCCCTAATATCTTATTTTATCCATCGTTAAACTAACAACTCCCTTCCGCGGTACTTATAGGATCTAATTTGAGTACTAATTAGAAAAATATTCACTAATTGGAATGCTGGTCGTTTCTTTGGCACTAATTTCAGGATATTTCAGAAGGTATAGGGCCACGACTCGTGAAACTAACAACTCACTTCCTCGGTACATGTAGAATCTAATTTGAGAACTAATTGGTAAAATATAAAATAATTGGAATTCGAGATGTTTCTTTTGAACCATTTAGAATGCATACGGCCACCATTGAATTTGTGTCTCCCTGATATCTTTCTTTCTCCCTTGTTAATCCGTCAATTAAATATCTTGGGATTCATTGAATAATTTCGAAGGAAAATTAGTAAAGTATAATCTAATTTGAATGTTAGTGGCTTCTTTAGTACATTTAAGAAGGTATAGGGCCACGATTCGTCTTAACTCTCCCTCATATCTTATTTTATCCATCGTTAAACTAACAACTCCCTTCCGCGGTACTTATAGGATCTAATTTGAGAACCAATTAGAAAAATATTCACTAATGGGAATGCTGGTCGTTTCTTTGGCACTAATTTCAGGACATTTCAGAAGGTATAGGGCCACGACTCGTGAAACTAACAACTCACTTCCTCGGTACATGTAGAATCTAATTTGAGAACTAATTGGTAAAATATACAATAATTGGAATTCGAGATGTTTCTTTTGAACCATTTAGAATGCATACGGCCACCATTGAATTTGTGTCTCCCTGATATCTTTCTTTCTCCCTTGTTAATCCGTCAATTAAATATCTTGGGATTCATTGAATAATTTTGAAGGAATATTAGTAAAGTATAATCTAATTTGAATGTTAGTGGCTTCTTTAGTACATTTAAGAAGGTATAGGGCCACGATTCGTCTTAACTCTCCCTCATATCTTATTTTATCCATCGTTAAACTTACAACTCCCTTCCGCGGTACTTATAGGATCTAATTTGAGAACTAATTAGTAATATATTCACTAATTGGAATGCTGGTCGTTTCTTTGGCACTAATTTCAGGACATTTCAGAAGGTATAGGGCCACGACTCGTGAAACTAACAACTCACTTCCTCGGTACATGTAGAATCTAATTTGAGAACTAATTGGTAAAATATCCACTAATTGGAATCCGAGATGTTTCTTTTGAACAATTTAGAATGCATACCGCCACCATAGAATTTGTTTCTCCCTGGTATCTTTCTTTCTCACTTGTTAATCCGTCTATTAAATATCTTGGGATTCATTGAATAATTTCGAAGGAAAATTAGTAAAGTATAATATAATTTGAATGTTGTGGCTTCTTTAGTACATTTAAGAAGGTATAGTGCCACGATTCGTCTTAACTCTCCCTCATATCTTATTTTATCCCTCGTTAAACTAACAACTCCCTTCCGCGGTACTTATAGGATCTAATTTGAGAACTAATTAGAAAAATATTCACTAATTGGAATGCTGGTCGTTTCTTTGGCACTAATTTCAGGACATTTGAGAAGGTATAGGGCCACGATTCGTGAAACTAACAACTCACTTCCTCGGTACATGTAGAATCTAATTTGAGAACTAATTGGTAAAATATACAATAATTGGAATTCGAGATGTTTCTTTTGAACCATTTAGAATGCATACGGCCACCATTGAATTTGTGTCTCCCTGATATCTTTCTTTCTCCCTTGTTAATCCGTCAATTAAATATCTTGGGATTCATTGAATAATTTTGAAGGAATATTAGTAAAGTATAATCTAATTTGAATGTTAGTGGCTTCTTTAGTACATTTAAGAAGGTATAGGGCCACGATTCGTCTTAACTCTCCCTCATATCTTATTTTATCCATCGTTAAACTTACAACTCCCTTCCGCGGTACTTATAGGATCTAATTTGAGAACTAATTAGTAATATATTCACTAATTGGAATGCTGGTCGTTTCTTTGGCACTAATTTCAGGACATTTCAGAAAGTATAGGGCCACGACTCGTGAAACTAACAACTCACTTCCTCGGTACATGTAGAATCTAATTTGAGAACTAATTGGTAAAATATCCACTAATTGGAATCCGAGATGTTTCTTTTGAACAATTTAGAATGCATACCGCCACCATAGAATTTGTTTCTCCCTGGTATCTTTCTTTCTCACTTGTTAATCCGTCTATTAAATATCTTGGGATTCATTGAATAATTTCGAAGGAAAATTAGTAAAGTATAATCTAATTTGAATGTTAGTGGCTTCTTTAGTACATTTAAGAAGGTATAGGGCCACGATTCGTCTTAACTCTCCCTAATATCTTATTTTATCCATCGTTAAACTAACAACTCCCTTCCGCGGTACTTATAGGATCTAATTTGAGTACTAATTAGAAAAATATTCACTAATTGGAATGCTGGTCGTTTCTTTGGCACTAATTTCAGGAAATTTCAGAAGGTATAGGGCCACGACTCGTGAAACTAACAACTCACTTCCTCGGTACATGTAGAATCTAATTTGAGAACTAATTGGTAAAATATACAATAATTGGAATTCGAGATGTTTCTTTTGAACCATTTAGAATGCATACGGCCACCATTGAATTTGTGTCTCCCTGATATCTTTCTTTCTCCCTTGTTAATCCGTCAATTAAATATCTTGGGATTCATTGAATAATTTCGAAGGAAAATTAGAAAAGTATAATCTAATTTGAATGTTAGTGGCTTCTTTAGTACATTTAAGAAGGTATAGGGCCACGATTCGTCTTAACTCTCCCTCATATCTTATTTTATCCATCGTTAAACTAACAACTCCCTTCCGCGGTACTTATAGGATCTAATTTGAGAACCAATTAGAAAAATATTCACTAATGGGAATGCTGGTCGTTTCTTTGGCACTAATTTCAGGACATTTCAGAAGGTATAGGGCCACGACTCGTGAAACTAACAACTCACTTCCTCGTGAAACTAACAACTCACTTCCTCGGTACATGTAGAATCTAATTTGAGAACTAATTGGTAAAATATACAATAATTGGAATTCGAGATGTTTCTTTTGAACCATTTAGAATGCATACGGCCACCATTGAATTTGTGTCTCCCTGATATCTTTCTTTCTCCCTTGTTAATCCGTCAATTAAATATCTTGGGATTCATTGAATAATTTTGAAGGAATATTAGTAAAGTATAATCTAATTTGAATGTTAGTGGCTTCTTTAGTACATTTAAGAAGGTATAGGGCCACGATTCGTCTTAACTCTCCCTCATATCTTATTTTATCCATCGTTAAACTTACAACTCCCTTCCGCGGTACTTATATGATCTAATTTGAGAACTAATTAGAAAAATATTCACTAATTGGAATGCTGGTCGTTTCTTTGGCACTAATTTCAGGAAATTTCAGAAGGTATAGGGCCACGACTCGTGAAACTAACTACTCACTTCCTCGGTACATATAGAATCTAATTTGAGAACTAATTGGTAAAATATACAATAATTGGAATTCGAGATGTTTCTTTTGAACAATTTAGAATGCATACGTCCACCATTGAATTTGTGTCTCCCTGATATCTTTCTTTCTCCCTTGTTAATCCGTCAATTAAATATCTTGGGATTCATTGAATAATTTCGAAGGAAAATTAGTAAAGTATAATCTAATTTGAATGTTAGTGGCTTCTTTAGTACATTTAATAAGGTATAGGGCCACGATTCGTCTTAACTCTCCCTAATATCTTATTTTATCCATCGTTAAACTAACAACTCCCTTCCGCGGTACTTATAGGATCTAATTTGAGTACCAATTAGAAAAATATTCACTAATGGGAATGCTGGTCGTTTCTTTGGCACTAATTTCAGGAAATTTCAGAAGGTATAGGGCCACGACTCGTGAAACTAACAACTCACTTCCTCGGTACATGTAGAATCTAATTTGAGAACTAATTGGTAAAATATACAATAATTGGAATTCGAGATGTTTCTTTTGAACCATTTAGAATGCATACGGCCACCATTGAATTTGTGTCTCCCTGATATCTTTCTTTCTCCCTTGTTAATCCGTCAATTAAATATCTTGGGATTCATTGAATAATTTCGAAGGAAAATTAGAAAAGTATAATCTAATTTGAATGTTAGTGGCTTCTTTAGTACATTTAAGAAGGTATAGGGCCACGATTCGTCTTAACTCTCCCTCATATCTTATTTTATCCATCGTTAAACTTACAACTCCCTTCCGCGGTACTTATAGGATCTAATTTGAGAACCAATTAGAAAAATATTCACTAATGGGAATGCTGGTCGTTTCTTTGGCACTAATTTCAGGACATTTCAGAAGGTATAGGGCCACGACTCGTGAAACTAACAACTCACTTCCTCGGTACATGTAGAATCTAATTTGAGAACTAATTGGTAAAATATACAATAATTGGAATTCGAGATGTTTCTTTTGAACCATTTAGAATGCATACGGCCACCATTGAATTTGTGTCTCCCTGATATCTTTCTTTCTCCCTTGTTAATCCGTCAATTAAATATCTTGGGATTCATTGAATAATTTTGAAGGAATATTAGTAAAGTATAATCTAATTTGAATGTTAGTGGCTTCTTTAGTACATTTAAGAAGGTATAGGGCCACGATTCGTCTTAACTCTTCCTAATATCTTATTTTATCCATCGTTAAACTTACAACTCCCTTCCGCGGTACTTATAGGATCTAATTTGAGAACTAATTAGTAATATATTCACTAATTGGAATGCTGGTCGTTTCTTTGGCACTAATTTCAGGACATTTCAGAAAGTATAGGGCCACGACTCGTGAAACTAACAACTCACTTCCTCGGTACATGTAGAATCTAATTTGAGAACTAATTGGTAAAATATCCACTAATTGGAATCCGAGATGTTTCTTTTGAACAATTTAGAATGCATACCGCCACCATAGAATTTGTTTCTCCCTGGTATCTTTCTTTCTCACTTGTTAATCCGTCTATTAAATATCTTGGGATTCATTGAATAATTTCGAAGGAAAATTAGTAAAGTATAATCTAATTTGAATGTTAGTGGCTTCTTTAGTACATTTAAGAAGGTATAGGGCCACGATTCGTCTTAACTCTCCCTAATATCTTATTTTATCCATCGTTAAACTAACAACTCCCTTCCGCGGTACTTATAGGATCTAATTTGTGTACTAATTAGAAAAATATTCACTAATTGGAATGCTGGTCGTTTCTTTGGCACTAATTTCAGGAAATTTCAGAAGGTATAGGGCCACGACTCGTGAAACTAACAACTCACTTCCTCGGTACATGTAGAATCAAATTTGAGAACTAATTGGTAAAATATACAATAATTGGAATTCGAGATGTTTCTTTTGAACCATTTAGAATGCATACGGCCACCATTGAATTTGTGTCTCCCTGATATCTTTCTTTCTCCCTTGTTAATCCGTCAATTAAATATCTTGGGATTCATTGAATAATTTCGAAGGAAAATTAGAAAAGTATAATCTAATTTGAATGTTAGTGGCTTCTTTAGTACATTTAAGAAGGTATAGGGCCACGATTCGTCTTAACTCTCCCTCATATCTTATTTTATCCATCGTTAAACTAACAACTCCCTTCCGCGGTACTTATAGGATCTAATTTGAGAACCAATTAGAAAAATATTCACTAATGGGAATGCTGGTCGTTTCTTTGGCACTAATTTCAGGACATTTCAGAAGGTATAGCGCCACGACTCGTGAAACTAACAACTCACTTCCTCGGTACATGTAGAATCTAATTTGAGAACTAATTGGTAAAATATACAATAATTGGAATTCGAGATGTTTCTTTTGAACCATTTAGAATGCATACGGCCACCATTGAATTTGTGTCTCCCTGGTATCTTTCTTTCTCCCTTGTTAATCCGTCAATTAAATATCTTGGGATTCATTGAATAATTTTGAAGGAATATTAGTAAAGTATAATCTAATTTGAATGTTAGTGGCTTCTTTAGTACATTTAAGAAGGTATAGGGCCACGATTCGTCTTAACTCTTCCTAATATCTTATTTTATCCATCGTTAAACTTACAACTCCCTTCCGCGGTACTTATAGGATCTAATTTGAGAACTAATTAGTAATATATTCACTAATTGGAATGCTGGTCGTTTCTTTGGCACTAATTTCAGGACATTTCAGAAAGTATAGGGCCACGACTCGTGAAACTAACAACTCACTTCCTCGGTACATGTAGAATCTAATTTGAGAACTAATTGGTAAAATATCCACTAATTGGAATCCGAGATGTTTCTTTTGAACAATTTAGAATGCATACCGCCACCATAGAATTTGTTTCTCCCTGGTATCTTTCTTTCTCACTTGTTAATCCGTCTATTAAATATCTTGGGATTCATTGAATAATTTCGAAGGAAAATTAGTAAAGTATAATATAATTTGAATGTTGTGGCTTCTTTAGTACATTTAAGAAGGTATAGTGCCACGATTCGTCTTAACTCTCCCTCATATCTTATTTTATCCCTCGTTAAACTAACAACTCCCTTCCGCGGTACTTATAGGATCTAATTTGAGAACTAATTAGAAAAATATTCACTAATTGGAATGCTGGTCGTTTCTTTGGCACTAATTTCAGGACATTTGAGAAGGTATAGGGCCACGATTCGTGAAACTAACAACTCACTTCCTCGGTACATGTAGAATCTAATTTGAGAACTAATTGGTAAAATATCCACTAATTGGAATCCGAGATGTTTCTTTTGAACAATTTAGAATGCATACGCCCACCATTGAATTTGTATCTCCCTGATATCTTTCTTTCTCCCTTGTTAATCCGTCAATTAAATATCTTGGGATTCATTGAATAATTTTGAAGGAATATTAGTAAAGTATAATCTAATTTGAATGTTAGTGGCTTCTTTAGTACATTTAAGAAGGTATAGGGCCACGATTCGTCTTAACTCTCCCTAATATCTTATTTTATCCATCGTTAAACTAACAACTCCCTTCCGCGGTACTTATAGGATCTAATTTGAGAACCAATTAGAAAAATATTCACTAATGGGAATGCTGGTCGTTTCTTTGGCACTAATTTCAGGACATTTCAGAAGGTATAGGGCCACGACTCGTGAAACTAACAACTCACTTCCTCGGTACATGTAGAATCTAATTTGACAACTAATTGGTAAAATGTCCACTAATTGGAATCCGAGATGTTTCTTTTGAACAATTTAGAATGCATACGCCCACCATTGAATTTGTATCTCCCTGATATCTTTCTTTCTCCCTTGTTAATCCGTCAATTAAATATCTTGGGATTCATTGAATAATTTTGAAGGAATAATAGTAAAGTATAATCTAATTTGAATGTTAGTGGCTTCTTTAGTACATTTAAGAAGGTATAGGGCCACGATTCGTCTTAACTCTCCCTCATATCTTATTTTATCCATCGTTAAACTTACAACTCCCTTCCGCGGTACTTATAGGATCTAATTTGAGAACTAATTAGTAATATATTCACTAATTGGAATGCTGGTCGTTTCTTTGGCACTAATTTCAGGACATTTCAGAAAGTATAGGGCCACGACTCGTGAAACTAACAACTCACTTCCTCGGTACATGTAGAATCTAATTTGAGAACTAATTGGTAAAATATCCACTAATTGGAATCCGAGATGTTTCTTTTGAACAATTTAGAATGCATACCGCCACCATAGAATTTGTTTCTCCCTGGTATCTTTCTTTCTCACTTGTTAATCCGTCTATTAAATATCTTGGGATTCATTGAATAATTTCGAAGGAAAATTAGTAAAGTATAATATAATTTGAATGTTGTGGCTTCTTTAGTACATTTAAGAAGGTATAGTGCCACGATTCGTCTTAACTCTCCCTCATATCTTATTTTATCCCTCGTTAAACTAACAACTCCCTTCCGCGGTACTTATAGGATCTAATTTGAGAACTAATTAGAAAAATATTCACTAATTGGAATGCTGGTCGTTTCTTTGGCACTAATTTCAGGACATTTCAGAAGGTATAGGGCCACGATTCGTGAAACTAACAACTCACTTCCTCGGTACATGTAGAATCTAATTTGAGAACTAATTGGTAAAATATCCACTAATTGGAATCCGAGATGTTTCTTTTGAACAATTTAGAATGCATACGCCCACCATTGAATTTGTATCTCCCTGATATCTTTCTTTCTCCCTTGTTAATCCGTCAATTAAATATCTTGGGATTCATTGAATAATTTTGAAGGAATATTAGTAAAGTATAATCTAATTTGAATGTTAGTGGCTTCTTTAGTACATTTAAGAAGGTATAGGGCCACGATTCGTCTTAACTCTCCCTAATATCTTATTTTATCCATCGTTAAACTAACAACTCCCTTCCGCGGTACTTATAGGATCTAATTTGAGAACCAATTAGAAAAATATTCACTAATGGGAATGCTGGTCGTTTCTTTGGCACTAATTTCAGGACATTTCAGAAGGTATAGGGCCACGACTCGTGAAACTAACAACTCACTTCCTCGGTACATGTAGAATCTAATTTGACAACAAATTGGTAAAATGTCCACTAATTGGAATCCGAGATGTTTCTTTTGAACAATTTAGAATGCATACGCCCACCATTGAATTTGTATCTCCCTGATATCTTTCTTTCTCCCTTGTTAATCCGTCTATTAAATATCTTGGGATTCATTGAATAATTTTGAAGGAATAATAGTAAAGTATAATCTAATTTGAATGTTAGTGGCTTCTTTAGTACATTTAAGATGGTATAGGGCCACGATTCGTCTTAACTCTCCCTCATATCTTATTTTATCCATCGTTAAACTAACAACTCCCTTCCGCGGTACTTATAGGATCTAATTTGAGAACTAATTAGTAATATATTCACTAATTGGAATGCTGGTTGTTTCTTTGGCACTAATTTCAGGACATTTCAGAAGGTATAGGGCCACGACTCGTGAAACTAACTACTCACTTCCTCGGTACATGTAGAATCTAATTTGAGAACTAATTGGTAAAATATCCACTAATTGGAATCCGAGATGTTTCTTTTGAACAATTTAGAATGCATACCGCCACCATAGAATTTGTTTCTCCCTAGTATCTTTCTTTCTCACTTGTTAATCCGTCTATTATATATCTTGGGATTCATTGAATATTTTCGAAGGAAAATTAGTAAAGTATAATCTAATTTGAATGTTAGTGGCTTCTTTAGTACATTTAAGAAGGTATAGTGCCACGATTCGTCTTAACTCTCCCTCATATCTTATTTTATCCATCGTTAAACTAACAACTCCCTTCCGCGGTACTTATAGGATCTAATTTGAGAACAAATTAGTAAAATTTTCACTAATTGGAATGCTGGTCGTTTCATTGGCACTAATTTGAGGACATTTCAGAAGGTATAGGGCCACGACTCGTGAAACTAACAACTCACTTCCTCGGTACATGTAGAATCTAATTTGAGAACTAATTGGTAAAATATCCACTAATTGGAATCCGAGATGTTTCTTTTGAACCATTTAGAATGCATACGGCCACCATTGAATTTGTATCTCATTGATATCTTTCTTTCTCCCTTGTTAATCCGTCAATTATATATCTTGTGATTCATTGAATAATTCTGAAGGAAAATTAGTAAAGTATAATCTAATTTGAATGTTAGTGGCTTCTTTAGTACATTTAAGAAGGTATAGGGCCACGATTCGTCTTAGCTCTCCCTAATATCTTATTTTATCCATCGTTAAACTAACAACTCCCTTCCGCGGTACTTATAGGATCTAATTTGTGAACTAATTAGTAAAATATTCACTAATTGGAATGCTGGTCGTTTCTTTGGTACAATTTAGAATGCATTGGGCAACAATTTAATTTATCTCTCCCTACTATCTTTCTTTATCACTTGTTAATCCGTAAATTTAATATCTTGGAATTTATTGAATAATATTGAAGGAAAATTAGTATAGTATATTCTAATTTGAATGTTTGTTTTTTTTTAGGACGTTTCAGAAGGTATAGGGCCACGACTGGTTTTATCTATCCCTAATATATTTCTTTATCTCTCATGAAACTAACTACTCACTTCCTCGGTACATATAGAATCTAATTTGAGAACTAATTGGTAAAATATACAATAATTGGAATTCGAGATGTTTCTTTTGAACAATTTAGAATGCATACGTCCACCATTGAATTTGTGTCTCCCTGATATCTTTCTTTCTCCCTTGTTAATCCGTCAATTAAATATCTTGGGATTCATTGAATAATTTCGAAGGAAAATTAGTAAAGTATAATCTAATTTGAATGTTAGTGGCTTCTTTAGTACATTTAAGAAGGTATAGGGCCACGATTCGTCTTAACACTCCCTAATATCTTATTTTATCCATCGTTAAACTAACAACTCCCTTCCGCGGTACTTATAGGATCTAATTTGAGAACTAATTAGAAAAATATTCACTAATTGGAATGCTGGTCGTTTCTTTGGCACTAATTTCAGGAAATTTCAGAAGGTATAGGGCCACGACTCGTGAAACTAACTACTCACTTCCTCGGTACATATAGAATCTAATTTGAGAACTAATTGGTAAAATATACAATAATTGGAATTCGAGATGTTTCTTTTGAACAATTTAGAATGCATACGTCCACCATTGAATTTGTGTCTCCCTGATATCTTTCTTTCTCCCTTGTTAATCCGTCAATTAAATATCTTGGGATTCATTGAATAATTTCGAAGGAAAATTAGTAAAGTATAATCTAATTTGAATGTTAGTGGCTTCTTTAGTACATTTAAGAAGGTATAGGGCCACGATTCGTCTTAACTCTCCCTAATATCTTATTTTATCCATCGTTAAACTAACAACTCCCTTCCGCGGTACTTATAGGATCTAATTTGAGAACCAATTAGAAAAATATTCACTAATGGGAATGCTGGTCGTTTCTTTGGCACTAATTTCAGGACATTTCAGAAGGTATAGGGCCACGACTCGTGAAACTAACAACTCACTTCCTCGGTACATGTAGAATCTAATTTGAGAACTAATTGGTAAAATATACAATAATTGGAATTCGAGATGTTTCTTTTGAACCATTTAGAATGCATACGGCCACCATTGAATTTGTGTCTCCCTGATATCTTTCTTTCTCCCTTGTTAATCCGTCAATTAAATATCTTGGGATTCATTGAATAATTTTGAAGGAATATTAGTAAAGTATAATCTAATTTGAATGTTAGTGGCTTCTTTAGTACATTTAAGAAGGTATAGGGCCACGATTCGTCTTAACTCTCCCTCATATCTTATTTTATCCATCGTTAAACTTACAACTCCCTTCCGCGGTACTTATAGGATCTAATTTGAGAACTAATTAGTAATATATTCACTAATTGGAATGCTGGTCGTTTCTTTGGCACTAATTTCAGGACATTTCAGAAAGTATAGGGCCACGACTCGTGAAACTAACAACTCACTTCCTCGGTACATGTAGAATCTAATTTGAGAACTAATTGGTAAAATATCCACTAATTGGAATCCGAGATGTTTCTTTTGAACAATTTAGAATGCATACCGCCACCATAGAATTTGTTTCTCCCTGGTATCTTTCTTTCTCACTTGTTAATCCGTCTATTAAATATCTTGGGATTCATTGAATAATTTCGAAGGAAAATTAGTAAAGTATAATCTAATTTGAATGTTAGTGGCTTCTTTAGTACATTTAAGAAGGTATAGGGCCACGATTCGTCTTAACTCTCCCTAATATCTTATTTTATCCATCGTTAAACTAACAACTCCCTTCCGCGGTACTTATAGGATCTAATTTGAGTACTAATTAGAAAAATATTCACTAATTGGAATGCTGGTCGTTTCTTTGGCACTAATTTCAGGAAATTTCAGAAGGTATAGGGCCACGACTCGTGAAACTAACAACTCACTTCCTCGGTACATGTAGAATCTAATTTGAGAACTAATTGGTAAAATATACAATAATTGGAATTCGAGATGTTTCTTTTGAACCATTTAGAATGCATACGGCCACCATTGAATTTGTGTCTCCCTGATATCTTTCTTTCTCCCTTGTTAATCCGTCAATTAAATATCTTGGGATTCATTGAATAATTTCGAAGGAAAATTAGAAAAGTATAATCTAATTTGAATGTTAGTGGCTTCTTTAGTACATTTAAGAAGGTATAGGGCCACGATTCGTCTTAACTCTCCCTCATATCTTATTTTATCCATCGTTAAACTAACAACTCCCTTCCGCGGTACTTATAGGATCTAATTTGAGAACCAATTAGAAAAATATTCACTAATGGGAATGCTGGTCGTTTCTTTGGCACTAATTTCAGGACATTTCAGAAGGTATAGGGCCACGACTCGTGAAACTAACAACTCACTTCCTCGGTACATGTAGAATCTAATTTGAGAACTAATTGGTAAAATATACAATAATTGGAATTCGAGATGTTTCTTTTGAACCATTTAGAATGCATACGGCCACCATTGAATTTGTGTCTCCCTGATATCTTTCTTTCTCCCTTGTTAATCCGTCAATTAAATATCTTGGGATTCATTGAATAATTTTGAAGGAATATTAGTAAAGTATAATCTAATTTGAATGTTAGTGGCTTCTTTAGTACATTTAAGAAGGTATAGGGCCACGATTCGTCTTAACTCTCCCTCATATCTTATTTTATCCATCGTTAAACTTACAACTCCCTTCCGCGGTACTTATAGGATCTAATTTGAGAACTAATTAGAAAAATATTCACTAATTGGAATGCTGGTCGTTTCTTTGGCACTAATTTCAGGAAATTTCAGAAGGTATAGGGCCACGACTCGTGAAACTAACTACTCACTTCCTCGGTACATATAGAATCTAATTTGAGAACTAATTGGTAAAATATACAATAATTGGAATTCGAGATGTTTCTTTTGAACAATTTAGAATGCATACGTCCACCATTGAATTTGTGTCTCCCTGATATCTTTCTTTCTCCCTTGTTAATCCGTCAATTAAATATCTTGGGATTCATTGAATAATTTCGAAGGAAAATTAGTAAAGTATAATCTAATTTGAATGTTAGTGGCTTCTTTAGTACATTTAAGAAGGTATAGGGCCACGATTCGTCTTAACTCTCCCTAATATCTTATTTTATCCATCGTTAAACTAACAACTCCCTTCCGCGGTACTTATAGGATCTAATTTGAGTACTAATTAGAAAAATATTCACTAATTGGAATGCTGGTCGTTTCTTTGGCACTAATTTCAGGAAATTTCAGAAGGTATAGGGCCACGACTCGTGAAACTAACAACTCACTTCCTCGGTACATGTAGAATCAAATTTGAGAACTAATTGGTAAAATATACAATAATTGGAATTCGAGATGTTTCTTTTGAACCATTTAGAATGCATACGGCCACCATTGAATTTGTGTCTCCCTGATATCTTTCTTTCTCCCTTGTTAATCCGTCAATTAAATATCTTGGGATTCATTGAATAATTTCGAAGGAAAATTAGAAAAGTATAATCTAATTTGAATGTTAGTGGCTTCTTTAGTACATTTAAGAAGGTATAGGGCCACGATTCGTCTTAACTCTCCCTCATATCTTATTTTATCCATCGTTAAACTAACAACTCCCTTCCGCGGTACTTATAGGATCTAATTTGAGAACCAATTAGAAAAATATTCACTAATGGGAATGCTGGTCGTTTCTTTGGCACTAATTTCAGGACATTTCAGAAGGTATAGGGCCACGACTCGTGAAACTAACAACTCACTTCCTCGGTACATGTAGAATCTAATTTGAGAACTAATTGGTAAAATATACAATAATTGGAATTCGAGATGTTTCTTTTGAACCATTTAGAATGCATACGGCCACCATTGAATTTGTGTCTCCCTGATATCTTTCTTTCTCCCTTGTTAATCCGTCAATTAAATATCTTGGGATTCATTGAATAATTTTGAAGGAATATTAGTAAAGTATAATCTAATTTGAATGTTAGTGGCTTCTTTAGTACATTTAAGAAGGTATAGGGCCACGATTCGTCTTAACTCTTCCTAATATCTTATTTTATCCATCGTTAAACTTACAACTCCCTTCCGCGGTACTTATAGGATCTAATTTGAGAACTAATTAGTAATATATTCACTAATTGGAATGCTGGTCGTTTCTTTGGCACTAATTTCAGGACATTTCAGAAAGTATAGGGCCACGACTCGTGAAACTAACAACTCACTTCCTCGGTACATGTAGAATCTAATTTGAGAACTAATTGGTAAAATATCCACTAATTGGAATCCGAGATGTTTCTTTTGAACAATTTAGAATGCATACCGCCACCATAGAATTTGTTTCTCCCTGGTATCTTTCTTTCTCACTTGTTAATCCGTCTATTAAATATCTTGGGATTCATTGAATAATTTCGAAGGAAAATTAGTAAAGTATAATATAATTTGAATGTTGTGGCTTCTTTAGTACATTTAAGAAGGTATAGTGCCACGATTCGTCTTAACTCTCCCTCATATCTTATTTTATCCCTCGTTAAACTAACAACTCCCTTCCGCGGTACTTATAGGATCTAATTTGAGAACTAATTAGAAAAATATTCACTAATTGGAATGCTGGTCGTTTCTTTGGCACTAATTTCAGGACATTTGAGAAGGTATAGGGCCACGATTCGTGAAACTAACAACTCACTTCCTCGGTACATGTAGAATCTAATTTGAGAACTAATTGGTTAAATATCCACTAATTGGAATCCGAGATGTTTCTTTTGAACAATTTAGAATGCATACGCCCACCATTGAATTTGTATCTCCCTGATATCTTTCTTTCTCCCTTGTTAATCCGTCAATTAAATATCTTGGGATTCATTGAATAATTTTGAAGGAATATTAGTAAAGTATAATCTAATTTGAATGTTAGTGGCTTCTTTAGTACATTTAAGAAGGTATAGGGCCACGATTCGTCTTAACTCTCCCTAATATCTTATTTTATCCATCGTTAAACTAACAACTCCCTTCCGCGGTACTTATAGGATCTAATTTGAGAACCAATTAGAAAAATATTCACTAATGGGAATGCTGGTCGTTTCTTTGGCACTAATTTCAGGACATTTCAGAAGGTATAGGGCCACGACTCGTGAAACTAACAACTCACTTCCTCGGTACATGTAGAATCTAATTTGACAACTAATTGGTAAAATGTCCACTAATTGGAATCAGAGATGTTTCTTTTGAACAATTTAGAATGCATACGCCCACCATTGAATTTGTATCTCCCTGATATCTTTCTTTCTCCCTTGTTAATCCGTCAATTAAATATCTTGGGATTCATTGAATAATTTTGAAGGAATAATAGTAAAGTATAATCTAATTTGAATGTTAGTGGCTTCTTTAGTACATTTAAGATGGTATAGGGCCACGATTCGTCTTAACTCTCCCTCATATCTTATTTTATCCATCGTTAAACTAACAACTCCCTTCCGCGGTACTTATAGGATCTAATTTGAGAACTAATTAGTAATATATTCACTAATTGGAATGCTGGTTGTTTCTTTGGCACTAATTTCAGGACATTTCAGAAGGTATAGGGCCACGACTCGTGAAACTAACTACTCACTTCCTCGGTACATGTAGAATCTAATTTGAGAACTAATTGGAAAAATATCCACTAATTGGAATCCGAGATGTTTCTTTTGAACAATTTAGAATGCATACCGCCACCATAGAATTTGTTTCTCCCTGGTATCTTTCTTTCTCACTTATTTATCCGTCTATTAAATATCTTGGGATTCATTGAATATTTTCGAAGGAAAATTAGTAAAGTATAATCTAATTTGAATGTTAGTGGCTTCTTTAGTACATTTAAGAAGGTATAGTGCCACGATTCGTCTTAACTCTCCCTCATATCTTATTTTATCCATCGTTAAACTAACAACTCCCTTCCGCGGTACTTATAGGATCTAATTTGAGAACAAATTAGTAAAATTTTCACTAATTGGAATGCTGGTCGTTTCATTGGCACTAATTTGAGGACATTTCAGAAGGTATAGGGCCACGACTCGTGAAACTAACAACTCACTTCCTCGGTACATGTAGAATCTAATTTGAGAACTAATTGGTAAAATATCCACTAATTGGAATCCGAGATGTTTCTTTTGAACCATTTAGAATGCATACGGCCACCATTGAATTTGTATCTCATTGATATCTTTCTTTCTCCCTTGTTAATCCGTCAATTATATATCTTGGGATTCATTGAATAATTCTGAAGGAAAATTAGTAAAGTATAATCTAATTTGAATGTTAGTGGCTTCTTTAGTACATTTAAGAAGGTATAGGGCCACGATTCGTCTTAGCTCTCCCTAATATCTTATTTTATCCATCGTTAAACTAACAACTCCCTTCCGCGGTACTTTTAGGATCTAATTTGTGAACTAATTAGTAAAATATTCACTAATTGGAATGCTGGTCGTTTCTTTGGTACAATTTAGAATGCATTGGGCAACAATTTAATTTATCTCTCCCTACTATCTTTCTTTATCACTTGTTAATCCGTAAATTTAATATCTTGGAATTTATTGAATAATATTGAAGGAAAATTAGTATAGTATATTCTAATTTGAATGTTTGTTTTTTTTTAGGACGTTTCAGAAGGTATAGGGCCACGACTGGTTTTATCTATCCCTAATATATTTCTTTATCTCTCATGAAACTAACTACTCACTTCCTCGGTACATATAGAATCTAATTTGAGAACTAATTGGTAAAATATACAATAATTGGAATTCGAGATGTTTCTTTTGAACAATTTAGAATGCATACGTCCACCATTGAATTTGTGTCTCCCTGATATCTTTCTTTCTCCCTTGTTAATCCGTCAATTAAATATCTTGGGATTCATTGAATAATTTCGAAGGAAAATTAGTAAAGTATAATCTAATTTGAATGTTAGTGGCTTCTTTAGTACATTTAAGAAGGTATAGGGCCACGATTCGTCTTAACACTCCCTAATATCTTATTTTATCCATCGTTAAACTAACAACTCCCTTCCGCGGTACTTATAGGATCTAATTTGAGAACTAATTAGAAAAATATTCACTAATTGGAATGCTGGTCGTTTCTTTGGCACTAATTTCAGGAAATTTCAGAAGGTATAGGGCCACGACTCGTGAAACTAACTACTCACTTCCTCGGTACATATAGAATCTAATTTGAGAACTAATTGGTAAAATATACAATAATTGGAATTCGAGATGTTTCTTTTGAACCATTTAGAATGCATACGGCCACCATTGAATTTGTGTCTCCCTGATATCTTTCTTTCTCCCTTGTTAATCCGTCAATTAAATATCTTGGGATTCATTGAATAATTTTGAAGGAATATTAGTAAAGTATAATCTAATTTGAATGTTAGTGGCTTCTTTAGTAAATTTAAGAAGGTATAGGGCCACGATTCGTCTTAACTCTCCCTCATATCTTATTTTATCCATCGTTAAACTTACAACTCCCTTCCGCGGTACTTATAGGATCTAATTTGAGAACTAATTAGAAAAATATTCACTAATTGGAATGCTGGTCGTTTCTTTGGCACTAATTTCAGGAAATTTCAGAAGGTATAGGGCCACGACTCGTGAAACTAACTACTCACTTCCTCGGTACATATAGAATCTAATTTGAGAACTAATTGGTAAAATATAAAATAATTGGAATTCGAGATGTTTCTTTTGAACAATTTAGAATGCATACGTCCACCATTGAATTTGTGTCTCCCTGATATCTTTCTTTCTCCCTTGTTAATCCGTCAATTAAATATCTTGGGATTCATTGAATAATTTCGAAGGAAAATTAGAAAAGTATAATCTAATTTGAATGTTAGTGGCTTCTTTAGTACATTTAAGAAGGTATAGCGCCACGATTCGTCTTAACTCTCCCTCATATCTTATTTTATCCATCGTTAAACTAACAACTCCCTTCCGCGGTACTTATAGGATCTAATTTGAGAACCAATTAGAAAAATATTCACTAATGGGAATGCTGGTCGTTTCTTTGGCACTAATTTCAGGACATTTCAGAAGGTATAGGGCCACGACTCGTGAAACTAACAACTCACTTCCTCGGTACATGTAGAATCTAATTTGAGAACTAATTGGTAAAATATACAATAATTGGAATTCGAGATGTTTCTTTTGAACCATTTAGAATGCATACGGCCACCATTGAATTTGTGTCTCCCTGATATCTTTCTTTCTCCCTTGTTAATCCGTCAATTAAATATCTTGGGATTCATTGAATAATTTGGAAGGAATATTAGTAAAGTATAATCTAATTTGAATGTTAGTGGCTTCTTTAGTACATTTAAGATGGTATAGGGCCACGATTCGTCTTAACTCTCCCTCATATCTTATTTTATCCATCGTTAAACTAACAACTCCCTTCCGCGGTACTTATAGGATCTAATTTGAGAACTAATTAGTAATATATTCACTAATTGGAATGCTGGTTGTTTCTTTGGCACTAATTTCAGGACATTTCAGAAGGTATAGGGCCACGACTCGTGAAACTAACTACTCACTTCCTCGGTACATGTAGAATCTAATTTGAGAACTAATTGGTAAAATATCCACTAATTGGAATCCGAGATGTTTCTTTTGAACAATTTAGAATGCATACCGCCACCATAGAATTTGTTTCTCCCTGGTATCTTTCTTTCTCACTTGTTAATCCGTCTATTAAATATCTTGGGATTCATTGAATATTTTCGAAGGAAAATTAGTAAAGTATAATCTAATTTGAATGTTAGTGGCTTCTTTAGTACATTTAAGAAGGTATAGTGCCACGATTCGTCTTAACTCTCCCTCATATCTTATTTTATCCATCGTTAAACTAACAACTCCCTTCCGCGGTACTTATAGGATCTAATTTGAGAACAAATTAGTAAAATTTTCACTAATTGGAATGCTGGTCGTTTCATTGGCACTAATTTGAGGACATTTCAGAAGGTATAGGGCCACGACTCGTGAAACTAACAACTCACTTCCTCGGTACATGTAGAATCTAATTTGAGAACTAATTGGTAAAATATCCACTAATTGGAATCCGAGATGTTTCTTTTGAACCATTTAGAATGCATACGGCCACCATTGAATTTGTATCTCATTGATATCTTTCTTTCTCCCTTGTTAATCCGTCAATTATATATCTTGGGATTCATTGAATAATTCTGAAGGAAAATTAGTAAAGTATAATCTAATTTGAATGTTAGTGGCTTCTTTAGTACATTTAAGAAGGTATAGGGCCACGATTCGTCTTAGCTCTCCCTAATATCTTATTTTATCCCTCGTTAAACTAACAACTCCCTTCCGCGGTACTTATAGGATCTAATTTGTGAACTAATTAGTAAAATATTCACTAATTGGAATGCTGGTCGTTTCTTTGGTACAATTTAGAATGCATTGGGCAACAATTTAATTTATCTCTCCCTACTATCTTTCTTTATCACTTGTTAATCCGTAAATTTAATATCTTGGAATTTATTGAATAATATTGAAGGAAAATTAGTATAGTATATTCTAATTTGAATGTTTGTTTTTTTTTAGGACGTTTCAGAAGGTATAGGGCCACGACTGGTTTTATCTATCCCTAATATATTTCTTTATCTCTCATGAAACTAACTACTCACTTCCTCGGTACATATAGAATCTAATTTGAGAACTAATTGGTAAAATATACAATAATTGGAATTCGAGATGTTTCTTTTGAACAATTTAGAATGCATACGTCCACCATTGAATTTGTGTCTCCCTGATATCTTTCTTTCTCCCTTGTTAATCCGTCAATTAAATATCTTGGGATTCATTGAATAATTTCGAAGGAAAATTAGTAAAGTATAATCTAATTTGAATGTTAGTGGCTTCTTTAGTACATTTAAGAAGGTATAGGGCCACGATTCGTCTTAACACTCCCTAATATCTTATTTTATCCATCGTTAAACTAACAACTCCCTTCCGCGGTACTTATAGGATCTAATTTGAGAACTAATTAGAAAAATATTTACTAATTGGAATGCTGTTCGTTTCTTTGGCACTAATTTCAGGAAATTTCAGAAGGTATAGGGCCACGACTCGTGAAACTAACAACTCACTTCCTCGGTACATGTAGAATCTAATTTGAGAACTAATTGGTAAAATATAAAATAATTGGAATTCGAGATGTTTCTTTTGAACCATTTAGAATGCATACGGCCACCATTGAATTTGTGTCTCCCTGATATCTTTCTTTCTCCCTTGTTAATCCGTCAATTAAATATCTTGGGATTCATTGAATAATTTCGAAGGAAAATTAGTAAAGTATAATCTAATTTGAATGTTAGTGGCTTCTTTAGTACATTTAAGAAGGTATAGGGCCACGATTCGTCTTAACTCTCCCTAATATCTTATTTTATCCATCGTTAAACTAACAACTCCCTTCCGCGGTACTTATAGGATCTAATTTGAGTACTAATTAGAAAAATATTCACTAATTGGAATGCTGGTCGTTTCTTTGGCACTAATTTCAGGATATTTCAGAAGGTATAGGGCCACGACTCGTGAAACTAACAACTCACTTCCTCGGTACATGTAGAATCTAATTTGAGAACTAATTGGTAAAATATAAAATAATTGGAATTCGAGATGTTTCTTTTGAACCATTTAGAATGCATACGGCCACCATTGAATTTGTGTCTCCCTGATATCTTTCTTTCTCCCTTGTTAATCCGTCAATTAAATATCGTGGGATTCATTGAATAATTTCGAAGGAAAATTAGTAAAGTATAATCTAATTTGAATGTTAGTGGCTTCTTTAGTACATTTAAGAAGGTATAGGGCCACGATTCGTCTTAACTCTACCTAATATCTTATTTTATCCATCGTTAAACTAACAACTCCCTTCCGCGGTACTTATAGGATCTAATTTGAGTACTAATTAGAAAAATATTCACTAATTGGAATGCTGGTCGTTTCTTTGGCACTAATTTCAGGATATTTCAGAAGGTATAGGGCCACGACTCGTGAAACTAACAACTCACTTCCTCGGTACATGTAGAATCTAATTTGAGAACTAATTGGTAAAATATAAAATAATTGGAATTCGAGATGTTTCTTTTGAACCATTTAGAATGCATACGGCCACCATTGAATTTGTGTCTCCCTGATATCTTTCTTTCTCCCTTGTTAATCCGTCAATTAAATATCTTGGGATTCATTGAATAATTTCGAAGGAAAATTAGTAAAGTATAATCTAATTTGAATGTTAGTGGCTTCTTTAGTACATTTAAGAAGGTATAGGGCCACGATTCGTCTTAACTCTCCCTCATATCTTATTTTATCCATCGTTAAACTAACAACTCCCTTCCGCGGTACTTATAGGATCTAATTTGAGAACCAATTAGAAAAATATTCACTAATGGGAATGCTGGTCGTTTCTTTGGCACTAATTTCAGGACATTTCAGAAGGTATAGGGCCACGACTCGTGAAACTAACAACTCACTTCCTCGGTACATGTAGAATCTAATTTGAGAACTAATTGGTAAAATATGCAATAATTGGAATTCGAGATGTTTCTTTTGAACCATTTAGAATGCATACGGCCACCATTGAATTTGTGTCTCCCTGATATCTTTCTTTCTCCCTTGTTAATCCGTCAATTAAATATCTTGGGATTCATTGAATAATTTCGAAGGAAAATTAGAAAAGTATAATCTAATTTGAATGTTAGTGGCTTCTTTAGTACATTTAAGAAGGTATAGGGCCACGATTCGTCTTAACTCTCCCTCATATCTTATTTTATCCATCGTTAAACTAACAACTCCCTTCCGCGGTACTTATAGGATCTAATTTGGGAACCAATTAGAAAAATATTCACTAATGGGAATGCTGGTCGTTTCTTTGGCACTAATTTCAGGACATTTCAGAAGGTATAGGGCCACGACTCGTGAAACTAACAACTCACTTCCTCGGTACATGTAGAATCTAATTTGAGAACTAATTGGTAAAATATACAATAATTGGAATTCGAGATGTTTCTTTTGAACCATTTAGAATGCATACGGCCACCATTGAATTTGTGTCTCCCTGATATCTTTCTTTCTCCCTTGTTAATCCGTCAATTAAATATCTTGGGATTCATTGAATAATTTTGAAGGAATATTAGTAAAGTATAATCTAATTTGAATGTTAGTGGCTTCTTTAGTACATTTAAGAAGGTATAGGGCCACGATTCGTCTTAACTCTCCCTCATATCTTATTTTATCCATCGTTAAACTTACAACTCCCTTCCGCGGTACTTATAGGATCTAATTTGAGAACTAATTAGTAATATATTCACTAATTGGAATGCTGGTCGTTTCTTTGGCACTAATTTCAGGACATTTCAGAAAGTATAGGGCCACGACTCGTGAAACTAACAACTCACTTCCTCGGTACATGTAGAATCTAATTTGAGAACTAATTGGTAAAATATCCACTAATTGGAATCCGAGATGTTTCTTTTGAACAATTTAGAATGCATACCGCCACCATAGAATTTGTTTCTCCCTGGTATCTTTCTTTCTCACTTGTTAATCCGTCTATTAAATATCTTGGGATTCATTGAATATTTTCGAAGGAAAATTAGTAAAGTATAATCTAATTTGAATGTTAGTGGCTTCTTTAGTACATTTAAGAAGGTATAGTGCCACGATTCGTCTTAACTCTCCCTCATATCTTATTTTATCCATCGTTAAACTAACAACTCCCTTCCGCGGTACTTATAGGATCTAATTTGAGAACAAATTAGTAAAATTTTCACTAATTGGAATGCTGGTCGTTTCATTGGCACTAATTTGAGGACATTTCAGAAGGTATAGGGCCACGACTCGTGAAACTAACAACTCACTTCCTCGGTACATGTAGAATCTAATTTGAGAACTAATTGGTAAAATATCCACTAATTGGAATCCGAGATGTTTCTTTTGAACCATTTAGAATGCATACGGCCACCATTGAATTTGTATCTCATTGATATCTTTCTTTCTCCCTTGTTAATCCGTCAATTATATATCTTGGGATTCATTGAATAATTCTGAAGGAAAATTAGTAAAGTATAATCTAATTTGAATGTTAGTGGCTTCTTTAGTACATTTAAGAAGGTATAGGGCCACGATTCGTCTTAGCTCTCCCTAATATCTTATTTTATCCATCGTTAAACTAACAACTCCCTTCCGCGGTACTTATAGGATCTAATTTGTGAACTAATTAGTAAAATATTCACTAATTGGAATGCTGGTCGTTTCTTTGGTACAATTTAGAATGCATTGGGCAACAATTTAATTTATCTCTCCCTACTATCTTTCTTTATCACTTGTTAATCCGTAAATTTAATATCTTGGAATTTATTGAATAATATTGAAGGAAAATTAGTATAGTATATTCTAATTTGAATGTTTGTTTTTTTTTAGGACGTTTCAGAAGGTATAGGGCCACGACTGGTTTTATCTATCCCTAATATATTTCTTTATCTCTCATGAAACTAACTACTCACTTCCTCGGTACATATAGAATCTAATTTGAGAACTAATTGGTAAAATATACAATAATTGGAATTCGAGATGTTTCTTTTGAACAATTTAGAATGCATACGTCCACCATTGAATTTGTGTCTCCCTGATATCTTTCTTTCTCCCTTGTTAATCCGTCAATTAAATATCTTGGGATTCATTGAATAATTTCGAAGGAAAATTAGTAAAGTATAATCTAATTTGAATGTTAGTGGCTTCTTTAGTACATTTAAGAAGGTATAGGGCCACGATTCGTCTTAACACTCCCTAATATCTTATTTTATCCATCGTTAAACTAACAACTCCCTTCCGCGGTACTTATAGGATCTAATTTGAGAACTAATTAGAAAAATATTCACTAATTGGAATGCTGGTCGTTTCTTTGGCACTAATTTCAGGAAATTTCAGAAGGTATAGGGCCACGACTCGTGAAACTAACTACTCACTTCCTCGGTACATATAGAATCTAATTTGAGAACTAATTGGTAAAATATACAATAATTGGAATTCGAGATGTTTCTTTTGAACCATTTAGAATGCATACGGCCACCATTGAATTTGTGTCTCCCTGATATCTTTCTTTCTCCCTTGTTAATCCGTCAATTAAATATCTTGGGATTCATTGAATAATTTTGAAGGAATATTAGTAAAGTATAATCTAATTTGAATGTTAGTGGCTTCTTTAGTAAATTTAAGAAGGTATAGGGCCACGATTCGTCTTAACTCTCCCTCATATCTTATTTTATCCATCGTTAAACTTACAACTCCCTTCCGCGGTACTTATAGGATCTAATTTGAGAACTAATTAGAAAAATATTCACTAATTGGAATGCTGGTCGTTTCTTTGGCACTAATTTCAGGAAATTTCAGAAGGTATAGGGCCACGACTCGTGAAACTAACTACTCACTTCCTCGGTACATATAGAATCTAATTTGAGAACTAATTGGTAAAATATACAATAATTGGAATTCGAGATGTTTCTTTTGAACAATTTAGAATGCATACGTCCACCATTGAATTTGTGTCTCCCTGATATCTTTCTTTCTCCCTTGTTAATCCGTCAATTAAATATCTTGGGATTCATTGAATAATTTCGAAGGAAAATTAGAAAAGTATAATCTAATTTGAATGTTAGTGGCTTCTTTAGTACATTTAAGAAGGTATAGGGCCACGATTCGTCTTAACTCTCCCTCATATCTTATTTTATCCATCGTTAAACTAACAACTCCCTTCCGCGGTACTTATAGGATCTAATTTGAGAACCAATTAGAAAAATATTCACTAATGGGAATGCTGGTCGTTTCTTTGGCACTAATTTCAGGACATTTCAGAAGGTATAGGGCCACGACTCGTGAAACTAACAACTCACTTCCTCGGTACATGTAGAATCTAATTTGAGAACTAATTGGTAAAATATACAATAATTGGAATTCGAGATGTTTCTTTTGAACCATTTAGAATGCATACGGCCACCATTGAATTTGTGTCTCCCTGATATCTTTCTTTCTCCCTTGTTAATCCGTCAATTAAATATCTTGGGATTCATTGAATAATTTTGAAGGAATATTAGTAAAGTATAATCTAATTTGAATGTTAGTGGCTTCTTTAGTACATTTAAGAAGGTATAGGGCCACGATTCGTCTTAACTCTCCCTCATATCTTATTTTATCCATCGTTAAACTTACAACTCCCTTCCGCGGTACTTATAGGATCTAATTTGAGAACTAATTAGTAATATATTCACTAATTGGAATGCTGGTCGTTTCTTTGGCACTAATTTCAGGACATTTCAGAAAGTATAGGGCCACGACTCGTGAAACTAACAACTCACTTCCTCGGTACATGTAGAATCTAATTTGAGAACTAATTGGTAAAATATCCACTAATTGGAATCCGAGATGTTTCTTTTGAACAATTTAGAATGCATACCGCCACCATAGAATTTGTTTCTCCCTGGTATCTTTCTTTCTCACTTGTTAATCCGTCTATTAAATATCTTGGGATTCATTGAATAATTTCGAAGGAAAATTAGTAAAGTATAATCTAATTTGAATGTTAGTGGCTTCTTTAGTACATTTAAGAAGGTATAGGGCCACGATTCGTCTTAACTCTCCCTAATATCTTATTTTATCCATCGTTAAACTAACAACTCCCTTCCGCGGTACTTATAGGATCTAATTTGAGTACTAATTAGAAAAATATTCACTAATTGGAATGCTGGTCGTTTCTTTGGCACTAATTTCAGGAAATTTCAGAAGGTATAGGGCCACGACTCGTGAAACTAACAACTCACTTCCTCGGTACATGTAGAATCTAATTTGAGAACTAATTGGTAAAATATACAATAATTGGAATTCGAGATGTTTCTTTTGAACCATTTAGAATGCATACGGCCACCATTGAATTTGTGTCTCCCTGATATCTTTCTTTCTCCCTTGTTAATCCGTCAATTAAATATCTTGGGATTCATTGAATAATTTCGAAGGAAAATTAGAAAAGTATAATCTAATTTGAATGTTAGTGGCTTCTTTAGTACATTTAAGAAGGTATAGGGCCACGATTCGTCTTAACTCTCCCTCATATCTTATTTTATCCATCGTTAAACTAACAACTCCCTTCCGCGGTACTTATAGGATCTAATTTGAGAACCAATTAGAAAAATATTCACTAATGGGAATGCTGGTCGTTTCTTTGGCACTAATTTCAGGACATTTCAGAAGGTATAGGGCCACGACTCGTGAAACTAACAACTCACTTCCTCGGTACATGTAGAATCTAATTTGAGAACTAATTGGTAAAATATACAATAATTGGAATTCGAGATGTTTCTTTTGAACAATTTAGAATGCATACGTCCACCATTGAATTTGTGTCTCCCTGATATCTTTCTTTCTCCCTTGTTAATCCGTCAATTAAATATCTTGGGATTCATTGAATAATTTCGAAGGAAAATTAGAAAAGTATAATCTAATTTGAATGTTAGTGGCTTCTTTAGTACATTTAAGAAGGTATAGGGCCACGATTCGTCTTAACTCTCCCTCATATCTTATTTTATCCATCGTTAAACTAACAACTCCCTTCCGCGGTACTTATAGGATCTAATTTGAGAACCAATTAGAAAAATATTCACTAATGGGAATGCTGGTCGTTTCTTTGGCACTAATTTCAGGACATTTCAGAAGGTATAGGGCCACGACTCGTGAAACTAACAACTCACTTCCTCGGTACATGTAGAATCTAATTTGAGAACTAATTGGTAAAATATACAATAATTGGAATTCGAGATGTTTCTTTTGAACCATTTAGAATGCATACGGCCACCATTGAATTTGTGTCTCCCTGATATCTTTCTTTCTCCCTTGTTAATCCGTCAATTAAATATCTTGGGATTCATTGAATAATTTTGAAGGAATATTAGTAAAGTATAATCTAATTTGAATGTTAGTGGCTTCTTTAGTACATTTAAGAAGATATAGGGCCACGATTCGTCTTAACTCTCCCTCATATCTTATTTTATCCATCGTTAAACTTACAACTCCCTTCCGCGGTACTTATAGGATCTAATTTGAGAACTAATTAGTAATATATTCACTAATTGGAATGCTGGTCGTTTCTTTGGCACTAATTTCAGGACATTTCAGAAAGTATAGGGCCACGACTCGTGAAACTAACAACTCACTTCCTCGGTACATGTAGAATCTAATTTGAGAACTAATTGGTAAAATATCCACTAATTGGAATCCGAGATGTTTCTTTTGAACAATTTAGAATGCATACCGCCACCATAGAATTTGTTTCTCCCTGGTATCTTTCTTTCTCACTTGTTAATCCGTCTATTAAATATCTTGGGATTCATTGAATAATTTCGAAGGAAAATTAGTAAAGTATAATCTAATTTGAATGTTAGTGGCTTCTTTAGTACATTTAAGAAGGTATAGGGCCACGATTCGTCTTAACTCTCCCTAATATCTTATTTTATCCATCGTTAAACTAACAACTCCCTTCCGCGGTACTTATAGGATCTAATTTGAGTACTAATTAGAAAAATATTCACTAATTGGAATGCTGGTCGTTTCTTTGGCACTAATTTCAGGAAATTTCAGAAGGTATAGGGCCACGACTCGTGAAACTAACAACTCACTTCCTCGGTACATGTAGAATCTAATTTGAGAACTAATTGGTAAAATATCCACTAATTGGAATCCGAGATGTTTCTTTTGAACCATTTAGAATGCATACGGCCACCATTGAATTTGTATCTCATTGATATCTTTCTTTCTCCCTTGTTAATCCGTCAATTATATATCTTGGGATTCATTGAATAATTCTGAAGGAAAATTAGTAAAGTATAATCTAATTTGAATGTTAGTGGCTTCTTTAGTACATTTAAGAAGGTATAGGGCCACGATTCGTCTTAGCTCTCCCTAATATCTTATTTTATCCATCGTTAAACTAACAACTCCCTTCCGCGGTACTTATAGGATCTAATTTGTGAACTAATTAGTAAAATATTCACTAATTGGAATGCTGGTCGTTTCTTTGGTACAATTTAGAATGCATTGGGCAACAATTTAATTTATCTCTCCCTACTATCTTTCTTTATCACTTGTTAATCCGTAAATTTAATATCTTGGAATTTATTGAATAATATTGAAGGAAAATTAGTATAGTATATTCTAATTTGAATGTTTGTTTTTTTTTAGGACGTTTCAGAAGGTATAGGGCCACGACTGGTTTTATCTATCCCTAATATATTTCTTTATCTCTCATGAAACTAACTACTCACTTCCTCGGTACATATAGAATCTAATTTGAGAACTAATTGGTAAAATATACAATAATTGGAATTCGAGATGTTTCTTTTGAACAATTTAGAATGCATACGTCCACCATTGAATTTGTGTCTCCCTGATATCTTTCTTTCTCCCTTGTTAATCCGTCAATTAAATATCTTGGGATTCATTGAATAATTTCGAAGGAAAATTAGTAAAGTATAATCTAATTTGAATGTTAGTGGCTTCTTTAGTACATTTAAGAAGGTATAGGGCCACGATTCGTCTTAACACTCCCTAATATCTTATTTTATCCATCGTTAAACTAACAACTCCCTTCCGCGGTACTTATAGGATCTAATTTGAGAACTAATTAGAAAAATATTCACTAATTGGAATGCTGGTCGTTTCTTTGGCACTAATTTCAGGAAATTTCAGAAGGTATAGGGCCACGACTCGTGAAACTAACTACTCACTTCCTCGGTACATATAGAATCTAATTTGAGAACTAATTGGTAAAATATACAATAATTGGAATTCGAGATGTTTCTTTTGAACCATTTAGAATGCATACGGCCACCATTGAATTTGTGTCTCCCTGATATCTTTCTTTCTCCCTTGTTAATCCGTCAATTAAATATCTTGGGATTCATTGAATAATTTTGAAGGAATATTAGTAAAGTATAATCTAATTTGAATGTTAGTGGCTTCTTTAGTACATTTAAGATGGTATAGGGCCACGATTCGTCTTAACTCTCCCTCATATCTTATTTTATCCATCGTTAAACTAACAACTCCCTTCCGCGGTACTTATAGGATCTAATTTGAGAACTAATTAGTAATATATTCACTAATTGGAATGCTGGTCGTTTCTTTGGCACTAATTTCAGGAAATTTCAGAAGGTATAGGGCCACGACTCGTGAAACTAACTACTCACTTCCTCGGTACATGTAGAATCTAATTTGAGAACTAATTGGTAAAATATCCACTAATTGGAATCCGAGATGTTTCTTTTGAACAATTTAGAATGCATACCGCCACCATAGAATTTGTTTCTCCCTGGTATCTTTCTTTCTCACTTGTTAATCCGTCTATTAAATATCTTGGGATTCATTGAATATTTTCGAAGGAAAATTAGTAAAGTATAATCTAATTTGAATGTTAGTGGCTTCTTTAGTACATTTAAGAAGGTATAGTGCCACGATTCGTCTTAACTCTCCCTCATATCTTATTTTATCCATCGTTAAACTAACAACTCCCTTCCGCGGTACTTATAGGATCTAATTTGAGAACCAATTAGAAAAATATTCACTAATGGGAATGCTGGTCGTTTCTTTGGCACTAATTTCAGGACATTTCAGAAGGTATAGGGCCACGACTCGTGAAACTAACAACTCACTTCCTCGGTACATGTAGAATCTAATTTGAGAACTAATTGGTAAAATATCCACTAATTGGAATCCGAGATGTTTCTTTTGAACCATTTAGAATGCATACGGCCACCATTGAATTTGTATCTCATTGATATCTTTCTTTCTCCCTTGTTAATCCGTCAATTATATATCTTGGGATTCATTGAATAATTCTGAAGGAAAATTAGTAAAGTATAATCTAATTTGAATGTTAGTGGCTTCTTTAGTACATTTAAGAAGGTATAGGGCCACGATTCGTCTTAGCTCTCCCTAATATCTTATTTTATCCATCGTTAAACTAACAACTCCCTTCCGCGGTACTTATAGGATCTAATTTGTGAACTAATTAGTAAAATATTCACTAATTGGAATGCTGGTCGTTTCTTTGGTACAATTTAGAATGCATTGGGCAACAATTTAATTTATCTCTCCCTACTATCTTTCTTTATCACTTGTTAATCCGTAAATTTAATATCTTGGAATTTATTGAATAATATTGAAGGAAAATTAGTATAGTATATTCTAATTTGAATGTTTGTTTTTTTTTAGGACGTTTCAGAAGGTATAGGGCCACGACTGGTTTTATCTATCCCTAATATATTTCTTTATCTCTCATGAAACTAACTACTCACTTCCTCGGTACATATAGAATCTAATTTGAGAACTAATCGGTAAAATATACAATAATTGGAATTCGAGATGTTTCTTTTGAACAATTTAGAATGCATACGTCCACCATTGAATTTGTGTCTCCCTGATATCTTTCTTTCTCCCTTGTTAATCCGTCAATTAAATATCTTGGGATTCATTGAATAATTTCGAAGGAAAATTAGTAAAGTATAATCTAATTTGAATGTTAGTGGCTTCTTTAGTACATTTAAGAAGGTATAGGGCCACGATTCGTCTTAACACTCCCTAATATCTTATTTTATCCATCGTTAAACTAACAACTCCCTTCCGCGGTACTTATAGGATCTAATTTGAGAACTAATTAGAAAAATATTCACTAATTGGAATGCTGTTCGTTTCTTTGGCACTAATTTCAGGAAATTTCAGAAGGTATAGGGCCACGACTCGTGAAACTAACAACTCACTTCCTCGGTACATGTAGAATCTAATTTGAGAACTAATTGGTAAAATATAAAATAATTGGAATTCGAGATGTTTCTTTTGAACCATTTAGAATGCATACGGCCACCATTGAATTTGTGTCTCCCTGATATCTTTCTTTCTCCCTTGTTAATCCGTCAATTAAATATCTTGGGATTCATTGAATAATTTCGAAGGAAAATTAGTAAAGTATAATCTAATTTGAATGTTAGTGGCTTCTTTAGTACATTTAAGAAGGTATAGGGCCACGATTCGTCTTAACTCTCCCTAATATCTTATTTTATCCATCGTTAAACTAACAACTCCCTTCCGCGGTACTTATAGGATCTAATTTGAGTACTAATTAGAAAAATATTCACTAATTGGAATGCTGGTCGTTTCTTTGGCACTAATTTCAGGATATTTCAGAAGGTATAGGGCCACGACTCGTGAAACTAACAACTCACTTCCTCGGTACATGTAGAATCTAATTTGAGAACTAATTGGTAAAATATAAAATAATTGGAATTCGAGTTGTTTCTTTTGAACCATTTAGAATGCATACGGCCACCATTGAATTTGTGTCTCCCTGATATCTTTCTTTCTCCCTTGTTAATCCGTCAATTAAATATCTTGGGATTCATTGAATAATTTCGAAGGAAAATTAGTAAAGTATAATCTAATTTGAATGTTAGTGGCTTCTTTAGTACATTTAAGAAGGTATAGGGCCACGATTCGTCTTAACTCTCCCTAATATCTTATTTTATCCATCGTTAAACTAACAACTCCCTTCCGCGGTACTTATAGGATCTAATTTGAGTACTAATTAGAAAAATATTCACTAATTGGAATGCTGGTCGTTTCTTTGGCACTAATTTCAGGATATTTCAGAAGGTATAGGGCCACGACTCGTGAAACTAACAACTCACTTCCTCGGTACATGTAGAATCTAATTTGAGAACTAATTGGTAAAATATATAATAATTGGAATTCGAGATGTTTCTTTTGAACCATTTAGAATGCATACGGCCACCATTGAATTTGTGTCTCCCTGATATCTTTCTTTCTCCCTTGTTAATCCGTCAATTAAATATCTTGGGATTCATTGAATAATTTCGAAGGAAAATTAGTAAAGTATAATCTAATTTGAATGTTAGTGGCTTCTTTAGTACATTTAAGAAGGTATAGGGCCACGATTCGTCTTAACTCTCCCTAATATCTTATTTTATCCATCGTTAAACTAACAACTCCCTTCCGCGGTACTTATAGGATCTAATTTGAGTACTAATTAGAAAAATATTCACTAATTGGAATGCTGGTCGTTTCTTTGGCACTAATTTCAGGATATTTCAGAAGGTATAGGGCCACGACTCGTGAAACTAACAACTCACTTCCTCGGTACATGTAGAATCTAATTTGAGAACTAATTGGTAAAATATAAAATAATTGGAATTCGAGATGTTTCTTTTGAACCATTTAGAATGCATACGGCCACCATTGAATTTGTGTCTCCCTGATATCTTTCTTTCTCCCTTGTTAATCCGTCAATTAAATATCTTGGGATTCATTGAATAATTTCGAAGGAAAATTAGTAAAGTATAATCTAATTTGAATGTTAGTGGCTTCTTTAGTACATTTAAGAAGGTATAGGGCCACGATTCGTCTTAACTCTCCCTAATATCTTATTTTATCCATCGTTAAACTAACAACTCCCTTCCGCGGTACTTATAGGATCTAATTTGAGTACTAATTAGAAAAATATTCACTAATTGGAATGCTGGTCGTTTCTTTGGCACTAATTTCAGGATATTTCAGAAGGTATAGGGCCACGACTCGTGAAACTAACAACTCACTTCCTCGGTACATGTAGAATCTAATTTGAGAACTAATTGGTAAAATATAAAATAATTGGAATTCGAGATGTTTCTTTTGAACCATTTAGAATGCATACGGCCACCATTGAATTTGTGTCTCCCTGATATCTTTCTTTCTCCCTTGTTAATCCGTCAATTAAATATCTTGGGATTCATTGAATAATTTCGAAGGAAAATTAGTAAAGTATAATCTAATTTGAATGTTAGTGGCTTCTTTAGTACATTTAAGAAGGTATAGGGCCACGATTCGTCTTAGCTCTCCCTAATATCTTATTTTATCCATCGTTAAACTAACAACTCCCTTCCGCGGTACTTATAGGAACTAATTTGTGAACTAATTAGTAAAATATTCACTAATTGGAATGCTGGTCGTTTCTTTGGTACAATTTAGAATGCATTGGGTAACAATTTAATTTATCTCTCCCTACTATCTTTCTTTATCACTTGTTAATCCGTAAATTTAATATCTTGGAATTTATTGAATAATATTGAAGGAAAATAAGTATAGTATATTCTAATTTGAATGTTTGTTTTTTTTTAGGACGTTTCAAAAGGTATAGGGCCACGACTGGTTTTATCTATCCCTAATATATTTCTTTATCTCTCATGAAACTAACTACTCACTTCCTCGGTACATATAGAATCTAATTTGAGAACTAATTGGTAAAATATACAATAATTGGAATTCGAGATGTTTCTTTTGAACAATTTAGAATGCATACGTCCACCATTGAATTTGTGTCTCCCTGATATCTTTCTTTCTCCCTTGTTAATCCGTCAATTAAATATCTTGGGATTCATTGAATAATTTCGAAGGAAAATTAGTAAAGTATAATCTAATTTGAATGTTAGTGGCTTCTTTAGTACATTTAAGAAGGTATAGGGCCACGATTCGTCTTAACACTCCCTAATATCTTATTTTATCCATCGTTAAACTAACAACTCCCTTCCGCGGTACTTATAGGATCTAATTTGAGAACTAATTAGAAAAATATTCACTAATTGGAATGCTGGTCGTTTCTTTGGCACTAATTTCAGGAAATTTCAGAAGGTATAGGGCCACGACTCGTGAAACTAACTACTCACTTCCTCGGTACATATAGAATCTAATTTGAGAACTAATTGGTAAAATATACAATAATTGGAATTCGAGATGTTTCTTTTGAACAATTTAGAATGCATACGTCCACCATTGAATTTGTGTCTCCCTGATATCTTTCTTTCTCCCTTGTTAATCCGTCAATTAAATATCTTGGGATTCATTGAATAATTTCGAAGGAAAATTAGTAAAGTATAATCTAATTTGAATGTTAGTGGCTTCTTTAGTACATTTAAGAAGGTATAGGGCCACGATTCGTCTTAACTCTCCCTAATATCTTATTTTATCCATCGTTAAACTAACAACTCCCTTCCGCGGTACTTATAGGATCTAATTTGAGTACTAATTAGAAAAATATTCACTAATTGGAATGCTGGTCGTTTCTTTGGCACTAATTTCAGGATATTTCAGAAGGTATAGGGCCACGACTCGTGAAACTAACAACTCACTTCCTCGGTACATGTAGAATCTAATTTGAGAACTAATTGGTAAAATATAAAATAATTGGAATTCGAGATGTTTCTTTTGAACCATTTAGAATGCATACGGCCACCATTGAATTTGTGTCTCCCTGATATCTTTCTTTCTCCCTTGTTAATCCGTCAATTAAATATCTTGGGATTCATTGAATAATTTCGAAGGAAAATTAGTAAAGTATAATCTAATTTGAATGTTAGTGGCTTCTTTAGTACATTTAAGAAGGTATAGGGCCACGATTCGTCTTAACTCTCCCTCATATCTTATTTTATCCATCGTTAAACTAACAACTCCCTTCCGCGGTACTTATAGGATCTAATTTGAGAACCAATTAGAAAAATATTCACTAATGGGAATGCTGGTCGTTTCTTTGGCACTAATTTCAGGACATTTCAGAAGGTATAGGGCCACGACTCGTGAAACTAACAACTCACTTCCTCGGTACATGTAGAATCTAATTTGAGAACTAATTGGTAAAATATACAATAATTGGAATTCGAGATGTTTCTTTTGAACCATTTAGAATGCATACGGCCACCATTGAATTTGTGTCTCCCTGATATCTTTCTTTCTCCCTTGTTAATCCGTCAATTAAATATCTTGGGATTCATTGAATAATATTGAAGGAATATTAGTAAAGTATAATCTAATTTGAATGTTAGTGGCTTCTTTAGTACATTTAAGAAGGTATAGGGCCACGATTCGTCTTAACTCTCCCTCATATCTTATTTTATCCATCGTTAAACTTACAACTCCCTTCCGCGGTACTTATAGGATCTAATTTGAGAACTAATTAGTAATATATTCACTAATTGGAATGCTGGTCGTTTCTTTGGCACTAATTTCAGGACATTTCAGAAAGTATAGGGCCACGACTCGTGAAACTAACAACTCACTTCCTCGGTACATGTAGAATCTAATTTGAGAACTAATTGGTAAAATATCCACTAATTGGAATCCGAGATGTTTCTTTTGAACAATTTAGAATGCATACCGCCACCATAGAATTTGTTTCTCCCTGGTATCTTTCTTTCTCACTTGTTAATCCGTCTATTAAATATCTTGGGATTCATTGAATAATTTCGAAGGAAAATTAGTAAAGTATAATCTAATTTGAATGTTAGTGGCTTCTTTAGTACATTTAAGAAGGTATAGGGCCACGATTCGTCTTAACTTTCCCTAATATCTTATTTTATCCATCGTTAAACTAACAACTCCCTTCCGCGGTACTTATAGGATCTAATTTGAGTACTAATTAGAAAAATATTCACTAATTGGAATGCTGGTCGTTTCTTTGGCACTAATTTCAGGAAATTTCAGAAGGTATAGGGCCACGACTCGTGAAACTAACAACTCACTTCCTCGGTACATGTAGAATCTAATTTGAGAACTAATTGGTAAAATATACAATAATTGGAATTCGAGATGTTTCTTTTGAACCATTTAGAATGCATACGGCCACCATTGAATTTGTGTCTCCCTGATATCTTTCTTTCTCCCTTGTTAATCCGTCAATTAAATATCTTGGGATTCATTGAATAATTTCGAAGGAAAATTAGTAAAGTATAATCTAATTTGAATGTTAGTGGCTTCTTTAGTACATTTAAGAAGGTATAGGGCCACGATTCGTCTTAACTCTCCCTAATATCTTATTTTATCCATCGTTAAACTAACAACTCCCTTCCGCGGTACTTATAGGATCTAATTTGAGTACTAATTAGAAAAATATTCACTAATTGGAATGCTGGTCGTTTCTTTGGCACTAATTTCAGGAAATTTCAGAAGGTATAGGGCCACGACTCGTGAAACTAACAACTCACTTCCTCGGTACATGTAGAATCTAATTTGAGAACTAATTGGTAAAATATAAAATAATTGGAATTCGAGATGTTTCTTTTGAACCATTTAGAATGCATACGGCCACCATTGAATTTGTGTCTCCCTGATATCTTTCTTTCTCCCTTGTTAATCCGTCAATTAAATATCTTGGGATTCATTGAATAATTTCGAAGGAAAATTAGAAAAGTATAATCTAATTTGAATGTTAGTGGCTTCTTTAGTACATTTAAGAAGGTATAGGGCCACGATTCGTCTTAACTCTCCCTCATATCTTATTTTATCCATCGTTAAACTAACAACTCCCTTCCGCGGTACTTATAGGATCTAATTTGAGAACCAATTAGAAAAATATTCACTAATGGGAATGCTGGTCGTTTCTTTGGCACTAATTTCAGGACATTTCAGAAGTTATAGGGCCACGACTCGTGAAACTAACAACTCACTTCCTCGGTACATGTAGAATCTAATTTGAGAACTAATTGGTAAAATATACAATAATTGGAATTCGAGATGTTTCTTTTGAACCATTTAGAATGCATACGGCCTCCATTGAATTTGTGTCTCCCTGATATCTTTCTTTCTCCCTTGTTAATCCGTCAATTAAATATCTTGGGATTCATTGAATAATTTTGAAGGAATATTAGTAAAGTATAATCTAATTTGAATGTTAGTGGCTTCTTTAGTACATTTAAGAAGGTATAGGGCCACGATTCGTCTTAACTCTCCCTCATATCTTATTTTATCCATCGTTAAACTTACAACTCCCTTCCGCGGTACTTATAGGATCTAATTTGAGAACTAATTAGAAAAATATTCACTAATTGGAATGCTGGTCGTTTCTTTGGCACTAATTTCAGGAAATTTCAGAAGGTATAGGGCCACGACTCGTGAAACTAACTACTCACTTCCTCGGTACATATAGAATCTAATTTGAGAACTAATTGGTAAAATATACAATAATTGGAATTCGAGATGTTTCTTTTGAACAATTTAGAATGCATACGTCCACCATTGAATTTGTGTCTCCCTGATATCTTTCTTTCTCCCTTGTTAATCCGTCAATTAAATATCTTGGGATTCATTGAATAATTTCGAAGGAAAATTAGAAAAGTATAATCTAATTTGAATGTTAGTGGCTTCTTTAGTACATTTAAGAAGGTATAGGGCCACGATTCGTCTTAACTCTCCCTCATATCTTATTTTATCCATCGTTAAACTAACAACTCCCTTCCGCGGTACTTATAGGATCTAATTTGAGAACCAATTAGAAAAATATTCACTAATGGGAATGCTGGTCGTTTCTTTGGCACTAATTTCAGGACATTTCAGAAGGTATAGGGCCACGACTCGTGAAACTAACAACTCACTTCCTCGGTACATGTAGAATCTAATTTGAGAACTAATTGGTAAAATATACAATAATTGGAATTCGAGATGTTTCTTTTGAACCATTTAGAATGCATACGGCCACCATTGAATTTGTGTCTCCCTGATATCTTTCTTTCTCCCTTGTTAATCCGTCAATTAAATATCTTGGGATTCATTGAATAATTTCGAAGGAAAATTAGAAAAGTATAATCTAATTTGAATGTTAGTGGCTTCTTTAGTACATTTAAGAAGGTATAGGGCCACGATTCGTCTTAACTCTCCCTCATATCTTATTTTATCCATCGTTAAACTAACAACTCCCTTCCGCGGTACTTATAGGATCTAATTTGGGAACCAATTAGAAAAATATTCACTAATGGGAATGCTGGTCGTTTCTTTGGCACTAATTTCAGGACATTTCAGAAGGTATAGGGCCACGACTCGTGAAACTAACAACTCACTTCCTCGGTACATGTAGAATCTAATTTGAGAACTAATTGGTAAAATATACAATAATTGGAATTCGAGATGTTTCTTTTGAACCATTTAGAATGCATACGGCCACCATTGAATTTGTGTCTCCCTGATATCTTTCTTTCTCCCTTGTTAATCCGTCAATTAAATATCTTGGGATTCATTGATAATTTTGAAGGAATATTAGTAAAGTATAATCTAATTTGAATGTTAGTGGCTTCTTTAGTACATTTAAGAAGGTATAGGGCCACGATTCGTCTTAACTCTCCCTCATATCTTATTTTATCCATCGTTAAACTTACAACTCCCTTCCGCGGTACTTATAGGATCTAATTTGAGAACTAATTAGTAATATATTCACTAATTGGAATGCTGGTCGTTTCTTTGGCACTAATTTCAGGACATTTCAGAAAGTATAGGGCCACGACTCGTGAAACTAACAACTCACTTCCTCGGTACATGTAGAATCTAATTTGAGAACTAATTGGTAAAATATACAATAATTGGAATTCGAGATGTTTCTTTTGAACCATTTAGAATGCATACGGCCACCATTGAATTTGTGTCTCCCTGATATCTTTCTTTCTCCCTTGTTAATCCGTCAATTAAATATCTTGGGATTCATTGAATAATTTCGAAGGAAAATTAGAAAAGTATAATCTAATTTGAATGTTAGTGGCTTCTTTAGTACATTTAAGAAGGTATAGGGCCACGATTCGTCTTAACTCTCCCTCATATCTTATTTTATCCATCGTTAAACTAACAACTCCCTTCCGCGGTACTTATAGGATCTAATTTGAGAACCAATTAGAAAAATATTCACTAATGGGAATGCTGGTCGTTTCTTTGGCACTAATTTCAGGACATTTCAGAAGGTATAGGGCCACGACTCGTGAAACTAACAACTCACTTCCTCGGTACATGTAGAATCTAATTTGAGAACTAATTGGTAAAATATACAATAATTGGAATTCGAGATGTTTCTTTTGAACCATTTAGAATGCATACGGCCTCCATTGAATATGTGTCTCCCTGATATCTTTCTTTCTCCCTTGTTAATCCGTCAATTAAATATCTTGGGATTCATTGAATAATTTTGAAGGAATATTAGTAAAGTATAATCTAATTTGAATGTTAGTGGCTTCTTTAGTACATTTAAGAAGGTATAGGGCCACGATTCGTCTTAACTCTCCCTCATATCTTATTTTATCCATCGTTAAACTTACAACTCCCTTCCGCGGTACTTATAGGATCTAATTTGAGAACTAATTAGAAAAATATTCACTAATTGGAATGCTGGTCGTTTCTTTGGCACTAATTTCAGGAAATTTCAGAAGGTATAGGGCCACGACTCGTGAAACTAACAACTCACTTCCTCGGTACATGTAGAATCTAATTTGAGAACTAATTGGTAAAATATACAATAATTGGAATTCGAGATGTTTCTTTTGAACCATTTAGAATGCATACGGCCACCATTGAATTTGTGTCTCCCTGATATCTTTCTTTCTCCCTTGTTAATCCGTCAATTAAATATCTTGGGATTCATTGATAATTTTGAAGGAATATTAGTAAAGTATAATCTAATTTGAATGTTAGTGGCTTCTTTAGTACATTTAAGAAGGTATAGGGCCACGATTCGTCTTAACTCTCCCTCATATCTTATTTTATCCATCGTTAAACTTACAACTCCCTTCCGCGGTACTTATAGGATCTAATTTGAGAACTAATTAGTAATATATTCACTAATTGGAATGCTGGTCGTTTCTTTGGCACTAATTTCAGGACATTTCAGAAAGTATAGGGCCACGACTCGTGAAACTAACAACTCACTTCCTCGGTACATGTAGAATCTAATTTGAGAACTAATTGGTAAAATATACAATAATTGGAATTCGAGATGTTTCTTTTGAACCATTTAGAATGCATACGGCCACCATTGAATTTGTGTCTCCCTGATATCTTTCTTTCTCCCTTGTTAATCCGTCAATTAAATATCTTGGGATTCATTGAATAATTTCGAAGGAAAATTAGAAAAGTATAATCTAATTTGAATGTTAGTGGCTTCTTTAGTACATTTAAGAAGGTATAGGGCCACGATTCGTCTTAACTCTCCCTCATATCTTATTTTATCCATCGTTAAACTAACAACTCCCTTCCGCGGTACTTATAGGATCTAATTTGAGAACCAATTAGAAAAATATTCACTAATGGGAATGCTGGTCGTTTCTTTGGCACTAATTTCAGGACATTTCAGAAGGTATAGGGCCACGACTCGTGAAACTAACAACTCACTTCCTCGGTACATGTAGAATCTAATTTGAGAACTAATTGGTAAAATATACAATAATTGGAATTCGAGATGTTTCTTTTGAACCATTTAGAATGCATACGGCCTCCATTGAATATGTGTCTCCCTGATATCTTTCTTTCTCCCTTGTTAATCCGTCAATTAAATATCTTGGGATTCATTGAATAATTTTGAAGGAATATTAGTAAAGTATAATCTAATTTGAATGTTAGTGGCTTCTTTAGTACATTTAAGAAGGTATAGGGCCACGATTCGTCTTAACTCTCCCTCATATCTTATTTTATCCATCGTTAAACTTACAACTCCCTTCCGCGGTACTTATAGGATCTAATTTGAGAACTAATTAGAAAAATATTCACTAATTGGAATGCTGGTCGTTTCTTTGGCACTAATTTCAGGAAATTTCAGAAGGTATAGGGCCACGACTCGTGAAACTAACTACTCACTTCCTCGGTACATATAGAATCTAATTTGAGAACTAATTGGTAAAATATACAATAATTGGAATTCGAGATGTTTCTTTTGAACAATTTAGAATGCATACGTCCACCATTGAATTTGTGTCTCCCTGATATCTTTCTTTCTCCCTTGTTAATCCGTCAATTAAATATCTTGGGATTCATTGAATAATTTCGAAGGAAAATTAGTAAAGTATAATCTAATTTGAATGTTAGTGGCTTCTTTAGTACATTTAAGAAGGTATAGGGCCACGATTCGTCTTAACACTCCCTAATATCTTATTTTATCCATCGTTAAACTAACAACTCCCTTCCGCGGTACTTATAGGATCTAATTTGAGAACTAATTAGAAAAATATTCACTAATTGGAATGCTGTTCGTTTCTTTGGCACTAATTTCAGGAAATTTCAGAAGGTATAGGGCCACGACTCGTGAAACTAACAACTCACTTCCTCGGTACATGTAGAATCTAATTTGAGAACTAATTGGTAAAATATAAAATAATTGGAATTCGAGATGTTTCTTTTGAACCATTTAGAATGCATACGGCCACCATTGAATTTGTGTCTCCCTGATATCTTTCTTTCTCCCTTGTTAATCCGTCAATTAAATATCTTGGGATTCATTGAATAATTTCGAAGGAAAATTAGTAAAGTATAATCTAATTTGAATGTTAGTGGCTTCTTTAGTACATTTAAGAAGGTATAGGGCCACGATTCGTCTTAACTCTCCCTAATATCTTATTTTATCCATCGTTAAACTAACAACTCTCTTCCGCGGTACTTATAGGATCTAATTTGAGTACTAATTAGAAAAATATTCACTAATTGGAATGCTGGTCGTTTCTTTGGCACTAATTTCAGGATATTTCAGAAGGTATAGGGCCACGACTCGTGAAACTAACAACTCACTTCCTCGGTACATGTAGAATCTAATTTGAGAACTAATTGGTAAAATATAAAATAATTGGAATTCGAGATGTTTCTTTTGAACCATTTAGAATGCATACGGCCACCATTGAATTTGTGTCTCCCTGATATCTTTCTTTCTCCCTTGTTAATCCGTCAATTAAATATCTTGGGATTCATTGAATAATTTCGAAGGAAAATTAGTAAAGTATAATCTAATTTGAATGTTAGTGGCTTCTTTAGTACATTTAAGAAGGTATAGGGCCACGATTCGTCTTAACTCTCCCTAATATCTTATTTTATCCATCGTTAAACTAACAACTCCCTTCCGCGGTACTTATAGGATCTAATTTGAGTACTAATTAGAAAAATATTCACTAATTGGAATGCTGGTCGTTTCTTTGGCACTAATTTCAGGAAATTTCAGAAGGTATAGGGCCACGACTCGTGAAACTAACAACTCACTTCCTCGGTACATGTAGAATCTAATTTGAGAACTAATTGGTAAAATATACAATAATTGGAATTCGAGATGTTTCTTTTGAACCATTTAGAATGCATACGGCCACCATTGAATTTGTGTCTCCCTGATATCTTTCTTTCTCCCTTGTTAATCCGTCAATTAAATATCTTGGGATTCATTGAATAATTTCGAAGGAAAATTAGAAAAGTATAATCTAATTTGAATGTTAGTGGCTTCTTTAGTACATTTAAGAAGGTATAGGGCCACGATTCGTCTTAACTCTCCCTCATATCTTATTTTATCCATCGTTAAACTAACAACTCCCTTCCGCGGTACTTATAGGATCTAATTTGAGAACCAATTAGAAAAATATTCACTAATGGGAATGCTGGTCGTTTCTTTGGCACTAATTTCAGGACATTTCAGAAGTTATAGGGCCACGACTCGTGAAACTAACAACTCACTTCCTCGGTACATGTAGAATCTAATTTGAGAACTAATTGGTAAAATATACAATAATTGGAATTCGAGATGTTTCTTTTGAACCATTTAGAATGCATACGGCCTCCATTGAATTTGTGTCTCCCTGATATCTTTCTTTCTCCCTTGTTAATCCGTCAATTAAATATCTTGGGATTCATTGAATAATTTTGAAGGAATATTAGTAAAGTATAATCTAATTTGAATGTTAGTGGCTTCTTTAGTACATTTAAGAAGGTATAGGGCCACGATTCGTCTTAACTCTCCCTCATATCTTATTTTATCCATCGTTAAACTTACAACTCCCTTCCGCGGTACTTATAGGATCTAATTTGAGAACTAATTAGAAAAATATTCACTAATTGGAATGCTGGTCGTTTCTTTGGCACTAATTTCAGGAAATTTCAGAAGGTATAGGGCCACGACTCGTGAAACTAACTACTCACTTCCTCGGTACATATAGAATCTAATTTGAGAACTAATTGGTAAAATATACAATAATTGGAATTCGAGATGTTTCTTTTGAACAATTTAGAATGCATACGTCCACCATTGAATTTGTGTCTCCCTGATATCTTTCTTTCTCCCTTGTTAATCCGTCAATTAAATATCTTGGGATTCATTGAATAATTTCGAAGGAAAATTAGAAAAGTATAATCTAATTTGAATGTTAGTGGCTTCTTTAGTACATTTAAGAAGGTATAGGGCCACGATTCGTCTTAACTCTCCCTCATATCTTATTTTATCCATCGTTAAACTAACAACTCCCTTCCGCGGTACTTATAGGATCTAATTTGAGAACCAATTAGAAAAATATTCACTAATGGGAATGCTGGTCGTTTCTTTGGCACTAATTTCAGGACATTTCAGAAGGTATAGGGCCACGACTCGTGAAACTAACAACTCACTTCCTCGGTACATGTAGAATCTAATTTGAGAACTAATTGGTAAAATATACAATAATTGGAATTCGAGATGTTTCTTTTGAACCATTTAGAATGCATACGGCCACCATTGAATTTGTGTCTCCCTGATATCTTTCTTTCTCCCTTGTTAATCCGTCAATTAAATATCTTGGGATTCATTGAATAATTTCGAAGGAAAATTAGAAAAGTATAATCTAATTTGAATGTTAGTGGCTTCTTTAGTACATTTAAGAAGGTATAGGGCCACGATTCGTCTTAACTCTCCCTCATATCTTATTTTATCCATCGTTAAACTAACAACTCCCTTCCGCGGTACTTATAGGATCTAATTTGGGAACCAATTAGAAAAATATTCACTAATGGGAATGCTGGTCGTTTCTTTGGCACTAATTTCAGGACATTTCAGAAGGTATAGGGCCACGACTCGTGAAACTAACAACTCACTTCCTCGGTACATGTAGAATCTAATTTGAGAACTAATTGGTAAAATATACAATAATTGGAATTCGAGATGTTTCTTTTGAACCATTTAGAATGCATACGGCCACCATTGAATTTGTGTCTCCCTGATATCTTTCTTTCTCCCTTGTTAATCCGTCAATTAAATATCTTGGGATTCATTGAATAATTTTGAAGGAATATTAGTAAAGTATAATCTAATTTGAATGTTAGTGGCTTCTTTAGTACATTTAAGAAGGTATAGGGCCACGATTCGTCTTAACTCTCCCTCATATCTTATTTTATCCATCGTTAAACTTACAACTCCCTTCCGCGGTACTTATAGGATCTAATTTGAGAACTAATTAGTAATATATTCACTAATTGGAATGCTGGTCGTTTCTTTGGCACTAATTTCAGGACATTTCAGAAAGTATAGGGCCACGACTCGTGAAACTAACAACTCACTTCCTCGGTACATGTAGAATCTAATTTGAGAACTAATTGGTAAAATATACAATAATTGGAATTCGAGATGTTTCTTTTGAACCATTTAGAATGCATACGGCCACCATTGAATTTGTGTCTCCCTGATATCTTTCTTTCTCCCTTGTTAATCCGTCAATTAAATATCTTGGGATTCATTGAATAATTTCGAAGGAAAATTAGAAAAGTATAATCTAATTTGAATGTTAGTGGCTTCTTTAGTACATTTAAGAAGGTATAGGGCCACGATTCGTCTTAACTCTCCCTCATATCTTATTTTATCCATCGTTAAACTAACAACTCCCTTCCGCGGTACTTATAGGATCTAATTTGAGAACCAATTAGAAAAATATTCACTAATGGGAATGCTGGTCGTTTCTTTGGCACTAATTTCAGGACATTTCAGAAGGTATAGGGCCACGACTCGTGAAACTAACAACTCACTTCCTCGGTACATGTAGAATCTAATTTGAGAACTAATTGGTAAAATATACAATAATTGGAATTCGAGATGTTTCTTTTGAACCATTTAGAATGCATACGGCCTCCATTGAATTTGTGTCTCCCTGATATCTTTCTTTCTCCCTTGTTAATCCGTCAATTAAATATCTTGGGATTCATTGAATAATTTTGAAGGAATATTAGTAAAGTATAATTTAATTTGAATGTTAGTGGCTTCTTTAGTACATTTAAGAAGGTATAGGGCCACGATTCGTCTTAACTCTCCCTCATATCTTATTTTATCCATCGTTAAACTTACAACTCCCTTCCGCGGTACTTATAGGATCTAATTTGAGAACTAATTAGAAAAATATTCACTAATTGGAATGCTGGTCGTTTCTTTGGCACTAATTTCAGGAAATTTCAGAAGGTATAGGGCCACGACTCGTGAAACTAACTACTCACTTCCTCGGTACATATAGAATCTAATTTGAGAACTAATTGGTAAAATATACAATAATTGGAATTCGAGATGTTTCTTTTGAACAATTTAGAATGCATACGTCCACCATTGAATTTGTGTCTCCCTGATATCTTTCTTTCTCCCTTGTTAATCCGTCAATTAAATATCTTGGGATTCATTGAATAATTTCGAAGGAAAATTAGTAAAGTATAATCTAATTTGAATGTTAGTGGCTTCTTTAGTACATTTAAGAAGGTATAGGGCCACGATTCGTCTTAACACTCCCTAATATCTTATTTTATCCATCGTTAAACTAACAACTCCCTTCCGCGGTACTTATAGGATCTAATTTGAGAACTAATTAGAAAAATATTCACTAATTGGAATGCTGTTCGTTTCTTTGGCACTAATTTCAGGAAATTTCAGAAGGTATAGGGCCACGACTCGTGAAACTAACAACTCACTTCCTCGGTACATGTAGAATCTAATTTGAGAACTAATTGGTAAAATATAAAATAATTGGAATTCGAGATGTTTCTTTTGAACCATTTAGAATGCATACGGCCACCATTGAATTTGTGTCTCCCTGATATCTTTCTTTCTCCCTTGTTAATCCGTCAATTAAATATCTTGGGATTCATTGAATAATTTCGAAGGAAAATTAGTAAAGTATAATCTAATTTGAATGTTAGTGGCTTCTTTAGTACATTTAAGAAGGTATAGGGCCACGATTCGTCTTAACTCTCCCTAATATCTTATTTTATCCATCGTTAAACTAACAACTCTCTTCCGCGGTACTTATAGGATCTAATTTGAGTACTAATTAGAAAAATATTCACTAATTGGAATGCTGGTCGTTTCTTTGGCACTAATTTCAGGATATTTCAGAAGGTATAGGGCCACGACTCGTGAAACTAACAACTCACTTCCTCGGTACATGTAGAATCTAATTTGAGAACTAATTGGTAAAATATAAAATAATTGGAATTCGAGATGTTTCTTTTGAACCATTTAGAATGCATACGGCCACCATTGAATTTGTGTCTCCATGATATCTTTCTTTCTCCCTTGTTAATCCGTCAATTAAATATCTTGGGATTCATTGAATAATTTCGAAGGAAAATTAGTAAAGTATAATCTAATTTGAATGTTAGTGGCTTCTTTAGTACATTTAAGAAGGTATAGGGCCACGATTCGTCTTAACTCTCCCTAATATCTTATTTTATCCATCGTTAAACTAACAACTCCCTTCCGCGGTACTTATAGGATCTAATTTGAGTACTAATTAGAAAAATATTCACTAATTGGAATGCTGGTCGTTTCTTTGGCACTAATTTCAGGATATTTCAGAAGGTATAGGGCCACGACTCGTGAAACTAACAACTCACTTCCTCGGTACATGTAGAATCTAATTTGAGAACTAATTGGTAAAATATAAAATAATTGGAATTCGAGATGTTTCTTTTGAACCATTTAGAATGCATACGGCCACCATTGAATTTGTGTCTCCCTGATATCTTTCTTTCTCCCTTGTTAATCCGTCAATTAAATATCTTGGGATTCATTGAATAATTTCGAAGGAAAATTAGTAAAGTATAATCTAATTTGAATGTTAGTGGCTTCTTTAGTACATTTAAGAAGGTATAGGGCCACGATTCGTCTTAACTCTCCCTAATATCTTATTTTATCCATCGTTAAACTAACAACTCCCTTCCGCGGTACTTATAGGATCTAATTTGAGTACTAATTAGAAAAATATTCACTAATTGGAATGCTGGTCGTTTCTTTGGCACTAATTTCAGGATATTTCAGAAGGTATAGGGCCACGACTCGTGAAACTAACAACTCACTTCCTCGGTACATGTAGAATCTAATTTGAGAACTAATTGGTAAAATATAAAATAATTGGAATTCGAGATGTTTCTTTTGAACCATTTAGAATGCATACGGCCACCATTGAATTTGTGTCTCCCTGATATCTTTCTTTCTCCCTTGTTAATCCGTCAATTAAATATCTTGGGATTCATTGAATAATTTCGAAGGAAAATTAGAAAAGTATAATCTAATTTGAATGTTAGTGGCTTCTTTAGTACATTTAAGAAGGTATAGGGCCACGATTCGTCTTAACTCTCCCTCATATCTTATTTTATCCATCGTTAAACTAACAACTCCCTTCCGCGGTACTTATAGGATCTAATTTGAGAACCAATTAGAAAAATATTCACTAATGGGAATGCTGGTCGTTTCTTTGGCACTAATTTCAGGAAATTTCAGAAGGTATAGGGCCACGACTCGTGAAACTAACTACTCACTTCCTCGGTACATATAGAATCTAATTTGAGAACTAATTGGTAAAATATACAATAATTGGAATTCGAGATGTTTCTTTTGAACAATTTAGAATGCATACGTCCACCATTGAATTTGTGTCTCCCTGATATCTTTCTTTCTCCCTTGTTAATCCGTCAATTAAATATCTTGGGATTCATTGAATAATTTCGAAGGAAAATTAGTAAAGTATAATCTAATTTGAATGTTAGTGGCTTCTTTAGTACATTTAAGAAGGTATAGGGCCACGATTCGTCTTAACACTCCCTAATATCTTATTTTATCCATCGTTATACTAACAACTCCCTTCCGCGGTACTTATAGGATCTAATTTGAGAACTAATTAGAAAAATATTCACTAATTGGAATGCTGTTCGTTTCTTTGGCACTAATTTCAGGAAATTTCAGAAGGTATAGGGCCACGACTCGTGAAACTAACAACTCACTTCCTCGGTACATGTAGAATCTAATTTGAGAACTAATTGGTAAAATATAAAATAATTGGAATTCGAGATGTTTCTTTTGAACCATTTAGAATGCATACGGCCACCATTGAATTTGTGTCTCCCTGATATCTTTCTTTCTCCCTTGTTAATCCGTCAATTAAATATCTTGGGATTCATTGAATAATTTCGAAGGAAAATTAGTAAAGTATAATCTAATTTGAATGTTAGTGGCTTCTTTAGTACATTTAAGAAGGTATAGGGCCACGATTCGTCTTAACTCTCCCTAATATCTTATTTTATCCATCGTTAAACTAACAACTCTCTTCCGCGGTACTTATAGGATCTAATTTGAGTACTAATTAGAAAAATATTCACTAATTGGAATGCTGGTCGTTTCTTTGGCACTAATTTCAGGATATTTCAGAAGGTATAGGGCCACGACTCGTGAAACTAACAACTCACTTCCTCGGTACATGTAGAATCTAATTTGAGAACTAATTGGTAAAATATAAAATAATTGGAATTCGAGATGTTTCTTTTGAACCATTTAGAATGCATACGGCCACCATTGAATTTGTGTCTCCCTGATATCTTTCTTTCTCCCTTGTTAATCCGTCAATTAAATATCTTGGGATTCATTGAATAATTTCGAAGGAAAATTAGTAAAGTATAATCTAATTTGAATGTTAGTGGCTTCTTTAGTACATTTAAGAAGGTATAGGGCCACGATTCGTCTTAACTCTCCCTAATATCTTATTTTATCCATCGTTAAACTAACAACTCCCTTCCGCGGTACTTATAGGATCTAATTTGAGTACTAATTAGAAAAATATTCACTAATTGGAATGCTGGTCGTTTCTTTGGCACTAATTTCAGGATATTTCAGAAGGTATAGGGCCACGACTCGTGAAACTAACAACTCACTTCCTCGGTACATGTAGAATCTAATTTGAGAACTAATTGGTAAAATATAAAATAATTGGAATTCGAGATGTTTCTTTTGAACCATTTAGAATGCATACGGCCACCATTGAATTTGTGTCTCCCTGATATCTTTCTTTCTCCCTTGTTAATCCGTCAATTAAATATCTTGGGATTCATTGAATAATTTCGAAGGAAAATTAGTAAAGTATAATCTAATTTGAATGTTAGTGGCTTCTTTAGTACATTTAAGAAGGTATAGGGCCACGATTCGTCTTAACTCTCCCTAATATCTTATTTTATCCATCGTTAAACTAACAACTCCCTTCCGCGGTACTTATAGGATCTAATTTGAGTACTAATTAGAAAAATATTCACTAATTGGAATGCTGGTCGTTTCTTTGGCACTAATTTCAGGATATTTCAGAAGGTATAGGGCCACGACTCGTGAAACTAACAACTCACTTCCTCGGTACATGTAGAATCTAATTTGAGAACTAATTGGTAAAATATAAAATAATTGGAATTCGAGATGTTTCTTTTGAACCATTTAGAATGCATACGGCCACCATTGAATTTGTGTCTCCCTGATATCTTTCTTTCTCCCTTGTTAATCCGTCAATTAAATATCTTGGGATTCATTGAATAATTTCGAAGGAAAATTAGTAAAGTATAATCTAATTTGAATGTTAGTGGCTTCTTTAGTACATTTAAGAAGGTATAGGGCCACGATTCGTCTTAACTCTCCCTAATATCTTATTTTATCCATCGTTAAACTAACAACTCCCTTCCGCGGTACTTATAGGATCTAATTTGAGTACTAATTAGAAAAATATTCACTAATTGGAATGCTGGTCGTTTCTTTGGCACTAATTTCAGGAAATTTCAGAAGGTATAGGGCCACGACTCGTGAAACTAACAACTCACTTCCTCGGTACATGTAGAATCTAATTTGAGAACTAATTGGTAAAATATACAATAATTGGAATTCGAGATTTTTCTTTTGAACCATTTAGAATGCATACGGCCACCATTGAATTTGTGTCTCCCTGATATCTTTCTTTCTCCCTTGTTAATCCGTCAATTAAATATCTTGGGATTCATTGAATAATTTCGAAGGAAAATTAGTAAAGTATAATCTAATTTGAATGTTAGTGGCTTCTTTAGTACATTTAAGAAGGTATAGGGCCACGATTCGTCTTAACTCTCCCTAATATCTTATTTTATCCATCGTTAAACTAACAACTCCCTTCCGCGGTACTTATAGGATCTAATTTGAGTACTAATTAGAAAAATATTCACTAATTGGAATGCTGGTCGTTTCTTTGGCACTAATTTCAGGATATTTCAGAAGGTATAGGGCCACGACTCGTGAAACTAACAACTCACTTCCTCGGTACATGTAGAATCTAATTTGAGAACTAATTGGTAAAATATAAAATAATTGGAATTCGAGATGTTTCTTTTGAACCATTTAGAATGCATACGGCCACCATTGAATTTGTGTCTCCCTGATATCTTTCTTTCTCCCTTGTTAATCCGTCAATTAAATATCTTGGGATTCATTGAATAATTTCGAAGGAAAATTAGTAAAGTATAATCTAATTTGAATGTTAGTGGCTTCTTTAGTACATTTAAGAAGGTATAGGGCCACGATTCGTCTTAACTCTCCCTAATATCTTATTTTATCCATCGTTAAACTAACAACTCCCTTCCGCGGTACTTATAGGATCTAATTTGAGTACTAATTAGAAAAATATTCACTAATTGGAATGCTGGTCGTTTCTTTGGCACTAATTTCAGGATATTTCAGAAGGTATAGGGCCACGACTCGTGAAACTAACAACTCACTTCCTCGGTACATGTAGAATCTAATTTGAGAACTAATTGGTAAAATATAAAATAATTGGAATTCGAGATGTTTCTTTTGAACCATTTAGAATGCATACGGCCACCATTGAATTTGTGTCTCCCTGATATCTTTCTTTCTCCCTTGTTAATCCGTCAATTAAATATCTTGGGATTCATTGAATAATTTCGAAGGAAAATTAGTAAAGTATAATCTAATTTGAATGTTAGTGGCTTCTTTAGTACATTTAAGAAGGTATAGGGCCACGATTCGTCTTAACTCTCCCTAATATCTTATTTTATCCATCGTTAAACTAACAACTCCCTTCCGCGGTACTTATAGGATCTAATTTGAGTACTAATTAGAAAAATATTCACTAATTGGAATGCTGGTCGTTTCTTTGGCACTAATTTCAGGATATTTCAGAAGGTATAGGGCCACGACTCGTGAAACTTACAACTCACTTCCTCGGTACATGTAGAATCTAATTTGAGAACTAATTGGTAAAATATAAAATAATTGGAATTCGAGATGTTTCTTTTGAACCATTTAGAATGCATACGGCCACCATTGAATTTGTGTCTCCCTGATATCTTTCTTTCTCCCTTGTTAATCCGTCAATTAAATATCTTGGGATTCATTGAATAATTTCGAAGGAAAATTAGAAAAGTATAATCTAATTTGAATGTTAGTGGCTTCTTTAGTACATTTAAGAAGGTATAGGGCCACGATTCGTCTTAACTCTCCCTAATATCTTATTTTATCCATCGTTAAACTAACAACTCCCTTCCGCGGTACTTATAGGATCTAATTTGAGTACTAATTAGAAAAATATTCACTAATTGGAATGCTGGTCGTTTCTTTGGCACTAATTTCAGGAAATTTCAGAAGGTATAGGGCCACGACTCGTGAAACTAACAACTCACTTCCTCGGTACATGTAGAATCTAATTTGAGAACTAATTGGTAAAATATACAATAATTGGAATTCGAGATTTTTCTTTTGAACCATTTAGAATGCATACGGCCACCATTGAATTTGTGTCTCCCTGATATCTTTCTTTCTCCCTTGTTAATCCGTCAATTAAATATCTTGGGATTCATTGAATAATTTCGAAGGAAAATTAGTAAAGTATAATCTAATTTGAATGTTAGTGGCTTCTTTAGTACATTTAAGAAGGTATAGGGCCACGATTCGTCTTAACTCTCCCTAATATCTTATTTTATCCATCGTTAAACTAACAACTCCCTTCCGCGGTACTTATAGGATCTAATTTGAGTACTAATTAGAAAAATATTCACTAATTGGAATGCTGGTCGTTTCTTTGGCACTAATTTCAGGATATTTCAGAAGGTATAGGGCCACGACTCGTGAAACTAACAACTCACTTCCTCGGTACATGTAGAATCTAATTTGAGAACTAATTGGTAAAATATAAAATAATTGGAATTCGAGATGTTTCTTTTGAACCATTTAGAATGCATACGGCCACCATTGAATTTGTGTCTCCCTGATATCTTTCTTTCTCCCTTGTTAATCCGTCAATTAAATATCTTGGGATTCATTGAATAATTTCGAAGGAAAATTAGTAAAGTATAATCTAATTTGAATGTTAGTGGCTTCTTTAGTACATTTAAGAAGGTATAGGGCCACGATTCGTCTTAACTCTCCCTAATATCTTATTTTATCCATCGTTAAACTAACAACTCCCTTCCGCGGTACTTATAGGATCTAATTTGAGTACTAATTAGAAAAATATTCACTAATTGGAATGCTGGTCGTTTCTTTGGCACTAATTTCAGGATATTTCAGAAGGTATAGGGCCACGACTCGTGAAACTAACAACTCACTTCCTCGGTACATGTAGAATCTAATTTGAGAACTAATTGGTAAAATATAAAATAATTGGAATTCGAGATGTTTCTTTTGAACCATTTAGAATGCATACGGCCACCATTGAATTTGTGTCTCCCTGATATCTTTCTTTCTCCCTTGTTAATCCGTCAATTAAATATCTTGGGATTCATTGAATAATTTCGAAGGAAAATTAGTAAAGTATAATCTAATTTGAATGTTAGTGGCTTCTTTAGTACATTTAAGAAGGTATAGGGCCACGATTCGTCTTAACTCTCCCTAATATCTTATTTTATCCATCGTTAAACTAACAACTCCCTTCCGCGGTACTTATAGGATCTAATTTGAGTACTAATTAGAAAAATATTCACTAATTGGAATGCTGGTCGTTTCTTTGGCACTAATTTCAGGATATTTCAGAAGGTATAGGGCCACGACTCGTGAAACTAACAACTCACTTCCTCGGTACATGTAGAATCTAATTTGAGAACTAATTGGTAAAATATCCACTAATTGGAATCCGAGATGTTTCTTTTGAACAATTTAGAATGCATACGCCCACCATTGAATTTGTATCTCCCTGATATCTTTCTTTCTCCCTTGTTAATCCGTCAATTAAATATCTTGGGATTCATTGAATAATTTTGAAGGAATATTAGTAAAGTATAATCTAATTTGAATGTTAGTGGCTTCTTTAGTACATTTAAGAAGGTATAGGGCCACGATTCGTCTTAACTCTCCCTAATATCTTATTTTATCCATCGTTAAACTAACAACTCCCTTCCGCGGTACTTATAGGATCTAATTTGAGTACTAATTAGAAAAATATTCACTAATTGGAATGCTGGTCGTTTCTTTGGCACTAATTTCAGGACATTTCAGAAGGTATAGGGCCACGACTCGTGAAACTAACAACTCACTTCCTCGGTACATGTAGAATCTAATTTGAGAACTAATTGGTAAAATATACAATAATTGGAATTCGAGATGTTTCTTTTGAACCATTTAGAATGCATACGGCCACCATTGAATTTGTGTCTCCCTGATATCTTTCTTTCTCCCTTGTTAATCCGTCAATTAAATATCTTGGGATTCATTGAATAATTTTGAAGGAATATTAGTAAAGTATAATCTAATTTGAATGTTAGTGGCTTCTTTAGTACATTTAAGAAGGTATAGGGCCACGATTCGTCTTAACTCTCCCTCATATCTTATTTTATCCATCGTTAAACTTACAACTCCCTTCCGCGGTACTTATAGGATCTAATTTGAGAACTAATTAGTAATATATTCACTAATTGGAATGCTGGTCGTTTCTTTGGCACTAATTTCAGGACATTTCAGAAAGTATAGGGCCACGACTCGTGAAACTAACAACTCACTTCCTCGGTACATGTAGAATCTAATTTGAGAACTAATTGGTAAAATATCCACTAATTGGAATCCGAGATGTTTCTTTTGAACAATTTAGAATGCATACCGCCACCATAGAATTTGTTTCTCCCTGGTATCTTTCTTTCTCACTTGTTAATCCGTCTATTAAATATCTTGGGATTCATTGAATAATTTCGAAGGAAAATGAGTAAAGTATAATCTAATTTGAATGTTAGTGGCTTCTTTAGTACATTTAAGAAGGTATAGGGCCACGATTCGTCTTAACTCTCCCTAATATCTTATTTTATCCATCGTTAAACTAACAACTCCCTTCCGCGGTACTTATAGGATCTAATTTGAGTACTAATTAGAAAAATATTCACTAATTGGAATGCTGGTCGTTTCTTTGGCACTAATTTCAGGAAATTTCAGAAGGTATAGGGCCACGACTCGTGAAACTAACAACTCACTTCCTCGGTACATGTAGAATCTAATTTGAGAACTAATTGGTAAAATATACAATAATTGGAATTCGAGATGTTTCTTTTGAACCATTTAGAATGCATACGGCCACCATTGAATTTGTGTCTCCCTGATATCTTTCTTTCTCCCTTGTTAATCCGTCAATTAAATATCTTGGGATTCATTGAATAATTTCGAAGGAAAATTAGTAAAGTATAATCTAATTTGAATGTTAGTGGCTTCTTTAGTACATTTAAGAAGGTATAGGGCCACGATTCGTCTTAACTCTCCCTAATATCTTATTTTATCCATCGTTAAACTAACAACTCCCTTCCGCGGTACTTATAGGATCTAATTTGAGTACTAATTAGAAAAATATTCACTAATTGGAATGCTGGTCGTTTCTTTGGCACTAATTTCAGGAAATTTCAGAAGGTATAGGGCCACGACTCGTGAAACTAACAACTCACTTCCTCGGTACATGTAGAATCTAATTTGAGAACTAATTGGTAAAATATACAATAATTGGAATTCGAGATGTTTCTTTTGAACCATTTAGAATGCATACGGCCACCATTGAATTTGTGTCTCCCTGATATCTTTCTTTCTCCCTTGTTAATCCGTCAATTAAATATCTTGGGATTCATTGAATAATTTCGAAGGAAAATTAGAAAAGTATAATCTAATTTGAATGTTAGTGGCTTCTTTAGTACATTTAAGAAGGTATAGGGCCACGATTCGTCTTAACTCTCCCTCATATCTTATTTTATCCATCGTTAAACTAACAACTCCCTTCCGCGGTACTTATAGGATCTAATTTGAGAACCAATTAGAAAAATATTCACTAATGGGAATGCTGGTCGTTTCTTTGGCACTAATTTCAGGACATTTCAGAAGGTATAGGGCCACGACTCGTGAAACTAACAACTCACTTCCTCGGTACATGTAGAATCTAATTTGAGAACTAATTGGTAAAATATACAATAATTGGAATTCGAGATGTTTCTTTTGAACCATTTAGAATGCATACGGCCACCATTGAATTTGTGTCTCCCTGATATCTTTCTTTCTCCCTTGTTAATCCGTCAATTAAATATCTTGGGATTCATTGAATAATTTTGAAGGAATATTAGTAAAGTATAATCTAATTTGAATGTTAGTGGCTTCTTTAGTACATTTAAGAAGGTATAGGGCCACGATTCGTCTTAACTCTCCCTCATATCTTATTTTATCCATCGTTAAACTTACAACTCCCTTCCGCGGTACTTATAGGATCTAATTTGAGAACTAATTAGTAATATATTCACTAATTGGAATGCTGGTCGTTTCTTTGGCACTAATTTCAGGACATTTCAGAAAGTATAGGGCCACGACTCGTGAAACTAACAACTCACTTCCTCGGTACATGTAGAATCTAATTTGAGAACTAATTGGTAAAATATCCACTAATTGGAATCCGAGATGTTTCTTTTGAACAATTTAGAATGCATACCGCCACCATAGAATTTGTTTCTCCCTGGTATCTTTCTTTCTCACTTGTTAATCCGTCTATTAAATATCTTGGGATTCATTGAATAATTTCGAAGGAAAATTAGTAAAGTATAATCTAATTTGAATGTTAGTGGCTTCTTTAGTACATTTAAGAAGGTATAGGGCCACGATTCGTCTTAACTCTCCCTAATATCTTATTTTATCCATCGTTAAACTAACAACTCCCTTCCGCGGTACTTATAGGATCTAATTTGAGTACTAATTAGAAAAATATTCACTAATTGGAATGCTGGTCGTTTCTTTGGCACTAATTTCAGGAAATTTCAGAAGGTATAGGGCCACGACTCGTGAAACTAACAACTCACTTCCTCGGTACATGTAGAATCTAATTTGAGAACTAATTGGTAAAATATACAATAATTGGAATTCGAGATGTTTCTTTTGAACCATTTAGAATGCATACGGCCACCATTGAATTTGTGTCTCCCTGATATCTTTCTTTCTCCCTTGTTAATCCGTCAATTAAATATCTTGGGATTCATTGAATAATTTCGAAGGAAAATTAGTAAAGTATAATCTAATTTGAATGTTAGTGGCTTCTTTAGTACATTTAAGAAGGTATAGGGCCACGATTCGTCTTAACTCTCCCTAATATCTTATTTTATCCATCGTTAAACTAACAACTCCCTTCCGCGGTACTTATAGGATCTAATTTGAGTACTAATTAGAAAAATATTCACTAATTGGAATGCTGGTCGTTTCTTTGGCACTAATTTCAGGAAATTTCAGAAGGTATAGGGCCACGACTCGTGAAACTAACAACTCACTTCCTCGGTACATGTAGAATCTAATTTGAGAACTAATTGGTAAAATATACAATAATTGGAATTCGAGATGTTTCTTTTGAACCATTTAGAATGCATACGGCCACCATTGAATTTGTGTCTCCCTGATATCTTTCTTTCTCCCTTGTTAATCCGTCAATTAAATATCTTGGGATTCATTGAATAATTTCGAAGGAAAATTAGAAAAGTATAATCTAATTTGAATGTTAGTGGCTTCTTTAGTACATTTAAGAAGGTATAGGGCCACGATTCGTCTTAACTCTCCCTCATATCTTATTTTATCCATCGTTAAACTAACAACTCCCTTCCGCGGTACTTATAGGATCTAATTTGAGAACCAATTAGAAAAATATTCACTAATGGGAATGCTGGTCGTTTCTTTGGCACTAATTTCAGGACATTTCAGAAGGTATAGGGCCACGACTCGTGAAACTAACAACTCACTTCCTCGGTACATGTAGAATCTAATTTGAGAACTAATTGGTAAAATATACAATAATTGGAATTCGAGATGTTTCTTTTGAACCATTTAGAATGCATACGGCCTCCATTGAATTTGTGTCTCCCTGATATCTTTCTTTCTCCCTTGTTAATCCGTCAATTAAATATCTTGGGATTCATTGAATAATTTTGAAGGAATATTAGTAAAGTATAATCTAATTTGAATGTTAGTGGCTTCTTTAGTACATTTAAGAAGGTATAGGGCCACGATTCGTCTTAACTCTCCCTCATATCTTATTTTATCCATCGTTAAACTTACAACTCCCTTCCGCGGTACTTATAGGATCTAATTTGAGAACTAATTAGAAAAATATTCACTAATTGGAATGCTGGTCGTTTCTTTGGCACTAATTTCAGGAAATTTCAGAAGGTATAGGGCCACGACTCGTGAAACTAACTACTCACTTCCTCGGTACATATAGAATCTAATTTGAGAACTAATTGGTAAAATATACAATAATTGGAATTCGAGATGTTTCTTTTGAACAATTTAGAATGCATACGTCCACCATTGAATTTGTGTCTCCCTGATATCTTTCTTTCTCCCTTGTTAATCCGTCAATTAAATATCTTGGGATTCATTGAATAATTTCGAAGGAAAATTAGAAAAGTATAATCTAATTTGAATGTTAGTGGCTTCTTTAGTACATTTAAGAAGGTATAGGGCCACGATTCGTCTTAACTCTCCCTCATATCTTATTTTATCCATCGTTAAACTAACAACTCCCTTCCGCGGTACTTATAGGATCTAATTTGAGAACCAATTAGAAAAATATTCACTAATGGGAATGCTGGTCGTTTCTTTGGCACTAATTTCAGGACATTTCAGAAGGTATAGGGCCACGACTCGTGAAACTAACAACTCACTTCCTCGGTACATGTAGAATCTAATTTGAGAACTAATTGGTAAAATATACAATAATTGGAATTCGAGATGTTTCTTTTGAACCATTTAGAATGCATACGGCCACCATTGAATTTGTGTCTCCCTGATATCTTTCTTTCTCCCTTGTTAATCCGTCAATTAAATATCTTGGGATTCATTGAATAATTTCGAAGGAAAATTAGAAAAGTATAATCTAATTTGAATGTTAGTGGCTTCTTTAGTACATTTAAGAAGGTATAGGGCCACGATTCGTCTTAACTCTCCCTCATATCTTATTTTATCCATCGTTAAACTAACAACTCCCTTCCGCGGTACTTATAGGATCTAATTTGGGAACCAATTAGAAAAATATTCACTAATGGGAATGCTGGTCGTTTCTTTGGCACTAATTTCAGGACATTTCAGAAGGTATAGGGCCACGACTCGTGAAACTAACAACTCACTTCCTCGGTACATGTAGAATCTAATTTGTGAACTAATTGGTAAAATATACAATAATTGGAATTCGAGATGTTTCTTTTGAACCATTTAGAATGCATACGGCCACCATTGAATTTGTGTCTCCCTGATATCTTTCTTTCTCCCTTGTTAATCCGTCAATTAAATATCTTGGGATTCATTGAATAATTTTGAAGGAATATTAGTAAAGTATAATCTAATTTGAATGTTAGTGGCTTCTTTAGTACATTTAAGAAGGTATAGGGCCACGATTCGTCTTAACTCTCCCTCATATCTTATTTTATCCATCGTTAAACTTACAACTCCCTTCCGCGGTACTTATAGGATCTAATTTGAGAACTAATTAGTAATATATTCACTAATTGGAATGCTGGTCGTTTCTTTGGCACTAATTTCAGGACATTTCAGAAAGTATAGGGCCACGACTCGTGAAACTAACAACTCACTTCCTCGGTACATGTAGAATCTAATTTGAGAACTAATTGGTAAAATATCCACTAATTGGAATCCGAGATGTTTCTTTTGAACAATTTAGAATGCATACCGCCACCATAGAATTTGTTTCTCCCTGGTATCTTTCTTTCTCACTTGTTAATCCGTCTATTAAATATCTTGGGATTCATTGAATATTTTCGAAGGAAAATTAGTAAAGTATAATCTAATTTGAATGTTAGTGGCTTCTTTAGTACATTTAAGAAGGTATAGTGCCACGATTCGTCTTAACTCTCCCTCATATCTTATTTTATCCATCGTTAAACTAACAACTCCCTTCCGCGGTACTTATAGGATCTAATTTGAGAACAAATTAGTAAAATTTTCACTAATTGGAATGCTGGTCGTTTCATTGGCACTAATTTGAGGACATTTCAGAAGGTATAGGGCCACGACTCGTGAAACTAACTACTCACTTCCTCGGTACATGTAGAATCTAATTTGAGAACTAATTGGTAAAATATCCACTAATTGGAATCCGAGATGTTTCTTTTGAACCATTTAGAATGCATACGGCCACCATTGAATTTGTGTCTCCCTGATATCTTTCTTTCTCCCTTGTTAATCCGTCAATTAAATATCTTGGGATTCATTGAATAATTTTGAAGGAATATTAGTAAAGTATAATCTAATTTGAATGTTAGTGGCTTCTTTAGTAAATTTAAGAAGGTATAGGGCCACGATTCGTCTTAACTCTCCCTCCTATCTTATTTTATCCATCGTTAAACTTACAACTCCCTTCCGCGGTACTTATAGGATCTAATTTGAGAACTAATTAGAAAAATATTCACTAATTGGAATGCTGGTCGTTTCTTTGGCACTAATTTCAGGAAATTTCAGAAGGTATAGGGCCACGACTCGTGAAACTAACTACTCACTTCCTCGGTACATATAGAATCTAATTTGAGAACTAATTGGTAAAATATACAATAATTGGAATTCGAGATGTTTCTTTTGAACAATTTAGAATGCATACGTCCACCATTGAATTTGTGTCTCCCTGATATCTTTCTTTCTCCCTTGTTAATCCGTCAATTAAATATCTTGGGATTCATTGAATAATTTCGAAGGAAAATTAGAAAAGTATAATCTAATTTGAATGTTAGTGGCTTCTTTAGTACATTTAAGAAGGTATAGGGCCACGATTCGTCTTAACTCTCCCTCATATCTTATTTTATCCATCGTTAAACTAACAACTCCCTTCCGCGGTACTTATAGGATCTAATTTGAGAACCAATTAGAAAAATATTCACTAATGGGAATGCTGGTCGTTTCTTTGGCACTAATTTCAGGACATTTCAGAAGGTATAGGGCCACGACTCGTGAAACTAACAACTCACTTCCTCGGTACATGTAGAATCTAATTTGAGAACTAATTGGTAAAATATACTATAATTGGAATTCGAGATGTTTCTTTTGAACCATTTAGAATGCATACGGCCACCATTGAATTTGTGTCTCCCTGATATCTTTCTTTCTCCCTTGTTAATCCGTCAATTAAATATCTTGGGATTCATTGAATAATTTTGAAGGAATATTAGTAAAGTATAATCTAATTTGAATGTTAGTGGCTTCTTTAGTACATTTAAGAAGGTATAGGGCCACGATTCGTCTTAACTCTCCCTCATATCTTATTTTATCCATCGTTAAACTTACAACTCCCTTCCGCGGTACTTATAGGATCTAATTTGAGAACTAATTAGTAATATATTCACTAATTGGAATGCTGGTCGTTTCTTTGGCACTAATTTCAGGACATTTCAGAAAGTATAGGGCCACGACTCGTGAAACTAACAACTCACTTCCTCGGTACATGTAGAATCTAATTTGAGAACTAATTGGTAAAATATCCACTAATTGGAATCCGAGATGTTTCTTTTGAACAATTTAGAATGCATACCGCCACCATAGAATTTGTTTCTCCCTGGTATCTTTCTTTCTCACTTGTTAATCCGTCTATTAAATATCTTGGGATTCATTGAATAATTTCGAAGGAAAATTAGTAAAGTATAATCTAATTTGAATGTTAGTGGCTTCTTTAGTACATTTAAGAAGGTATAGGGCCACGATTCGTCTTAACTCTCCCTAATATCTTATTTTATCCATCGTTAAACTAACAACTCCCTTCCGCGGTACTTATAGGATCTAATTTGAGTACTAATTAGAAAAATATTCACTAATTGGAATGCTGGTCGTTTCTTTGGCACTAATTTCAGGAAATTTCAGAAGGTATAGGGCCACGACTCGTGAAACTAACAACTCACTTCCTCGGTACATGTAGAATCTAATTTGAGAACTAATTGGTAAAATATACAATAATTGGAATTCGAGATGTTTCTTTTGAACCATTTAGAATGCATACGGCCACCATTGAATTTGTGTCTCCCTGATATCTTTCTTTCTCCCTTGTTAATCCGTCAATTAAATATCTTGGGATTCATTGAATAATTTCGAAGGAAAATTAGAAAAGTATAATCTAATTTGAATGTTAGTGGCTTCTTTAGTACATTTAAGAAGGTATAGGGCCACGATTCGTCTTAACTCTCCCTCATATCTTATTTTATCCATCGTTAAACTAACAACTCCCTTCCGCGGTACTTATAGGATCTAATTTGAGAACCAATTAGAAAAATATTCACTAATGGGAATGCTGGTCGTTTCTTTGGCACTAATTTCAGGACATTTCAGAAGGTATAGGGCCACGACTCGTGAAACTAACAACTCACTTCCTCGGTACATGTAGAATCTAATTTGAGAACTAATTGGTAAAATATACAATAATTGGAATTCGAGATGTTTCTTTTGAACCATTTAGAATGCATACGGCCACCATTGAATTTGTGTCTCCCTGATATCTTTCTTTCTCCCTTGTTAATCCGTCAATTAAATATCTTGGGATTCATTGAATAATTTCGAAGGAAAATTAGTAAAGTATAATCTAATTTGAATGTTAGTGGCTTCTTTAGTACATTTAAGAAGGTATAGGGCCACGATTCGTCTTAACTCTCCCTCATATCTTATTTTATCCATCGTTAAACTAACAACTCCCTTCCGCGGTACTTATAGGATCTAATTTGAGAACCAATTAGAAAAATATTCACTAATGGGAATGCTGGTCGTTTCTTTGGCACTAATTTCAGGACATTTCAGAAGGTATAGGGCCACGACTCGTGAAACTAACAACTCACTTCCTCGGTACATGTAGAATCTAATTTGAGAACTAATTGGTAAAATATACAATAATTGGAATTCGAGATGTTTCTTTTGAACCATTTAGAATGCATACGGCCACCATTGAATTTGTGTCTCCCTGATATCTTTCTTTCTCCCTTGTTAATCCGTCAATTAAATATCTTGGGATTCATTGAATAATTTCGAAGGAAAATTAGAAAAGTATAATCTAATTTGAATGTTAGTGGCTTCTTTAGTACATTTAAGAAGGTATAGGGCCACGATTCGTCTTAACTCTCCCTCATATCTTATTTTATCCATCGTTAAACTAACAACTCCCTTCCGCGGTACTTATAGGATCTAATTTGAGAACCAATTAGAAAAATATTCACTAATGGGAATGCTGGTCGTTTCTTTGGCACTAATTTCAGGACATTTCAGAAGGTATAGGGCCACGACTCGTGAAACTAACAACTCACTTCCTCGGTACATGTAGAATCTAATTTGAGAACTAATTGGTAAAATATCCACTAATTGGAATCCGAGATGTTTCTTTTGAACAATTTAGAATGCATACGCCCACCATTGAATTTGTATCTCCCTGATATCTTTCTTTCTCCCTTGTTAATCCGTCAATTAAATATCTTGGGATTCATTGAATAATTTTGAAGGAATATTAGTAAAGTATAATCTAATTTGAATGTTAGTGGCTTCTTTAGTACATTTAAGAAGGTATAGGCCCACGATTCGTCTTAACTCTCCCTAATATCTTATTTTATCCATCGTTAATCTAACAACTCCCTTCCGCGGTACTTATAGGATCTAATTTGAGAACCATATAGAAAAATATTCACTAATGGGAATGCTGGTCGTTTCTTTGGCACTAATTTCAGGACATTTCAGACGGTATAGGGCCACGACTCGTGAAACTAACAACTCACTTCCTCGGTACATGTAGAATCTAATTTGAGAACTAATTGGTAAAATATCCACTAATTGGAATCCGAGATGTTTCTTTTGAACAATTTAGAATGCATACCGCCACCATAGAATTTGTTTCTCCCTGGTATCTTTCTTTCTCACTTGTTAATCCGTCTATTAAATCTCTTGGGATTCATTGAATAATTTCGAAGGAAAATTAGTAAAGTATAATATAATTTGAATGTTGTGGCTTCTTTAGTACATTTAAGAAGGTATAGTGCCACGATTCGTCTTAACTCTCCCTCATATCTTATTTTATCCCTCGTTAAACTAACAACTCCCTTCCGCGGTACTTATAGGATCGAATTTGAGAACTAATTAGAAAAATATTCACTAATTGGAATGCTGGTCGTTTCTTTGGCACTAATTTCAGGACATTTCAGAAGGTATAGGGCCACGATTCGTGAAACTAACTACTCACTTCCTCGGTACATGTAGAATCTAATTTGAGAACTAATTGGTAAAATATCCACTAATTGGAATCCGAGATGTTTCTTTTGAACAATTTAGAATGCATACGCCCACCATTGAATTTGTATCTCCCTGATATCTTTCTTTCTCCCTTGTTAATCCGTCAATTAAATATCTTGGGATTCATTGAATAATTTTGAAGGAATATTAGTAAAGTATAATCTAATTTGAATGTTAGTGGCTTCTTTAGTACATTTAAGAAGGTATAGGGCCACGATTCGTCTTAACTCTCCCTAATATCTTATTTTATCCATCGTTAAACTAACAACTCCCTTCCGCGGTACTTATAGGATCTAATTTGAGAACCAATTAGAAAAATATTCACTAATGGGAATGCTGGTCGTTTCTTTGGCACTAATTTCAGGACATTTCAGAAGGTATAGGGCCACGACTCGTGAAACTAACAACTCACTTCCTCGGTACATGTAGAATCTAATTTGACAACTAATTGGTAAAATGTCCACTAATTGGAATCCGAGATGTTTCTTTTGAACAATTTAGAATGCATACGCCCACCATTGAATTTGTATCTCCCTGATATCTTTCTTTCTCCCTTGTTAATCCGTCAATTAAATATCTTGGGATTCATTGAATAATTTTGAAGGAATAATAGTAAAGTATAATCTAATTTGAATGTTAGTGGCTTCTTTAGTACATTTAAGATGGTATAGGGCCACGATTCGTCTTAACTCTCCCTCATATCTTATTTTATCCATCGTTAAACTAACAACTCCCTTCCGCGGTACTTATAGGATCTAATTTGAGAACTAATTAGTAATATATTCACTAATTGGAATGCTGGTTGTTTCTTTGGCACTAATTTCAGGACATTTCAGAAGGTATAGGGCCACGACTCGTGAAACTAACTACTCACTTCCTCGGTACATGTAGAATCTAATTTGAGAAGTAATTGGTAAAATATCCACTAATTGGAATCCGAGATGTTTCTTTTGAACAATTTAGAATGCATACCGCCACCATAGAATTTGTTTCTCCCTGGTATCTTTCTTTCTCACTTGTTAATCCGTCTATTAAATATCTTGGGATTCATTGAATATTTTCGAAGGAAAATTAGTAAAGTATAATCTAATTTGAATGTTAGTGGCTTCTTTAGTACATTTAAGAAGGTATAGTGCCACGATTCGTCTTAACTCTCCCTCATATCTTATTTTATCCATCGTTAAACTAACAACTCCCTTCCGCGGTACTTATAGGATCTAATTTGAGAACAAATTAGTAAAATTTTCACTAATTGGAATGCTGGTCGTTTCATTGGCACTAATTTGAGGACATTTCAGAAGGTATAGGGCCACGACTCGTGAAACTAACAACTCACTTCCTCGGTACATGTAGAATCTAATTTGAGAACTAATTGGTAAAATATCCACTAATTGGAATCCGAGATGTTTCTTTTGAACCATTTAGAATGCATACGGCCACCATTGAATTTGTATCTCATTGATATCTTTCTTTCTCCCTTGTTAATCCGTCAATTATATATCTTGGGATTCATTGAATAATTCTGAAGGAAAATTAGTAAAGTATAATCTAATTTGAATGTTAGTGGCTTCTTTAGTACATTTAAGAAGGTATAGGGCCACGATTAGTCTTAGCTCTCCCTAATATCTTATTTTATCCATCGTTAAACTAACAACTCCCTTCCGCGGTACTTGTAGGATCTAATTTGTGAACTAATTAGTAAAATATTCACTAATTGGAATGCTGGTCGTTTCTTTGGTACAATTTAGAATGCATTGGGCAACAATTTAATTTATCTCTCCCTACTATCTTTCTTTATCACTTGTTAATCCGTAAATTAAATATCTTGGAATTTATTGAATAATATTGAAGGAAAATTAGTATAGTATATTCTAATTTGAATGTTTGTTTTTTTTTAGGACGTTTCAGAAGGTATAGGGCCACGACTGGTTTTGTCTATTCCTAATATATTTCTTTATCTCTCATGAAACTAACTACTCACTTCCTCGGTACATATAGAATCTAATTTGAGAACTAATTGGTAAAATATACAATAATTGGAATTCGAGATGTTTCTTTTGAACAATTTAGAATGCATACGTCCACCATTGAATTTGTGTCTCCCTGATATCTTTCATTCTCCCTTGTTAATCCGTCAATTAAATATCTTGGGATTCATTGAATAATTTCGAAGGAAAATTAGTAAAGTATAATCTAATTTGAATGTTAGTGGCTTCTTTAGTACATTTAAGAAGGTATAGGGCCACGATTCGTCTTAACACTCCCTAATATCTTATTTTATCCATCGTTAAACTAACAACTCCCTTCCGCGGTACTTATAGGATCTAATTTGAGAACTAATTAGAAAAATATTCACTAATTGGAATGCTGGTCGTTTCTTTGGCACTAATTTCAGGAAATTTCAGAAGGTATAGGGCCACGACTCGTGAAACTAACTACTCACTTCCTCGGTACATATAGAATCTAATTTGAGAACTAATTGGTAAAATATACAATAATTGGAATTCGAGATGTTTCTTTTGAACAATTTAGAATGCATACGTCCACCATTGAATTTCTGTCTCCCTGATATCTTTCTTTCTCCCTTGTTAATCCGTCAATTAAATATCTTGGGATTCATTGAATAATTTCGAAGGAAAATTAGTAAAGTATAATCTAATTTGAATGTTAGTGGCTTCTTTAGTACATTTAAGAAGGTATAGGGCCACGATTCGTCCTAACTCTCCCTAATATCTTATTTTATCCATCGTTAAACTAACAACTCCCTTCCGCGGTACTTATAGGATCTAATTTGAGTACTAATTAGAAAAATATTCACTAATTGGAATGCTGGTCGTTTCTTTGGCACTAATTTCAGGATATTTCAGAAGGTAAAGGGCCACGACTCGTGAAACTAACAACTCACTTCCTCGGTACATGTAGAATCTAATTTGAGAACTAATTGGTAAAATATAAAATAATTGGAATTCGAGATGTTTCTTTTGAACCATTTAGAATGCATACGGCCACCATTGAATTTGTGTCTCCCTGATATCTTTCTTTCTCCCTTGTTAATCCGTCAATTAAATATCTTGGGATTCATTGAATAATTTCGAAGGAAAATTAGTAAAGTATAATCTAATTTGAATGTTAGTGGCTTCTTTAGTACATTTAAGAAGGTATAGGGCCACGATTCGTCTTAACTCTCCCTCATATCTTATTTTATCCATCGTTAAACTAACAACTCCCTTCCGCGGTACTTATAGGATCTAATTTGAGAACCAATTAGAAAAATATTCACTAATGGGAATGCTGGTCGTTTCTTTGGCACTAATTTCAGGACATTTCAGAAGGTATAGGGCCACGACTCGTGAAACTAACAACTCACTTCCTCGGTACATGTAGAATCTAATTTGAGAACTAATTGGTAAAATATACAATAATTGGAATTCGAGATGTTTCTTTTGAACCATTTAGAATGCATACGGCCACCATTGAATTTGTGTCTCCCTGATATCTTTCTTTCTCCCTTGTTAATCCGTCAATTAAATATCTTGGGATTCATTGAATAATTTTGAAGGAATATTAGTAAAGTATAATCTAATTTGAATGTTAGTGGCTTCTTTAGTACATTTAAGAAGGTATAGGGCCACGATTCGTCTTAACTCTCCCTCATATCTTATTTTATCCATCGTTAAACTTACAACTCCCTTCCGCGGTACTTATAGGATCTAATTTGAGAACTAATTAGTAATATATTCACTAATTGGAATGCTGGTCGTTTCTTTGGCACTAATTTCAGGACATTTCAGAAAGTATAGGGCCACGACTCGTGAAACTAACAACTCACTTCCTCGGTACATGTAGAATCTAATTTGAGAACTAATTGGTAAAATATCCACTAATTGGAATCCGAGATGTTTCTTTTGAACAATTTAGAATGCATACCGCCACCATAGAATTTGTTTCTCCCTGGTATCTTTCTTTCTCACTTGTTAATCCGTCTATTAAATATCTTGGGATTCATTGAATAATTTCGAAGGAAAATTAGTAAAGTATAATCTAATTTGAATGTTAGTGGCTTCTTTAGTACATTTAAGAAGGTATAGGGCCACGATTCGTCCTAACTCTCCCTAATATCTTATTTTATCCATCGTTAAACTAACAACTCCCTTCCGCGGTACTTATAGGATCTAATTTGAGTACTAATTAGAAAAATATTCACTAATTGGAATGCTGGTCGTTTCTTTGGCACTAATTTCAGGATATTTCAGAAGGTAAAGGGCCACGACTCGTGAAACTAACAACTCACTTCCTCGGTACATGTAGAATCTAATTTGAGAACTAATTGGTAAAATATAAAATAATTGGAATTCGAGATGTTTCTTTTGAACCATTTAGAATGCATACGGCCACCATTGAATTTGTGTCTCCCTGATATCTTTCTTTCTCCCTTGTTAATCCGTCAATTAAATATCTTGGGATTCATTGAATAATTTCGAAGGAAAATTAGTAAAGTATAATCTAATTTGAATGTTAGTGGCTTCTTTAGTACATTTAAGAAGGTATAGGGCCACGATTCGTCTTAACTCTCCCTCATATCTTATTTTATCCATCGTTAAACTAACAACTCCCTTCCGCGGTACTTATAGGATCTAATTTGAGAACCAATTAGAAAAATATTCACTAATGGGAATGCTGGTCGTTTCTTTGGCACTAATTTCAGGACATTTCAGAAGGTATAGGGCCACGACTCGTGAAACTAACAACTCACTTCCTCGGTACATGTAGAATCTAATTTGAGAACTAATTGGTAAAATATACAATAATTGGAATTCGAGATGTTTCTTTTGAACCATTTAGAATGCATACGGCCACCATTGAATTTGTGTCTCCCTGATATCTTTCTTTCTCCCTTGTTAATCCGTCAATTAAATATCTTGGGATTCATTGAATAATTTTGAAGGAATATTAGTAAAGTATAATCTAATTTGAATGTTAGTGGCTTCTTTAGTACATTTAAGAAGGTATAGGGCCACGATTCGTCTTAACTCTCCCTCATATCTTATTTTATCCATCGTTAAACTTACAACTCCCTTCCGCGGTACTTATAGGATCTAATTTGAGAACTAATTAGTAATATATTCACTAATTGGAATGCTGGTCGTTTCTTTGGCACTAATTTCAGGACATTTCAGAAAGTATAGGGCCACGACTCGTGAAACTAACAACTCACTTCCTCGGTACATGTAGAATCTAATTTGAGAACTAATTGGTAAAATATCCACTAATTGGAATCCGAGATGTTTCTTTTGAACAATTTAGAATGCATACCGCCACCATAGAATTTGTTTCTCCCTGGTATCTTTCTTTCTCACTTGTTAATCCGTCTATTAAATATCTTGGGATTCATTGAATAATTTCGAAGGAAAATTAGTAAAGTATAATCTAATTTGAATGTTAGTGGCTTCTTTAGTACATTTAAGAAGGTATAGGGCCACGATTCGTCCTAACTCTCCCTAATATCTTATTTTATCCATCGTTAAACTAACAACTCCCTTCCGCGGTACTTATAGGATCTAATTTGAGTACTAATTAGAAAAATATTCACTAATTGGAATGCTGGTCGTTTCTTTGGCACTAATTTCAGGATATTTCAGAAGGTAAAGGGCCACGACTCGTGAAACTAACAACTCACTTCCTCGGTACATGTAGAATCTAATTTGAGAACTAATTGGTAAAATATAAAATAATTGGAATTCGAGATGTTTCTTTTGAACCATTTAGAATGCATACGGCCACCATTGAATTTGTGTCTCCCTGATATCTTTCTTTCTCCCTTGTTAATCCGTCAATTAAATATCTTGGGATTCATTGAATAATTTCGAAGGAAAATTAGTAAAGTATAATCTAATTTGAATGTTAGTGGCTTCTTTAGTACATTTAAGAAGGTATAGGGCCACGATTCGTCTTAACTCTCCCTCATATCTTATTTTATCCATCGTTAAACTAACAACTCCCTTCCGCGGTACTTATAGGATCTAATTTGGGAACCAATTAGAAAAATATTCACTAATGGGAATGCTGGTCGTTTCTTTGGCACTAATTTCAGGACATTTCAGAAGGTATAGGGCCACGACTCGTGAAACTAACAACTCACTTCCTCGGTACATGTAGAATCTAATTTGAGAACTAATTGGTAAAATATACAATAATTGGAATTCGAGATGTTTCTTTTGAACCATTTAGAATGCATACGGCCACCATTGAATTTGTGTCTCCCTGATATCTTTCTTTCTCCCTTGTTAATCCGTCAATTAAATATCTTGGGATTCATTGAATAATTTTGAAGGAATATTAGTAAAGTATAATCTAATTTGAATGTTAGTGGCTTCTTTAGTACATTTAAGAAGGTATAGGGCCACGATTCGTCTTAACTCTCCCTCATATCTTATTTTATCCATCGTTAAACTTACAACTCCCTTCCGCGGTACTTATAGGATCTAATTTGAGAACTAATTAGAAAAATATTCACTAATTGGAATGCTGGTCGTTTCTTTGGCACTAATTTCAGGAAATTTCAGAAGGTATAGGGCCACGACTCGTGAAACTAACTACTCACTTCCTCGGTACATATAGAATCTAATTTGAGAACTAATTGGTAAAATATACAATAATTGGAATCCGAGATGTTTCTTTTGAACAATTTAGAATGCATACGTCCACCATTGAATTTGTGTCTCCCTGATATCTTTCTTTCTCCCTTGTTAATCCGTCAATTAAATATCTTGGGATTCATTGAATAATTTCGAAGGAAAATTAGTAAAGTATAATCTAATTTGAATGTTAGTGGCTTCTTTAGTACATTTAAGAAGGTATAGGGCCACGATTCGTCTTAACTCTCCCTAATATCTTATTTTATCAATCGTTAAACTAACAACTCCCTTCCGCGGTACTTATAGGATCTAATTTGAGTACTAATTAGAAAAATATTCACTAATTGGAATGCTGGTCGTTTCTTTGGCACTAATTTCAGGAAATTTCAGAAGGTATAGGGCCACGACTCGTGAAACTAACAACTCACTTCCTCGGTACATGTAGAATCTAATTTGAGAACTAATTGGTAAAATATACAATAATTGGAATTCGAGATGTTTCTTTTGAACCATTTAGAATGCATACGGCCACCATTGAATTTGTGTCTCCCTGATATCTTTCTTTCCCCCTTTTTTATCCGTCAATTAAATATCTTGGGATTCATTGAATAATTTCGAAGGAAAATTAGAAAAGTATAATCTAATTTGAATGATAGTGGCTTCTTTAGTACATTTAAGAAGGTATAGGGCCACGATTCGTCTTAACTCTCCCTCATATCTTATTTTATCCATCGTTAAACTAACAACTCCCTTCCGCGGTACTTATAGGATCTAATTTGAGAACCAATTAGAAAAATATTCACTAATGGGAATGCTGGTCGTTTCTTTGGCACTAATTTCAGGACATTTCAGAAGGTATAGGGCCACGACTCGTGAAACTAACAACTCACTTCCTCGGTACATGTAGAATCTAATTTGAGAACTAATTGGTAAAATATACAATAATTGGAATTCGAGATGTTTCTTTTGAACCATTTAGAATGCATACGGCCACCATTGAATTTGTGTCTCCCTGATATCTTTCTTTCTCCCTTGTTAATCCGTCAATTAAATATCTTGGGATTCATTGAATAATTTTGAAGGAATATTAGTAAAGTATAATCTAATTTGAATGTTAGTGGCTTCTTTAGTACATTTAAGAAGGTATAGGGCCACGATTCGTCTTAACTCTCCCTCATATCTTATTTTATCCATCGTTAAACTTACAACTCCCTTCCGCGGTACTTATAGGATCTAATTTGAGAACTAATTAGTAATATATTCACTAATTGGAATGCTGGTCGTTTCTTTGGCACTAATTTCAGGACATTTCAGAAAGTATAGGGCCACGACTCGTGAAACTAACAACTCACTTCCTCGGTACATGTAGAATCTAATTTGAGAACTAATTTGTAAAATATCCACTAATTGGAATCCGAGATGTTTCTTTTGAACAATTTAGAATGCATACCGCCACCAAAGAATTTGTTTCTCCCTGGTATCTTTCTTTCTCACTTGTTAATCCGTCTATTAAATATCTTGGGATTCATTGAATAATTTCGAAGGAATATTAGTAAAGTATAATATAATTTGAATGTTAGTGGCTTCTTTAGTACATTTAAGAAGGTATAGTGCCACGATTCGTCTTAACTCTCCCTCATATCTTATTTTATCCCTCGTTAAACTAACAACTCCCTTCCGCGGTACTTATAGGATCTAATTTGAGAACTAATTAGAAAAATATTCACTAATTGGAATGCTGGTCGTTTCTTTGGCACTAATTTCATGACATTTCAGAAGGTATAGGGCCACGACTCGTGAAACTAACAACTCACTTCCTCGGTACATGTAGAATCTAATTTGAGAACTAATTGGTAAAATATCCACTAATTGGAATCCGAGATGTTTCTTTTGAACAATTTAGAATGCATACCGCCACCATAGAATTTGTATCTCCCTGGTATCTTTCTTTCTCACTTGTTAATCCGTCTATTAAATATCTTGGGATTCATTGAATAATTTTGAAGGAATATTAGTAAAGTATAATCTAATTTGAATGTTAGTGGCTTCTTTAGTACATTTAAGAAGGTATAGGGCCACGATTCGTCTTAACTCTCCCTAATATCTTATTTTATCCATCGTTAAACTAACAACTCCCTTCCGCGGTACTTATAGGATCTAATTTGAGAACCAATTAGAAAAATATTCACTAATGGGAATGCTGGTCGTTTCTTTGGCACTAATTTCAGGACATTTCAGAAGGTATAGGGCCACGACTCGTGAAACTAACAACTCACTTCCTCGGTACATGTAGAATCTAATTTGAGAACTAATTGGTAAAATATACAATAATTGGAATTCGAGATGTTTCTTTTGAACCATTTAGAATGCATACGGCCACCATTGAATTTGTGTCTCCCTGATATCTTTCTTTCTCCCTTGTTAATCCGTCAATTAAATATCTTGGGATTCATTGAATAATTTCGAAGGAAAATTAGAAAAGTATAATCTAATTTGAATGTTAGTGGCTTCTTTAGTACATTTAAGAAGGTATAGGGCCACGATTCGTCTTAACTCTCCCTCATATCTTATTTTATCCATCGTTAAACTTACAACTCCCTTCCGCGGTACTTATAGGATCTAATTTGAGAACTAATTAGTAATATATTCACTAATTGGAATGCTGGTCGTTTCTTTGGCACTAATTTCAGGACATTTCAGAAAGTATAGGGCCACGACTCGTGAAACTAACAACTCACTTCCTCGGTACATGTAGAATCTAATTTGAGAACTAATTTGTAAAATATCCACTAATTGGAATCCGAGATGTTTCTTTTGAACAATTTAGAATGCATACCGCCACCAAAGAATTTGTTTCTCCCTGGTATCTTTCTTTCTCACTTGTTAATCCGTCTATTAAATATCTTGGGATTCATTGAATAATTTCGAAGGAATATTAGTAAAGTATAATATAATTTGAATGTTAGTGGCTTCTTTAGTACATTTAAGAAGGTATAGTGCCACGATTCGTCTTAACTCTCCCTCATATCTTATTTTATCCCTCGTTAAACTAACAACTCCCTTCCGCGGTACTTATAGGATCTAATTTGAGAACTAATTAGAAAAATATTCACTAATTGGAATGCTGGTCGTTTCTTTGGCACTAATTTCATGACATTTCAGAAGGTATAGGGCCACGACTCGTGAAACTAACAACTCACTTCCTCGGTACATGTAGAATCTAATTTGAGAACTAATTGGTAAAATATCCACTAATTGGAATCCGAGATGTTTCTTTTGAACAATTTAGAATGCATACCGCCACCATAGAATTTGTATCTCCCTGGTATCTTTCTTTCTCACTTGTTAATCCGTCTATTAAATATCTTGGGATTCATTGAATAATTTTGAAGGAATATTAGTAAAGTATAATCTAATTTGAATGTTAGTGGCTTCTTTAGTACATTTAAGAAGGTATAGGGCCACGATTCGTCTTAACTCTCCCTAATATCTTATTTTATCCATCGTTAAACTAACAACTCTCTTCCGCGGTACTTATAGGATCTAATTTGAGAACCAATTAGAAAAATATTCACTAATGGGAATGCTGGTCGTTTCTTTGGCACTAATTTCAGGACATTTCAGAAGGTATAGGGCCACGACTCGTGAAACTAACAACTCACTTCCTCGGTACATGTAGAATCTAATTTGAGAACTAATTGGTAAAATATACAATAATTGGAATTCGAGATGTTTCTTTTGAACCATTTAGAATGCATACGGCCACCATTGAATTTGTGTCTCCCTGATATCTTTCTTTCTCCCTTGTTAATCCGTCAATTAAATATCTTGGGATTCATTGAATAATTTCGAAGGAAAATTAGAAAAGTATAATCTAATTTGAATGTTAGTGGCTTCTTTAGTACATTTAAGAAGGTATAGGGCCACGATTCGTCTTAACTCTCCCTCATATCTTATTTTATCCATCGTTAAACTTACAACTCCCTTCCGCGGTACTTATAGGATCTAATTTGAGAACTAATTAGTAATATATTCACTAATTGGAATGCTGGTCGTTTCTTTGGCACTAATTTCAGGACATTTCAGAAAGTATAGGGCCACGACTCGTGAAACTAACAACTCACTTCCTCGGTACATGTAGAATCTAATTTGAGAACTAATTTGTAAAATATCCACTAATTGGAATCCGAGATGTTTCTTTTGAACAATTTAGAATGCATACCGCCACCATTGAATTTGTGTCTCCCTGATATCTTTCTTTCTCACTTGTTAATCCGTCTATTAAATATCTTGGGATTCATTGAATAATTTCGAAGGAATATTAGTAAAGTATAATATAATTTGAATGTTAGTGGCTTCTTTAGTACATTTAAGAAGGTATAGTGCCACGATTCGTCTTAACTCTCCCTCATATCTTATTTTATCCCTCGTTAAACTAACAACTCCCTTCCGCGGTACTTATAGGATCTAATTTGAGAACTAATTAGAAAAATATTCACTAATTGGAATGCTGGTCGTTTCTTTGGCACTAATTTCATGACATTTCAGAAGGTATAGGGCCACGACTCGTGAAACTAACAACTCACTTCCTCGGTACATGTAGAATCTAATTTGAGAACTAATTGGTAAAATATCCACTAATTGGAATCCGAGATGTTTCTTTTGAACAATTTAGAATGCATACCGCCACCATAGAATTTGTATCTCCCTGGTATCTTTCTTTCTCACTTGTTAATCCGTCTATTAAATATCTTGGGATTCATTGAATAATTTCGAAGGAATATTAGTAAAGTATAATCTAATTTGAATGTTAGTGGCTTCTTTAGTACATTTAAGAAGGTATAGGGCCACGATTCGTCTTAACTCTCCCTAATATCTTATTTTATCCATCGTTAAACTAACAACTCTCTTCCGCGGTACTTATAGGATCTAATTTGAGAACCAATTAGAAAAATATTCACTAATGGGAATGCTGGTCGTTTCTTTGGCACTAATTTCAGGACATTTCAGAAGGTATAGGGCCACGACTCGTGAAACTAACAACTCACTTCCTCGGTACATGTAGAATCTAATTTGAGAACTAATTGGTAAAATATACAATAATTGGAATTCGAGATGTTTCTTTTGAACCATTTAGAATGCATACGGCCACCATTGAATTTGTGTCTCCCTGATATCTTTCTTTCTCCCTTGTTAATCCGTCAATTAAATATCTTGGGATTCATTGAATAATTTCGAAGGAAAATTAGAAAAGTATAATCTAATTTGAATGTTAGTGGCTTCTTTAGTACATTTAAGAAGGTATAGGGCCACGATTCGTCTTAACTCTCCCTCATATCTTATTTTATCCATCGTTAAACTAACAACTCCCTTCCGCGGTACTTATAGGATCTAATTTGGGAACCAATTAGAAAAATATTCACTAATGGGAATGCTGGTCGTTTCTTTGGCACTAATTTCAGGACATTTCAGAAGGTATAGGGCCACGACTCGTGAAACTAACAACTCACTTCCTCGGTACATGTAGAATCTAATTTGAGAACTAATTGGTAAAATATACAATAATTGGAATTCGAGATGTTTCTTTTGAACCATTTAGAATGCATACGGCCACCATTGAATTTGTGTCTCCCTGATATCTTTCTTTCTCCCTTGTTAATCCGTCAATTAAATATCTTGGGATTCATTGAATAATTTTGAAGGAATATTAGTAAAGTATAATCTAATTTGAATGTTAGTGGCTTCTTTAGTACATTTAAGAAGGTATAGGGCCACGATTCGTCTTAACTCTCCCTCATATCTTATTTTATCCATCGTTAAACTTACAACTCCCTTCCGCGGTACTTATAGGATCTAATTTGAGAACTAATTAGAAAAATATTCACTAATTGGAATGCTGGTCGTTTCTTTGGCACTAATTTCAGGAAATTTCAGAAGGTATAGGGCCACGACTCGTGAAACTAACTACTCACTTCCTCGGTACATGTAGAATCTAATTTGAGAACTAATTGGTAAAATATACAATAATTGGAATTCGAGATGTTTCTTTTGAACCATTTAGAATGCATACGGCCACCATTGAATTTGTGTCTCCCTGATATCTTTCTTTCTCCCTTTTTTATCCGTCAATTAAATATCTTGGGATTCATTGAATAATTTCGAAGGAAAATTAGAAAAGTATAATCTAATTTGAATGTTAGTGGCTTCTTTAGTACATTTAAGAAGGTATAGGGCCACGATTCGTCTTAACTCTCCCTCATATCTTATTTTATCCATCGTTAAACTAACAACTCCCTTCCGCGGTACTTATAGGATCTAATTTGAGTACTAATTAGAAAAATATTCACTAATGGGAATGCTGGTCGTTTCTTTGGCACTAATTTCAGGAAATTTCAGAAGGTATAGGGCCACGACTCGTGAAACTAACAACTCACTTCCTCGGTACATGTAGAATCTAATTTGAGAACTAATTGGTAAAATATACAATAATTGGAATTCGAGATGTTTCTTTTGAACCATTTAGAATGCATACGGCCACCATTGAATTTGTGTCTCCCTGATATCTTTCTTTCTCCCTTGTTAATCCGTCAATTAAATATCTTGGGATTCATTGAATAATTTTGAAGGAATATTAGTAAAGTATAATCTAATTTGAATGTTAGTGGCTTCTTTAGTACATTTAAGAAGGTATAGGGCCACGATTCGTCTTAACTCTCCCTCATATCTTATTTTATCCATCGTTAAACTTACAACTCCCTTCCGCGGTACTTATAGGATCTAATTTGAGAACTAATTAGAAAAATATTCACTAATTGGAATGCTGGTCGTTTCTTTGGCACTAATTTCAGGAAATTTCAGAAGGTATAGGGCCACGACTCGTGAAACTAACTACTCACTTCCTCGGTACATATAGAATCTAATTTGAGAACTAATTGGTAAAATATACAATAATTGGAATTCGAGATGTTTCTTTTGAACAATTTAGAATGCATACGTCCACCATTGAATTTGTGTCTCCCTGATATCTTTCTTTCTCCCTTGTTAATCCGTCAATTAAATATCTTGGGATTCATTGAATAATTTCGAAGGAAAATTAGTAAAGTATAATCTAATTTGAATGTTAGTGGCTTCTTTAGTACATTTAAGAAGGTATAGGGCCACGATTCGTCTTAACTCTCCCTAATATCTTATTTTATCCATCGTTAAACTAACAACTCCCTTCCGCGGTACTTATAGGATCTAATTTGAGTACGAATTAGAAAAATATTCACTAATTGGAATGCTGGTCGTTTCTTTGGCACTAATTTCAGGAAATTTCAGAAGGTATAGGGCCACGACTCGTGAAACTAACAACTCACTTCCTCGGTACATGTAGAATCTAATTTGAGAACTAATTGGTAAAATATACAATAATTGGAATTCGAGATGTTTCTTTTGAACCATTTAGAATGCATACGGCCACCATTGAATTTGTGTCTCCCTGATATCTTTCTTTCTCCCTTTTTTATCCGTCAATTAAATATCTTGGGATTCATTGAATAATTTCGAAGGAAAATTAGAAAAGTATAATCTAATTTGAATGTTAGTGGCTTCTTTAGTACATTTAAGAAGGTATAGGGCCACGATTCGTCTTAACTCTCCCTCATATCTTATTTTATCCATCGTTAAACTAACAACTCCCTTCCGCGGTACTTATAGGATCTAATTTGGGAACCAATTAGAAAAATATTCACTAATGGGAATGCTGGTCGTTTCTTTGGCACTAATTTCAGGACATTTCAGAAGGTATAGGGCCACGACTCGTGAAACTAACAACTCACTTCCTCGGTACATGTAGAATCTAATTTGAGAACTAATTGGTAAAATATACAATAATTGGAATTCGAGATGTTTCTTTTGAACCATTTAGAATGCATACGGCCACCATTGAATTTGTGTCTCCCTGATATCTTTCTTTCTCCCTTGTTAATCCGTCAATTAAATATCTTGGGATTCATTGAATAATTTTGAAGGAATATTAGTAAAGTATAATCTAATTTGAATGTTAGTGGCTTCTTTAGTACATTTAAGAAGGTATAGGGCCACGATTCGTCTTAACTCTCCCTCATATCTTATTTTATCCATCGTTAAACTTACAACTCCCTTCCGCGGTACTTATAGGATCTAATTTGAGAACTAATTAGAAAAATATTCACTAATTGGAATGCTGGTCGTTTCTTTGGCACTAATTTCAGGAAATTTCAGAAGGTATAGGGCCACGACTCGTGAAACTAACTACTCACTTCCTCGGTACATATAGAATCTAATTTGAGAACTAATTGGTAAAATATACAATAATTGGAATTCGAGATGTTTCTTTTGAACAATTTAGAATGCATACGTCCACCATTGAATTTGTGTCTCCCTGATATCTTTCTTTCTCCCTTGTTAATCCGTCAATTAAATATCTTGGGATTCATTGAATAATTTCGAAGGAAAATTAGTAAAGTATAATCTAATTTGAATGTTAGTGGCTTCTTTAGTACATTTAAGAAGGTATAGGGCCACGATTCGTCTTAACTCTCCCTAATATCTTATTTTATCCATCGTTAAACTAACAACTCCCTTCCGCGGTACTTATAGGATCTAATTTGAGTACTAATTAGAAAAATATTCACTAATTGGAATGCTGGTCGTTTCTTTGGCACTAATTTCAGGAAATTTCAGAAGGTATAGGGCCACGACTCGTGAAACTAACAACTCACTTCCTCGGTACATGTAGAATCTAATTTGAGAACTAATTGGTAAAATATACAATAATTGGAATTCGAGATGTTTCTTTTGAACCATTTAGAATGCATACGGCCACCATTGAATTTGTGTCTCCCTGATATCTTTCTTTCTCCCTTTTTTATCCGTCAATTAAATATCTTGGGATTCATTGAATAATTTCGAAGGAAAATTAGAAAAGTATAATCTAATTTGAATGTTAGTGGCTTCTTTAGTACATTTAAGAAGGTATAGGGCCACGATTCGTCTTAACTCTCCCTCATATCTTATTTTATCCATCGTTAAACTAACAACTCCCTTCCGCGGTACTTATAGGATCTAATTTGGGAACCAATTAGAAAAATATTCACTAATGGGAATGCTGGTCGTTTCTTTGGCACTAATTTCAGGACATTTCAGAAGGTATAGGGCCACGACTCGTGAAACTAACAACTCACTTCCTCGGTACATGTAGAATCTAATTTGAGAACTAATTGGTAAAATATACAATAATTGGAATTCGAGATGTTTCTTTTGAACCATTTAGAATGCATACGGCCACCATTGAATTTGTGTCTCCCTGATATCTTTCTTTCTCCCTTGTTAATCCGTCAATTAAATATCTTGGGATTCATTGAATAATTTTGAAGGAATATTAGTAAAGTATAATCTAATTTGAATGTTAGTGGCTTCTTTAGTACATTTAAGAAGGTATAGGGCCACGATTCGTCTTAACTCTCCCTCATATCTTATTTTATCCATCGTTAAACTTACAACTCCCTTCCGCGGTACTTATAGGATCTAATTTGAGAACTAATTAGAAAAATATTCACTAATTGGAATGCTGGTCGTTTCTTTGGCACTAATTTCAGGAAATTTCAGAAGGTATAGGGCCACGACTCGTGAAACTAACTACTCACTTCCTCGGTACATATAGAATCTAATTTGAGAACTAATTGGTAAAATATACAATAATTGGAATTCGAGATGTTTCTTTTGAACAATTTAGAATGCATACGTCCACCATTGAATTTGTGTCTCCCTGATATCTTTCTTTCTCCCTTGTTAATCCGTCAATTAAATATCTTGGGATTCATTGAATAATTTCGAAGGAAAATTAGTAAAGTATAATCTAATTTGAATGTTAGTGGCTTCTTTAGTACATTTAAGAAGGTATAGGGCCACGATTCGTCTTAACTCTCCCTAATATCTTATTTTATCCATCGTTAAACTAACAACTCCCTTCCGCGGTACTTATAGGATCTAATTTGAGTACTAATTAGAAAAATATTCACTAATTGGAATGCTGGTCGTTTCTTTGGCACTAATTTCAGGAAATTTCAGAAGGTATAGGGCCACGACTCGTGAAACTAACAACTCACTTCCTCGGTACATGTAGAATCTAATTTGAGAACTAATTGGTAAAATATACAATAATTGGAATTCGAGATGTTTCTTTTGAACCATTTAGAATGCATACGGCCACCATTGAATTTGTGTCTCCCTGATATCTTTCTTTCTCCCTTTTTTATCCGTCAATTAAATATCTTGGGATTCATTGAATAATTTCGAAGGAAAATTAGAAAAGTATAATCTAATTTGAATGTTAGTGGCTTCTTTAGTACATTTAAGAAGGTATAGGGCCACGATTCGTCTTAACTCTCCCTCATATCTTATTTTATCCATCGTTAAACTAACAACTCCCTTCCGCGGTACTTATAGGATCTAATTTGAGAACCAATTAGAAAAATATTCACTAATGGGAATGCTGGTCGTTTCTTTGGCACTAATTTCAGGACATTTCAGAAGGTATAGGGCCACGACTCGTGAAACTAACAACTCACTTCCTCGGTACATGTAGAATCTAATTTGAGAACTAATTGGTAAAATATACAATAATTGGAATTCGAGATGTTTCTTTTGAACCATTTAGAATGCATACGGCCACCATTGAATTTGTGTCTCCCTGATATCTTTCTTTCTCCCTTGTTAATCCGTCAATTAAATATCTTGGGATTCATTGAATAATTTTGAAGGAATATTAGTAAAGTATAATCTAATTTGAATGTTAGTGGCTTCTTTAGTACATTTAAGAAGGTATAGGGCCACGATTCGTCTTAACTCTCCCTCATATCTTATTTTATCCATCGTTAAACTTACAACTCCCTTCCGCGGTACTTATAGGATCTAATTTGAGAACTAATTAGTAATATATTCACTAATTGGAATGCTGGTCGTTTCTTTGGCACTAATTTCAGGACATTTCAGAAAGTATAGGGCCACGACTCGTGAAACTAACAACTCACTTCCTCGGTACATGTAGAATCTAATTTGAGAACTAATTTGTAAAATATCCACTAATTGGAATCCGAGATGTTTCTTTTGAACAATTTAGAATGCATACCGCCACCAAAGAATTTGTTTCTCCCTGGTATCTTTCTTTCTCACTTGTTAATCCGTCTATTAAATATCTTGGGATTCATTGAATAATTTCGAAGGAATATTAGTAAAGTATAATATAATTTGAATGTTAGTGGCTTCTTTAGTACATTTAAGAAGGTATAGTGCCACGATTCGTCTTAACTCTCCCTCATATCTTATTTTATCCCTCGTTAAACTAACAACTCCCTTCCGCGGTACTTATAGGATCTAATTTGAGAACTAATTAGAAAAATATTCACTAATTGGAATGCTGGTCGTTTCTTTGGCACTAATTTCATGACATTTCAGAAGGTATAGGGCCACGACTCGTGAAACTAACAACTCACTTCCTCGGTACATGTAGAATCTAATTTGAGAACTAATTGGTAAAATATCCACTAATTGGAATCCGAGATGTTTCTTTTGAACAATTTAGAATGCATACCGCCACCATAGAATTTGTATCTCCCTGGTATCTTTCTTTCTCACTTGTTAATCCGTCTATTAAATATCTTGGGATTCATTGAATAATTTCGAAGGAATATTAGTAAAGTATAATCTAATTTGAATGTTAGTGGCTTCTTTAGTACATTTAAGAAGGTATAGGGCCACGATTCGTCTTAACTCTCCCTAATATCTTATTTTATCCATCGTTAAACTAACAACTCCCTTCCGCGGTACTTATAGGATCTAATTTGAGAACCAATTAGAAAAATATTCACTAATGGGAATGCTGGTCGTTTCTTTGGCACTAATTTCAGGACATTTCAGAAGGTATAGGGCCACGACTCGTGAAACTAACAACTCACTTCCTCGGTACATGTAGAATCTAATTTGAGAACTAATTGGTAAAATATACAATAATTGGAATTCGAGATGTTTCTTTTGAACCATTTAGAATGCATACGGCCACCATTGAATTTGTGTCTCCCTGATATCTTTCTTTCTCCCTTGTTAATCCGTCAATTAAATATCTTGGGATTCATTGAATAATTTTGAAGGAATATTAGTAAAGTATAATCTAATTTGAATGTTAGTGGCTTCTTTAGTACATTTAAGAAGGTATAGGGCCACGATTCGTCTTAACTCTCCCTCATATCTTATTTTATCCATCGTTAAACTTACAACTCCCTTCCGCGGTACTTATAGGATCTAATTTGAGAACTAATTAGTAATATATTCACTAATTGGAATGCTGGTCGTTTCTTTGGCACTAATTTCAGGACATTTCAGAAAGTATAGGGCCACGACTCGTGAAACTAACAACTCACTTCCTCGGTACATGTAGAATCTAATTTGAGAACTAATTTGTAAAATATCCACTAATTGGAATCCGAGATGTTTCTTTTGAACAATTTAGAATGCATACCGCCACCAAAGAATTTGTTTCTCCCTGGTATCTTTCTTTCTCACTTGTTAATCCGTCTATTAAATATCTTGGGATTCATTGAATAATTTCGAAGGAATATTAGTAAAGTATAATATAATTTGAATGTTAGTGGCTTCTTTAGTACATTTAAGAAGGTATAGTGCCACGATTCGTCTTAACTCTCCCTCATATCTTATTTTATCCCTCGTTAAACTAACAACTCCCTTCCGCGGTACTTATAGGATCTAATTTGAGAACTAATTAGAAAAATATTCACTAATTGGAATGCTGGTCGTTTCTTTGGCACTAATTTCATGACATTTCAGAAGGTATAGGGCCACGACTCGTGAAACTAACAACTCACTTCCTCGGTACATGTAGAATCTAATTTGAGAACTAATTGGTAAAATATCCACTAATTGGAATCCGAGATGTTTCTTTTGAACAATTTAGAATGCATACCGCCACCATAGAATTTGTATCTCCCTGGTATCTTTCTTTCTCACTTGTTAATCCGTCTATTAAATATCTTGGGATTCATTGAATAATTTTGAAGGAATATTAGTAAAGTATAATCTAATTTGAATGTTAGTGGCTTCTTTAGTACATTTAAGAAGGTATAGGGCCACGATTCGTCTTAACTCTCCCTAATATCTTATTTTATCCATCGTTAAACTAACAACTCTCTTCCGCGGTACTTATAGGATCTAATTTGAGAACCAATTAGAAAAATATTCACTAATGGGAATGCTGGTCGTTTCTTTGGCACTAATTTCAGGACATTTCAGAAGGTATAGGGCCACGACTCGTGAAACTAACAACTCACTTCCTCGGTACATGTAGAATCTAATTTGAGAACTAATTGGTAAAATATACAATAATTGGAATTCGAGATGTTTCTTTTGAACCATTTAGAATGCATACGGCCACCATTGAATTTGTGTCTCCCTGATATCTTTCTTTCTCCCTTGTTAATCCGTCAATTAAATATCTTGGGATTCATTGAATAATTTCGAAGGAAAATTAGAAAAGTATAATCTAATTTGAATGTTAGTGGCTTCTTTAGTACATTTAAGAAGGTATAGGGCCACGATTCGTCTTAACTCTCCCTCATATCTTATTTTATCCATCGTTAAACTAACAACTCCCTTCCGCGGTACTTATAGGATCTAATTTGGGAACCAATTAGAAAAATATTCACTAATGGGAATGCTGGTCGTTTCTTTGGCACTAATTTCAGGACATTTCAGAAGGTATAGGGCCACGACTCGTGAAACTAACAACTCACTTCCTCGGTACATGTAGAATCTAATTTGAGAACTAATTGGTAAAATATACAATAATTGGAATTCGAGATGTTTCTTTTGAACCATTTAGAATGCATACGGCCACCATTGAATTTGTGTCTCCCTGATATCTTTCTTTCTCCCTTGTTAATCCGTCAATTAAATATCTTGGGATTCATTGAATAATTTTGAAGGAATATTAGTAAAGTATAATCTAATTTGAATGTTAGTGGCTTCTTTAGTACATTTAAGAAGGTATAGGGCCACGATTCGTCTTAACTCTCCCTCATATCTTATTTTATCCATCGTTAAACTTACAACTCCCTTCCGCGGTACTTATAGGATCTAATTTGAGAACTAATTAGAAAAATATTCACTAATTGGAATGCTGGTCGTTTCTTTGGCACTAATTTCAGGAAATTTCAGAAGGTATAGGGCCACGACTCGTGAAACTAACTACTCACTTCCTCGGTACATATAGAATCTAATTTGAGAACTAATTGGTAAAATATACAATAATTGGAATTCGAGATGTTTCTTTTGAACAATTTAGAATGCATACGTCCACCATTGAATTTGTGTCTCCCTGATATCTTTCTTTCTCCCTTGTTAATCCGTCAATTAAATATCTTGGGATTCATTGAATAATTTCGAAGGAAAATTAGTAAAGTATAATCTAATTTGAATGTTAGTGGCTTCTTTAGTACATTTAAGAAGGTATAGGGCCACGATTCGTCTTAACTCTCCCTAATATCTTATTTTATCCATCGTTAAACTAACAACTCCCTTCCGCGGTACTTATAGGATCTAATTTGAGTACTAATTAGAAAAATATTCACTAATTGGAATGCTGGTCGTTTCTTTGGCACTAATTTCAGGAAATTTCAGAAGGTATAGGGCCACGACTCGTGAAACTAACAACTCACTTCCTCGGTACATGTAGAATCTAATTTGAGAACTAATTGGTAAAATATACAATAATTGGAATTCGAGATGTTTCTTTTGAACCATTTAGAATGCATACGGCCACCATTGAATTTGTGTCTCCCTGATATCTTTCTTTCTCCCTTTTTTATCCGTCAATTAAATATCTTGGGATTCATTGAATAATTTCGAAGGAAAATTAGAAAAGTATAATCTAATTTGAATGTTAGTGGCTTCTTTAGTACATTTAAGAAGGTATAGGGCCACGATTCGTCTTAACTCTCCCTCATATCTTATTTTATCCATCGTTAAACTAACAACTCCCTTCCGCGGTACTTATAGGATCTAATTTGGGAACCAATTAGAAAAATATTCACTAATGGGAATGCTGGTCGTTTCTTTGGCACTAATTTCAGGACATTTCAGAAGGTATAGGGCCACGACTCGTGAAACTAACAACTCACTTCCTCGGTACATGTAGAATCTAATTTGAGAACTAATTGGTAAAATATACAATAATTGGAATTCGAGATGTTTCTTTTGAACCATTTAGAATGCATACGGCCACCATTGAATTTGTGTCTCCCTGATATCTTTCTTTCTCCCTTGTTAATCCGTCAATTAAATATCTTGGGATTCATTGAATAATTTTGAAGGAATATTAGTAAAGTATAATCTAATTTGAATGTTAGTGGCTTCTTTAGTACATTTAAGAAGGTATAGGGCCACGATTCGTCTTAACTCTCCCTCATATCTTATTTTATCCATCGTTAAACTTACAACTCCCTTCCGCGGTACTTATAGGATCTAATTTGAGAACTAATTAGAAAAATATTCACTAATTGGAATGCTGGTCGTTTCTTTGGCACTAATTTCAGGAAATTTCAGAAGGTATAGGGCCACGACTCGTGAAACTAACTACTCACTTCCTCGGTACATATAGAATCTAATTTGAGAACTAATTGGTAAAATATACAATAATTGGAATTCGAGATGTTTCTTTTGAACAATTTAGAATGCATACGTCCACCATTGAATTTGTGTCTCCCTGATATCTTTCTTTCTCCCTTGTTAATCCGTCAATTAAATATCTTGGGATTCATTGAATAATTTCGAAGGAAAATTAGTAAAGTATAATCTAATTTGAATGTTAGTGGCTTCTTTAGTACATTTAAGAAGGTATAGGGCCACGATTCGTCTTAACTCTCCCTAATATCTTATTTTATCCATCGTTAAACTAACAACTCCCTTCCGCGGTACTTATAGGATCTAATTTGAGTACTAATTAGAAAAATATTCACTAATTGGAATGCTGGTCGTTTCTTTGGCACTAATTTCAGGAAATTTCAGAAGGTATAGGGCCACGACTCGTGAAACTAACAACTCACTTCCTCGGTACATGTAGAATCTAATTTGAGAACTAATTGGTAAAATATACAATAATTGGAATTCGAGATGTTTCTTTTGAACAATTTAGAATGCATACGTCCACCATTGAATTTGTGTCTCCCTGATATCTTTCTTTCTCCCTTGTTAATCCGTCAATTAAATATCTTGGGATTCATTGAATAATTTCGAAGGAAAATTAGTAAAGTATAATCTAATTTGAATGTTAGTGGCTTCTTTAGTACATTTAAGAAGGTATAGGGCCACGATTCGTCTTAACTCTCCCTAATATCTTATTTTATCCATCGTTAAACTAACAACTCCCTTCCGCGGTACTTATAGGATCTAATTTGAGTACTAATTAGAAAAATATTCACTAATTGGAATGCTGGTCGTTTCTTTGGCACTAATTTCAGGAAATTTCAGAAGGTATAGGGCCACGACTCGTGAAACTAACAACTCACTTCCTCGGTACATGTAGAATCTAATTTGAGAACTAATTGGTAAAATATACAATAATTGGAATTCGAGATGTTTCTTTTGAACCATTTAGAATGCATACGGCCACCATTGAATTTGTGTCTCCCTGATATCTTTCTTTCTCCCTTTTTTATCCGTCAATTAAATATCTTGGGATTCATTGAATAATTTCGAAGGAAAATTAGAAAAGTATAATCTAATTTGAATGTTAGTGGCTTCTTTAGTACATTTAAGAAGGTATAGGGCCACGATTCGTCTTAACTCTCCCTCATATCTTATTTTATCCATCGTTAAACTAACAACTCCCTTCCGCGGTACTTATAGGATCTAATTTGAGAACCAATTAGAAAAATATTCACTAATGGGAATGCTGGTCGTTTCTTTGGCACTAATTTCAGGACATTTCAGAAGGTATAGGGCCACGACTCGTGAAACTAACAACTCACTTCCTCGGTACATGTAGAATCTAATTTGAGAACTAATTGGTAAAATATACAATAATTGGAATTCGAGATGTTTCTTTTGAACCATTTAGAATGCATACGGCCACCATTGAATTTGTGTCTCCCTGATATCTTTCTTTCTCCCTTGTTAATCCGTCAATTAAATATCTTGGGATTCATTGAATAATTTTGAAGGAATATTAGTAAAGTATAATCTAATTTGAATGTTAGTGGCTTCTTTAGTACATTTAAGAAGGTATAGGGCCACGATTCGTCTTAACTCTCCCTCATATCTTATTTTATCCATCGTTAAACTTACAACTCCCTTCCGCGGTACTTATAGGATCTAATTTGAGAACTAATTAGAAAAATATTCACTAATTGGAATGCTGGTCGTTTCTTTGGCACTAATTTCAGGAAATTTCAGAAGGTATAGGGCCACGACTCGTGAAACTAACTACTCACTTCCTCGGTACATATAGAATCTAATTTGAGAACTAATTGGTAAAATATACAATAATTGGAATTCGAGATGTTTCTTTTGAACAATTTAGAATGCATACGTCCACCATTGAATTTGTGTCTCCCTGATATCTTTCTTTCTCCCTTGTTAATCCGTCAATTAAATATCTTGGGATTCATTGAATAATTTCGAAGGAAAATTAGTAAAGTATAATCTAATTTGAATGTTAGTGGCTTCTTTAGTACATTTAAGAAGGTATAGGGCCACGATTCGTCTTAACTCTCCCTAATATCTTATTTTATCCATCGTTAAACTAACAACTCCCTTCCGCGGTACTTATAGGATCTAATTTGAGTACTAATTAGAAAAATATTCACTAATTGGAATGCTGGTCGTTTCTTTGGCACTAATTTCAGGAAATTTCAGAAGGTATAGGGCCACGACTCGTGAAACTAACAACTCACTTCCTCGGTACATGTAGAATCTAATTTGAGAACTAATTGGTAAAATATACAATAATTGGAATTCGAGATGTTTCTTTTGAACAATTTAGAATGCATACGTCCACCATTGAATTTGTGTCTCCCTGATATCTTTCTTTCTCCCTTGTTAATCCGTCAATTAAATATCTTGGGATTCATTGAATAATTTCGAAGGAAAATTAGTAAAGTATAATCTAATTTGAATGTTAGTGGCTTCTTTAGTACATTTAAGAAGGTATAGGGCCACGATTCGTCTTAACTCTCCCTAATATCTTATTTTATCCATCGTTAAACTAACAACTCCCTTCCGCGGTACTTATAGGATCTAATTTGAGTACTAATTAGAAAAATATTCACTAATTGGAATGCTGGTCGTTTCTTTGGCACTAATTTCAGGAAATTTCAGAAGGTATAGGGCCACGACTCGTGAAACTAACAACTCACTTCCTCGGTACATGTAGAATCTAATTTGAGAACTAATTGGTAAAATATACAATAATTGGAATTCGAGATGTTTCTTTTGAACCATTTAGAATGCATACGGCCACCATTGAATTTGTGTCTCCCTGATATCTTTCTTTCTCCCTTTTTTATCCGTCAATTAAATATCTTGGGATTCATTGAATAATTTCGAAGGAAAATTAGAAAAGTATAATCTAATTTGAATGTTAGTGGCTTCTTTAGTACATTTAAGAAGGTATAGGGCCACGATTCGTCTTAACTCTCCCTCATATCTTATTTTATCCATCGTTAAACTAACAACTCCCTTCCGCGGTACTTATAGGATCTAATTTGAGAACCAATTAGAAAAATATTCACTAATGGGAATGCTGGTCGTTTCTTTGGCACTAATTTCAGGACATTTCAGAAGGTATAGGGCCACGACTCGTGAAACTAACAACTCACTTCCTCGGTACATGTAGAATCTAATTTGAGAACTAATTGGTAAAATATACAATAATTGGAATTCGAGATGTTTCTTTTGAACCATTTAGAATGCATACGGCCACCATTGAATTTGTGTCTCCCTGATATCTTTCTTTCTCCCTTGTTAATCCGTCAATTAAATATCTTGGGATTCATTGAATAATTTTGAAGGAATATTAGTAAAGTATAATCTAATTTGAATGTTAGTGGCTTCTTTAGTACATTTAAGAAGGTATAGGGCCACGATTCGTCTTAACTCTCCCTCATATCTTATTTTATCCATCGTTAAACTTACAACTCCCTTCCGCGGTACTTATAGGATCTAATTTGAGAACTAATTAGTAATATATTCACTAATTGGAATGCTGGTCGTTTCTTTGGCACTAATTTCAGGACATTTCAGAAAGTATAGGGCCACGACTCGTGAAACTAACAACTCACTTCCTCGGTACATGTAGAATCTAATTTGAGAACTAATTTGTAAAATATCCACTAATTGGAATCCGAGATGTTTCTTTTGAACAATTTAGAATGCATACCGCCACCATAGAATTTGTTTCTCCCTGGTATCTTTCTTTCTCACTTGTTAATCCGTCTATTAAATATCTTGGGATTCATTGAATAATTTCGAAGGAATATTAGTAAAGTATAATATAATTTGAATGTTAGTGGCTTCTTTAGTACATTTAAGAAGGTATAGTGCCACGATTCGTCTTAACTCTCCCTCATATCTTATTTTATCCCTCGTTAAACTAACAACTCCCTTCCGCGGTACTTATAGGATCTAATTTGAGAACTAATTAGAAAAATATTCACTAATTGGAATGCTGGTCGTTTCTTTGGCACTAATTTCATGACATTTCAGAAGGTATAGGGCCACGACTCGTGAAACTAACAACTCACTTCCTCGGTACATGTAGAATCTAATTTGAGAACTAATTGGTAAAATATCCACTAATTGGAATCCGAGATGTTTCTTTTGAACAATTTAGAATGCATACCGCCACCATAGAATTTGTATCTCCCTGGTATCTTTCTTTCTCACTTGTTAATCCGTCTATTAAATATCTTGGGATTCATTGAATAATTTCGAAGGAAAATTAGAAAAGTATAATCTAATTTGAATGTTAGTGGCTTCTTTAGTACATTTAAGAAGGTATAGGGCCACGATTCGTCTTAACTCTCCCTAATATCTTATTTTATCCATCGTTAAACTAACAACTCTCTTCCGCGGTACTTATAGGATCTAATTTGAGAACCAATTAGAAAAATATTCACTAATGGGAATGCTGGTCGTTTCTTTGGCACTAATTTCAGGACATTTCAGAAGGTATAGGGCCACGACTCGTGAAACTAACAACTCACTTCCTCGGTACATGTAGAATCTAATTTGACAACTAATTGGTAAAATATCCACTAATTGGAATCCGAGATGTTTCTTTTGAACAATTTAGAATGCATACGCCCACCATTGAATTTGTATCTCCCTGATATCTTTCTTTCTCCCTTGTTAATCCGTCAATTAAATATCTTGGGATTCATTGAATAATTTTGAAGGAATATTAGTAAATTATAATCTAATTTGAATGTTAGTGGCTTCTTTAGTACATTTAAGAAGGTATAGGGCCACGATTCGTCTTAACTCTTCCTAATATCTTATTTTATCCATCGTTAAACTAACAACTCCCTTCCGCGGTACTTATAGGATCTAATTTGAGAACCATATAGAAAAATATTCACTAATGGGAATGCTGGTCGTTTCTTTGGCAGTAATTTCAGGACATTTCAGAAGGTATAGGACCACGACTCGTGAAACTAACAACTCACTTCCTCGGTACATGTAGAATCTAATTTGAGAACTAATTGGTAAAATATCCACTAATTGGAATCCGAGATGTTTCTTTTGAACAATTTAGAATGCATACGCCCACCATTGAATTTGTATCTCCCTGATATCTTTCTTTCTCCCTTGTTAATCCGTCAATTAAATATCTTTCGATTCATTGAATAATTTTGAAGGAATATTAGTAAAGTATAATCTAATTTGAATGTTAGTGGCTTCTTTAGTACATTTAAGAAGGTATAGGGCCACGATTCGTCTTAACTCTCCCTCATATCTTATTTTATCCATCGTTAAACTAACAATTCCCTTCTGCAGTACTTATAGGATCTAATTTGAGAACTAATTAGTAATATATTCACTAATTGGAATGCTGGTCTTTTCTTTGGCACTAATTTCAGGACATTTCAGAAAGTATAGGGCCACGACTCGTGAAACTAACAACTCACTTCCTCGGTACATGTAGAATCTAATTTGAGAACTAATTGGTAAAATATCCACTAATTGGAATCCGAGATGTTTCTTTTGAACAATTTAGAATGCATACCGCCACCATAGAATTTGTTTCTCCCTGGTATCTTTCTTTCTCACTTGTTAATCCGTCTATTAAATATCTTGGGATTCATTGAATAATTTCGAAGGAAAATTAGTAAAGTATAATATAATTTGAATGTTGTGGCTTCTTTAGTACATTTAAGAAGGTATAGTGCCACGATTCGTCTTAACTCTCCCTCATATCTTATTTTATCCCTCGTTAAACTAACAACTCCCTTCCGCGGTACTTATAGGATCTAATTTGTGAACTAATTAGAAAAATATTCACTAATTGGAATGCTGGTCGTTTCTTTGGCACTAATTTCATGACATTTCAGAAGGTATAGGGCCACGACTCGTGAAACTAACAACTCACTTCCTCGGTACATGTAGAATCTAATTTGAGAACTAATTGGTAAAATATCCACTAATTGGAATCCGAGATGTTTCTTTTGAACAATTTAGAATGCATACGCCCACCATTGAATTTGTATCTCCCTGATATCTTTCTTTCTCCCTTGTTAATCCGTCAATTAAATATCTTGGGATTCATTGAATAATTTTGAAGGAATATTAGTAAAGTATAATCTAATTTGAATGTTAGTGGCTTCTTTAGTACATTTAAGAAGGTATAGGGCCACGATTCGTCTTAACTCTCCCTAATATCTTATTTTATCCATCGTTAAACTAACAACTCCCTTCCGCGGTACTTATAGGATCTAATTTGAGAACCATATTGAAAAATATTCACTAATGGGAATGCTGGTCGTTTCTTTGGCACTAATTTCAGGACATTTCAGAAGGTATAGGGCCACGACTCGTGAAACTAACAACTCACTTCCTCGGTACATGTAGAATCTAATTTGAGAACTAATTGGTAAAATATCCACTAATTGGAATCCGAGATGTTTCTTTAGAACAATTTAGAATGGATACGCCCACCATTGAATTTGTATCTCCCTGATATCTTTCTTTCTCCCATGTTAATCCGTCAATTAAATATCTTGGGATTCATTGAATAATTTTGAAGGAATATTAGTAAAGGATAATCTAATTTGAATGTTAGTGGCTTCTTTAGTACATTTAAGAAGGTATAGGGCCACGATTCGTCTTAACTCTCCCTCATATCTTATTTTATCCATCGTTAAACTAACAACTCCCTTCCGCGGTACTTATAGGATCTAATTTGAGAACTAATTAGTAATATATTCACTAATTGGAATGCTGGTCGTTTCTTTGGCACTAATTTCAGGACATTTCAGAAAGTATAGGGCCACGACTCGTGAAACTAACAACTCACTTCCTCGGTACATGTAGAATCTAATTTGAGAACTAATTGGTAAAATATCCACTAATTGGAATCCGAGATGTTTCTTTTGAACAATTTAGAATGCATACCGCCACCATAGAATTTGTTTCTCCCTGGTATCTTTCTTTCTCACTTGTTAATCCGTCTATTAAATATCTTGGGATTCATTGAATAATTTCGAAGGAATATTAGTAAAGTATAATATAATTTGAATGTTAGTGGCTTCTTTAGTACATTTAAGAAGGTATAGTGCCACGATTCGTCTTAACTCTCCCTCATATCTTATTTTATCCCTCGTTAAACTAACAACTCCCTTCCGCGGTACTTATAGGATCTAATTTGAGAACTAATTAGAAAAATATTCACTAATTGGAATGCTGGTCGTTTCTTTGGCACTAATTTCAGGACATTTCAGAAGGTATAGGGCCACGACTCGTGAAACTAACAACTCACTTCCTCGGTACATGTAGAATCTAATTTGACAACTAATTGGTAAAATATCCACTTATTGGAATCCGAGATGTTTCTTTTGAACAATTTAGAATGCATACCGCCACCATAGAATTTGTTTCTCCCTGGTATCTTTCTTTCTCACTTGTTAATCCGTCTATTAAATATCTTGGAATTCATTGAATAATTTCGAAGGAAAATTAGTAAAGTATAATCTAATTTGAATGTTAGTGGCATCTTTAGTACATTTAAGAAGGTATAGTGCCACGATTCGTCTTAACTCTCCCTCATATCTTATTTTATCCCTCGTTAAACTCACAACTCCCTTCCGCGGTACTTATAGGATCTAATTTGAGAACTAATTAGAAAAATATTCACTAATTGGAATGCTGGTCGTTTCTTTGGCACTAATTTAAGGACATTTCAGAAGGTATAGGGCCACGACTCGTGAAACTAACAACTCACTTCCTCGGTACATGTAGAATCTAATTTGACAACTAATTGGTAAAATATCCACTAATTGGAATCCGAGATGTTTCTTTTGAACAATTTAGAATGCATACTGCCACCATAGAATTTGTTTCTCCCTGGTATCTTTCTTTCTCACATGTTAATCCGTCTATTAAATATCTTGGGATTCATTGAATAATTTTGAAGGAATATTAGTAAAGTATAATATTATTTGAATGTTAGTGGCTTCTTTAGTACATTTAAGAAGGTATAGGGCCACGATTCGTCTTAACTCTCCCTAATATCTTATTTTATCCATCGTTAAACTAACAACTCCCTTCCGCGGTACTTATAGGATCTAATTTGAGAACCAATTAGAAAAATATTCACTAATGGGAATGCTGGTCGTTTCTTTTGCACTAATTTCAGGACATTTCAGAAGGTATAGGACCACGACTCGTGAAACTAACAACTCACTTCCTCGGTACATGTAGAATCTAATTTGAGAACTAATTGGTAAAATATCTACTAATTGGAATCCGAGATGTTTCTTTTGAACAATTTAGAATGCATACGCCCACCATTGAATTTGTATCTCCCTGATATCTTTCTTTCTCCCTTGTTAATCCGTCAATTAAATATCTTGGGATTCATTGAATAATTTTGAAGGAATATTAGTAAAGTATAATCTAATTTGAATGTTAGTGGCTTCTTTAGTACATTTAAGAAGGTATAGGGCCACGATTCGTCTTAACTCTCCCTCATATCTTATTTTATCCCTCGTTAAACTAACAACTCCCTTCCGCGGTACTTATAGGATCTAATTTGAGAACTAATTAGAAAAATATTCACTAATTGGAATGCTGGTCGTTTCTTTGGCACTAATTTCAGGACGTTTCAGAAGGTATAGGGCCACGACTCGTGAAACTAACAACTCACTTCCTCGGTACATGTAGAATCTAATTTGAGAACTAATTGGTAAAATATCCACTAATTGGAATCCGAGATGTTTCTTTTGAACAATTTAGAATGGATACGCCCACCATTGAATTTGTATCTCCCTGATATCTTTCTTTCTCCCATGTTAATCCGTCAATTAAATATCTTGGGATTCATTGAATAATTTTGAAGGAATATTAGTAAAGGATAATCTAATTTGAATGTTAGTGGCTTCTTTAGTACATTTAAGAAGGTATAGGGCCACGATTCGTCTTAACTCTCCCTCATATCTTATTTTATCCATCGTTAAACTAACAACTCCCTTCCGCGGTACTTATAGGATCTAATTTGAGAACTAATTAGTAATATATTCACTAATTGGAATGCTGGTCGTTTCTTTGGCACTAATTTCAGGACATTTCAGAAAGTATAGGGCCACGACTCGTGAAACTAACAACTCACTTCCTCGGTACATGTAGAATCTAATTTGAGAACTAATTGGTAAAATATCCACTAATTGGAATCCGAGATGTTTCTTTTGAACAATTTAGAATGCATACCGCCACCATAGAATTTGTTTCTCCCTGGTATCTTTCTTTCTCACTTGTTAATCCGTCTATTAAATATCTTGGGATTCATTGAATAATTTCGAAGGAATATTAGTAAAGTATAATATAATTTGAATGTTAGTGGCTTCTTTAGTACATTTAAGAAGGTATAGTGCCACGATTCGTCTTAACTCTCCCTCATATCTTATTTTATCCCTCGTTAAACTAACAACTCCCTTCCGCGGTACTTATAGGATCTAATTTGAGAACTAATTAGAAAAATATTCACTAATTGGAATGCTGGTCGTTTCTTTGGCACTAATTTCAGGACATTTCAGAAGGTATAGGGCCACGACTCGTGAAACTAACAACTCACTTCCTCGGTACATGTAGAATCTAATTTGACAACTAATTGGTAAAATATCCACTTATTGGAATCCGAGATGTTTCTTTTGAACAATTTAGAATGCATACCGCCACCATAGAATTTGTTTCTCCCTGGTATCTTTCTTTCTCACTTGTTAATCCGTCTATTAAATATCTTGGAATTCATTGAATAATTTCGAAGGAAAATTAGTAAAGTATAATCTAATTTGAATGTTAGTGGCATCTTTAGTACATTTAAGAAGGTATAGTGCCACGATTCGTCTTAACTCTCCCTCATATCTTATTTTATCCCTCGTTAAACTCACAACTCCCTTCCGCGGTACTTATAGGATCTAATTTGAGAACTAATTAGAAAAATATTCACTAATTGGAATGCTGGTCGTTTCTTTGGCACTAATTTAAGGACATTTCAGAAGGTATAGGGCCACGACTCGTGAAACTAACAACTCACTTCCTCGGTACATGTAGAATCTAATTTGACAACTAATTGGTAAAATATCCACTAATTGGAATCCGAGATGTTTCTTTTGAACAATTTAGAATGCATACTGCCACCATAGAATTTGTTTCTCCCTGGTATCTTTCTTTCTCACATGTTAATCCGTCTATTAAATATCTTGGGATTCATTGAATAATTTTGAAGGAATATTAGTAAAGTATAATATTATTTGAATGTTAGTGGCTTCTTTAGTACATTTAAGAAGGTATAGGGCCACGATTCGTCTTAACTCTCCCTAATATCTTATTTTATCCATCGTTAAACTAACAACTCCCTTCCGCGGTACTTATAGGATCTAATTTGAGAACCAATTAGAAAAATATTCACTAATGGGAATGCTGGTCGTTTCTTTTGCACTAATTTCAGGACATTTCAGAAGGTATAGGACCACGACTCGTGAAACTAACAACTCACTTCCTCGGTACATGTAGAATCTAATTTGAGAACTAATTGGTAAAATATCTACTAATTGGAATCCGAGATGTTTCTTTTGAACAATTTAGAATGCATACGCCCACCATTGAATTTGTATCTCCCTGATATCTTTCTTTCTCCCTTGTTAATCCGTCAATTAAATATCTTGGGATTCATTGAATAATTTTGAAGGAATATTAGTAAAGTATAATCTAATTTGAATGTTAGTGGCTTCTTTAGTACATTTAAGAAGGTATAGGGCCACGATTCGTCTTAACTCTCCCTCATATCTTATTTTATCCCTCGTTAAACTAACAACTCCCTTCCGCGGTACTTATAGGATCTAATTTGAGAACTAATTAGAAAAATATTCACTAATTGGAATGCTGGTCGTTTCTTTGGCACTAATTTCAGGACGTTTCAGAAGGTATAGGGCCACGACTCGTGAAACTAACAACTCACTTCCTCGGTACATGTAGAATCTAATTTGAGAACTAATTGGTAAAATATCCACTAATTGGAATCCGAGATGTTTCTTTTGAACAATTTAGAATGGATACGCCCACCATTGAATTTGTATCTCCCTGATATCTTTCTTTCTCCCATGTTAATCCGTCAATTAAATATCTTGGGATTCATTGAATAATTTTGAAGGAATATTAGTAAAGGATAATCTAATTTGAATGTTAGTGGCTTCTTTAGTACATTTAAGAAGGTATAGGGCCACGATTCGTCTTAACTCTCCCTCATATCTTATTTTATCCATCGTTAAACTAACAACTCCCTTCCGCGGTACTTATAGGATCTAATTTGAGAACTAATTAGTAATATATTCACTAATTGGAATGCTGGTCGTTTCTTTGGCACTAATTTCAGGACATTTCAGAAAGTATAGGGCCACGACTCGTGAAACTAACAACTCACTTCCTCGGTACATGTAGAATCTAATTTGAGAACTAATTGGTAAAATATCCACTAATTGGAATCCGAGATGTTTCTTTTGAACAATTTAGAATGCATACCGCCACCATAGAATTTGTTTCTCCCTGGTATCTTTCTTTCTCACTTGTTAATCCGTCTATTAAATATCTTGGGATTCATTGAATAATTTCGAAGGAATATTAGTAAAGTATAATATAATTTGAATGTTAGTGGCTTCTTTAGTACATTTAAGAAGGTATAGTGCCACGATTCGTCTTAACTCTCCCTCATATCTTATTTTATCCCTCGTTAAACTAACAACTCCCTTCCGCGGTACTTATAGGATCTAATTTGAGAACTAATTAGAAAAATATTCACTAATTGGAATGCTGGTCGTTTCTTTGGCACTAATTTCAGGACATTTCAGAAGGTATAGGGCCACGACTCGTGAAACTAACAACTCACTTCCTCGGTACATGTAGAATCTAATTTGACAACTAATTGGTAAAATATCCACTTATTGGAATCCGAGATGTTTCTTTTGAACAATTTAGAATGCATACCGCCACCATAGAATTTGTTTCTCCCTGGTATCTTTCTTTCTCACTTGTTAATCCGTCTATTAAATATCTTGGAATTCATTGAATAATTTCGAAGGAAAATTAGTAAAGTATAATCTAATTTGAATGTTAGTGGCATCTTTAGTACATTTAAGAAGGTATAGTGCCACGATTCGTCTTAACTCTCCCTCATATCTTATTTTATCCCTCGTTAAACTCACAACTCCCTTCCGCGGTACTTATAGGATCTAATTTGAGAACTAATTAGAAAAATATTCACTAATTGGAATGCTGGTCGTTTCTTTGGCACTAATTTAAGGACATTTCAGAAGGTATAGGGCCACGACTCGTGAAACTAACAACTCACTTCCTCGGTACATGTAGAATCTAATTTGACAACTAATTGGTAAAATATCCACTAATTGGAATCCGAGATGTTTCTTTTGAACAATTTAGAATGCATACTGCCACCATAGAATTTGTTTCTCCCTGGTATCTTTCTTTCTCACATGTTAATCCGTCTATTAAATATCTTGGGATTCATTGAATAATTTTGAAGGAATATTAGTAAAGTATAATATTATTTGAATGTTAGTGGCTTCTTTAGTACATTTAAGAAGGTATAGGGCCACGATTCGTCTTAACTCTCCCTAATATCTTATTTTATCCATCGTTAAACTAACAACTCCCTTCCGCGGTACTTATAGGATCTAATTTGAGAACCAATTAGAAAAATATTCACTAATGGGAATGCTGGTCGTTTCTTTTGCACTAATTTCAGGACATTTCAGAAGGTATAGGACCACGACTCGTGAAACTAACAACTCACTTCCTCGGTACATGTAGAATCTAATTTGAGAACTAATTGGTAAAATATCTACTAATTGGAATCCGAGATGTTTCTTTTGAACAATTTAGAATGCATACGCCCACCATTGAATTTGTATCTCCCTGATATCTTTCTTTCTCCCTTGTTAATCCGTCAATTAAATATCTTGGGATTCATTGAATAATTTTGAAGGAATATTAGTAAAGTATAATCTAATTTGAATGTTAGTGGCTTCTTTAGTACATTTAAGAAGGTATAGGGCCACGATTCGTCTTAACTCTCCCTCATATCTTATTTTATCCCTCGTTAAACTAACAACTCCCTTCCGCGGTACTTATAGGATCTAATTTGAGAACTAATTAGAAAAATATTCACTAATTGGAATGCTGGTCGTTTCTTTGGCACTAATTTCAGGACGTTTCAGAAGGTATAGGGCCACGACTCGTGAAACTAACAACTCACTTCCTCGGTACATGTAGAATCTAATTTGAGAACTAATTGGTAAAATATCCACTAATTGGAATCCGAGATGTTTCTTTTGAACAATTTAGAATGCATACCGCCACCATAGAATTTGTTTCTCCCTGGTATCTTTCTTTCTCACTTGTTAATCCGTCTATTAAATATCTTGGGATTCATTGAATAATTTCGAAGGAATATTAGTAAAGTATAATATAATTTGAATGTTAGTGGCTTCTTTAGTACATTTAAGAAGGTATAGTGCCACGATTCGTCTTAACTCTCCCTCATATCTTATTTTATCCCTCGTTAAACTAACAACTCCCTTCCGCGGTACTTATAGGATCTAATTTGAGAACTAATTAGAAAAATATTCACTAATTGGAATGCTGGTCGTTTCTTTGGCACTAATTTCAGGACATTTCAGAAGGTATAGGGCCACGACTCGTGAAACTAACAACTCACTTCCTCGGTACATGTAGAATCTAATTTGACAACTAATTGGTAAAATATCCACTTATTGGAATCCGAGATGTTTCTTTTGAACAATTTAGAATGCATACCGCCACCATAGAATTTGTTTCTCCCTGGTATCTTTCTTTCTCACTTGTTAATCCGTCTATTAAATATCTTGGAATTCATTGAATAATTTCGAAGGAAAATTAGTAAAGTATAATCTAATTTGAATGTTAGTGGCATCTTTAGTACATTTAAGAAGGTATAGTGCCACGATTCGTCTTAACTCTCCCTCATATCTTATTTTATCCCTCGTTAAACTCACAACTCCCTTCCGCGGTACTTATAGGATCTAATTTGAGAACTAATTAGAAAAATATTCACTAATTGGAATGCTGGTCGTTTCTTTGGCACTAATTTAAGGACATTTCAGAAGGTATAGGGCCACGACTCGTGAAACTAACAACTCACTTCCTCGGTACATGTAGAATCTAATTTGACAACTAATTGGTAAAATATCCACTTATTGGAATCCGAGATGTTTCTTTTGAACAATTTAGAATGCATACTGCCACCATAGAATTTGTTTCTCCCTGGTATCTTTCTTTCTCACATGTTAATCCGTCTATTAAATATCTTGGGATTCATTGAATAATTTTGAAGGAATATTAGTAAAGTATAATATTATTTGAATGTTAGTGGCTTCTTTAGTACATTTAAGAAGGTATAGGGCCACGATTCGTCTTAACTCTCCCTAATATCTTATTTTATCCATCGTTAAACTAACAACTCCCTTCCGCGGTACTTATAGGATCTAATTTGAGAACCAATTAGAAAAATATTCACTAATGGGAATGCTGGTCGTTTCTTTTGCACTAATTTCAGGACATTTCAGAAGGTATAGGACCACGACTCGTGAAACTAACAACTCACTTCCTCGGTACATGTAGAATCTAATTTGAGAACTAATTGGTAAAATATCTACTAATTGGAATCCGAGATGTTTCTTTTGAACAATTTAGAATGCATACGCCCACCATTGAATTTGTATCTCCCTGATATCTTTCTTTCTCCCTTGTTAATCCGTCAATTAAATATCTTGGGATTCATTGAATAATTTTGAAGGAATATTAGTAAAGTATAATCTAATTTGAATGTTAGTGGCTTCTTTAGTACATTTAAGAAGGTATAGGGCCACGATTCGTCTTAACTCTCCCTCATATCTTATTTTATCCCTCGTTAAACTAACAACTCCCTTCCGCGGTACTTATAGGATCTAATTTGAGAACTAATTAGAAAAATATTCACTAATTGGAATGCTGGTCGTTTCTTTGGCACTAATTTCAGGACATTTCAGAAGGTATAGGGCCACGACTCGTGAAACTAACAACTCACTTCCTCGGTACATGTAGAATCTAATTTGACAACTAATTGGTAAAATATCCACTAATTGGAATCCGAGATGTTTCTTTTGAACAATTTAGAATGCATACCGCCACCATAGAATTTGTTTCTCCCTGGTATCTTTCTTTCTCACTTGTTAATCCGTCTATTAAATATCTTGGGATTCATTGAATAATTTCGAAGGAATATTAGTAAAGTATAATATAATTTGAATGTTAGTGGCTTCTTTAGTACATTTAAGAAGGTATAGTGCCACGATTCGTCTTAACTCTCCCTCATATCTTATTTTATCCCTCGTTAAACTAACAACTCCCTTCCGCGGTACTTATAGGATCTAATTTGAGAACTAATTAGAAAAATATTCACTAATTGGAATGCTGGTCGTTTCTTTGGCACTAATTTCAGGACATTTCAGAAGGTATAGGGCCACGACTCGTGAAACTAACAACTCACTTCCTCGGTACATGTAGAATCTAATTTGACAACTAATTGGTAAAATATCCACTTATTGGAATCCGAGATGTTTCTTTTGAACAATTTAGAATGCATACCGCCACCATAGAATTTGTTTCTCCCTGGTATCTTTCTTTCTCACTTGTTAATCCGTCTATTAAATATCTTGGAATTCATTGAATAATTTCGAAGGAAAATTAGTAAAGTATAATCTAATTTGAATGTTAGTGGCATCTTTAGTACATTTAAGAAGGTATAGTGCCACGATTCGTCTTAACTCTCCCTCATATCTTATTTTATCCCTCGTTAAACTCACAACTCCCTTCCGCGGTACTTATAGGATCTAATTTGAGAACTAATTAGAAAAATATTCACTAATTGGAATGCTGGTCGTTTCTTTGGCACTAATTTAAGGACATTTCAGAAGGTATAGGGCCACGACTCGTGAAACTAACAACTCACTTCCTCGGTACATGTAGAATCTAATTTGACAACTAATTGGTAAAATATCCACTAATTGGAATCCGAGATGTTTCTTTTGAACAATTTAGAATGCATACTGCCACCATAGAATTTGTTTCTCCCTGGTATCTTTCTTTCTCACATGTTAATCCGTCTATTAAATATCTTGGGATTCATTGAATAATTTTGAAGGAATATTAGTAAAGTATAATATTATTTGAATGTTAGTGGCTTCTTTAGTACATTTAAGAAGGTATAGGGCCACGATTCGTCTTAACTCTCCCTAATATCTTATTTTATCCATCGTTAAACTAACAACTCCCTTCCGCGGTACTTATAGGATCTAATTTGAGAACCAATTAGAAAAATATTCACTAATGGGAATGCTGGTCGTTTCTTTTGCACTAATTTCAGGACATTTCAGAAGGTATAGGACCACGACTCGTGAAACTAACAACTCACTTCCTCGGTACATGTAGAATCTAATTTGAGAACTAATTGGTAAAATATCTACTAATTGGAATCCGAGATGTTTCTTTTGAACAATTTAGAATGCATACGCCCACCATTGAATTTGTATCTCCCTGATATCTTTCTTTCTCCCTTGTTAATCCGTCAATTAAATATCTTGGGATTCATTGAATAATTTTGAAGGAATATTAGTAAAGTATAATCTAATTTGAATGTTAGTGGCTTCTTTAGTACATTTAAGAAGGTATAGGGCCACGATTCGTCTTAACTCTCCCTCATATCTTATTTTATCCCTCGTTAAACTAACAACTCCCTTCCGCGGTACTTATAGGATCTAATTTGAGAACTAATTAGAAAAATATTCACTAATTGGAATGCTGGTCGTTTCTTTGGCACTAATTTCAGGACGTTTCAGAAGGTATAGGGCCACGACTCGTGAAACTAACAACTCACTTCCTCGGTACATGTAGAATCTAATTTGAGAACTAATTGGTAAAATATCCACTAATTGGAATCCGAGATGTTTCTTTTGAACAATTTAGAATGCATACCGCCACCATAGAATTTGTTTCTCCCTGGTATCTTTCTTTCTCACTTGTTAATCCGTCTATTAAATATCTTGGGATTCATTGAATAATTTCGAAGGAATATTAGTAAAGTATAATATAATTTGAATGTTAGTGGCTTCTTTAGTACATTTAAGAAGGTATAGTGCCACGATTCGTCTTAACTCTCCCTCATATCTTATTTTATCCCTCGTTAAACTAACAACTCCCTTCCGCGGTACTTATAGGATCTAATTTGAGAACTAATTAGAAAAATATTCACTAATTGGAATGCTGGTCGTTTCTTTGGCACTAATTTCAGGACATTTCAGAAGGTATAGGGCCACGACTCGTGAAACTAACAACTCACTTCCTCGGTACATGTAGAATCTAATTTGACAACTAATTGGTAAAATATCCACTTATTGGAATCCGAGATGTTTCTTTTGAACAATTTAGAATGCATACCGCCACCATAGAATTTGTTTCTCCCTGGTATCTTTCTTTCTCACTTGTTAATCCGTCTATTAAATATCTTGGAATTCATTGAATAATTTCGAAGGAAAATTAGTAAAGTATAATCTAATTTGAATGTTAGTGGCATCTTTAGTACATTTAAGAAGGTATAGTGCCACGATTCGTCTTAACTCTCCCTCATATCTTATTTTATCCCTCGTTAAACTCACAACTCCCTTCCGCGGTACTTATAGGATCTAATTTGAGAACTAATTAGAAAAATATTCACTAATTGGAATGCTGGTCGTTTCTTTGGCACTAATTTAAGGACATTTCAGAAGGTATAGGGCCACGACTCGTGAAACTAACAACTCACTTCCTCGGTACATGTAGAATCTAATTTGACAACTAATTGGTAAAATATCCACTTATTGGAATCCGAGATGTTTCTTTTGAACAATTTAGAATGCATACTGCCACCATAGAATTTGTTTCTCCCTGGTATCTTTCTTTCTCACATGTTAATCCGTCTATTAAATATCTTGGGATTCATTGAATAATTTTGAAGGAATATTAGTAAAGTATAATATTATTTGAATGTTAGTGGCTTCTTTAGTACATTTAAGAAGGTATAGGGCCACGATTCGTCTTAACTCTCCCTAATATCTTATTTTATCCATCGTTAAACTAACAACTCCCTTCCGCGGTACTTATAGGATCTAATTTGAGAACCAATTAGAAAAATATTCACTAATGGGAATGCTGGTCGTTTCTTTTGCACTAATTTCAGGACATTTCAGAAGGTATAGGACCACGACTCGTGAAACTAACAACTCACTTCCTCGGTACATGTAGAATCTAATTTGAGAACTAATTGGTAAAATATCTACTAATTGGAATCCGAGATGTTTCTTTTGAACAATTTAGAATGCATACGCCCACCATTGAATTTGTATCTCCCTGATATCTTTCTTTCTCCCTTGTTAATCCGTCAATTAAATATCTTGGGATTCATTGAATAATTTTGAAGGAATATTAGTAAAGTATAATCTAATTTGAATGTTAGTGGCTTCTTTAGTACATTTAAGAAGGTATAGGGCCACGATTCGTCTTAACTCTCCCTCATATCTTATTTTATCCCTCGTTAAACTAACAACTCCCTTCCGCGGTACTTATAGGATCTAATTTGAGAACTAATTAGAAAAATATTCACTAATTGGAATGCTGGTCGTTTCTTTGGCACTAATTTCAGGACATTTCAGAAGGTATAGGGCCACGACTCGTGAAACTAACAACTCACTTCCTCGGTACATGTAGAATCTAATTTGACAACTAATTGGTAAAATATCCACTTATTGGAATCCGAGATGTTTCTTTTGAACAATTTAGAATGCATACCGCCACCATAGAATTTGTTTCTCCCTGGTATCTTTCTTTCTCACTTGTTAATCCGTCTATTAAATATCTTGGAATTCATTGAATAATTTCGAAGGAAAATTAGTAAAGTATAATCTAATTTGAATGTTAGTGGCATCTTTAGTACATTTAAGAAGGTATAGTGCCACGATTCGTCTTAACTCTCCCTCATATCTTATTTTATCCCTCGTTAAACTCACAACTCCCTTCCGCGGTACTTATAGGATCTAATTTGAGAACTAATTAGAAAAATATTCACTAATTGGAATGCTGGTCGTTTCTTTGGCACTAATTTCAGGACGTTTCAGAAGGTATAGGGCCACGACTCGTGAAACTAACAACTCACTTCCTCGGTACATGTAGAATCTAATTTGAGAACTAATTGGTAAAATATCCACTAATTGGAATCCGAGATGTTTCTTTTGAACAATTTAGAATGGATACGCCCACCATTGAATTTGTATCTCCCTGATATCTTTCTTTCTCCCATGTTAATCCGTCAATTAAATATCTTGGGATTCATTGAATAATTTTGAAGGAATATTAGTAAAGGATAATCTAATTTGAATGTTAGTGGCTTCTTTAGTACATTTAAGAAGGTATAGGGCCACGATTCGTCTTAACTCTCCCTCATATCTTATTTTATCCATCGTTAAACTAACAACTCCCTTCCGCGGTACTTATAGGATCTAATTTGAGAACTAATTAGTAATATATTCACTAATTGGAATGCTGGTCGTTTCTTTGGCACTAATTTCAGGACATTTCAGAAAGTATAGGGCCACGACTCGTGAAACTAACAACTCACTTCCTCGGTACATGTAGAATCTAATTTGAGAACTAATTGGTAAAATATCCACTAATTGGAATCCGAGATGTTTCTTTTGAACAATTTAGAATGCATACCGCCACCATAGAATTTGTTTCTCCCTGGTATCTTTCTTTCTCACTTGTTAATCCGTCTATTAAATATCTTGGGATTCATTGAATAATTTCGAAGGAATATTAGTAAAGTATAATATAATTTGAATGTTAGTGGCTTCTTTAGTACATTTAAGAAGGTATAGTGCCACGATTCGTCTTAACTCTCCCTCATATCTTATTTTATCCCTCGTTAAACTAACAACTCCCTTCCGCGGTACTTATAGGATCTAATTTGAGAACTAATTAGAAAAATATTCACTAATTGGAATGCTGGTCGTTTCTTTGGCACTAATTTCAGGACATTTCAGAAGGTATAGGGCCACGACTCGTGAAACTAACAACTCACTTCCTCGGTACATGTAGAATCTAATTTGACAACTAATTGGTAAAATATCCACTTATTGGAATCCGAGATGTTTCTTTTGAACAATTTAGAATGCATACCGCCACCATAGAATTTGTTTCTCCCTGGTATCTTTCTTTCTCACTTGTTAATCCGTCTATTAAATATCTTGGAATTCATTGAATAATTTCGAAGGAAAATTAGTAAAGTATAATCTAATTTGAATGTTAGTGGCATCTTTAGTACATTTAAGAAGGTATAGTGCCACGATTCGTCTTAACTCTCCCTCATATCTTATTTTATCCCTCGTTAAACTCACAACTCCCTTCCGCGGTACTTATAGGATCTAATTTGAGAACTAATTAGAAAAATATTCACTAATTGGAATGCTGGTCGTTTCTTTGGCACTAATTTAAGGACATTTCAGAAGGTATAGGGCCACGACTCGTGAAACTAACAACTCACTTCCTCGGTACATGTAGAATCTAATTTGACAACTAATTGGTAAAATATCCACTAATTGGAATCCGAGATGTTTCTTTTGAACAATTTAGAATGCATACTGCCACCATAGAATTTGTTTCTCCCTGGTATCTTTCTTTCTCACATGTTAATCCGTCTATTAAATATCTTGGGATTCATTGAATAATTTTGAAGGAATATTAGTAAAGTATAATATTATTTGAATGTTAGTGGCTTCTTTAGTACATTTAAGAAGGTATAGGGCCACGATTCGTCTTAACTCTCCCTAATATCTTATTTTATCCATCGTTAAACTAACAACTCCCTTCCGCGGTACTTATAGGATCTAATTTGAGAACCAATTAGAAAAATATTCACTAATGGGAATGCTGGTCGTTTCTTTTGCACTAATTTCAGGACATTTCAGAAGGTATAGGACCACGACTCGTGAAACTAACAACTCACTTCCTCGGTACATGTAGAATCTAATTTGAGAACTAATTGGTAAAATATCTACTAATTGGAATCCGAGATGTTTCTTTTGAACAATTTAGAATGCATACGCCCACCATTGAATTTGTATCTCCCTGATATCTTTCTTTCTCCCTTGTTAATCCGTCAATTAAATATCTTGGGATTCATTGAATAATTTTGAAGGAATATTAGTAAAGTATAATCTAATTTGAATGTTAGTGGCTTCTTTAGTACATTTAAGAAGGTATAGGGCCACGATTCGTCTTAACTCTCCCTCATATCTTATTTTATCCCTCGTTAAACTAACAACTCCCTTCCGCGGTACTTATAGGATCTAATTTGAGAACTAATTAGAAAAATATTCACTAATTGGAATGCTGGTCGTTTCTTTGGCACTAATTTCAGGACGTTTCAGAAGGTATAGGGCCACGACTCGTGAAACTAACAACTCACTTCCTCGGTACATGTAGAATCTAATTTGAGAACTAATTGGTAAAATATCCACTAATTGGAATCCGAGATGTTTCTTTTGAACAATTTAGAATGCATACCGCCACCATAGAATTTGTTTCTCCCTGGTATCTTTCTTTCTCACTTGTTAATCCGTCTATTAAATATCTTGGGATTCATTGAATAATTTCGAAGGAATATTAGTAAAGTATAATATAATTTGAATGTTAGTGGCTTCTTTAGTACATTTAAGAAGGTATAGTGCCACGATTCGTCTTAACTCTCCCTCATATCTTATTTTATCCCTCGTTAAACTAACAACTCCCTTCCGCGGTACTTATAGGATCTAATTTGAGAACTAATTAGAAAAATATTCACTAATTGGAATGCTGGTCGTTTCTTTGGCACTAATTTCAGGACATTTCAGAAGGTATAGGGCCACGACTCGTGAAACTAACAACTCACTTCCTCGGTACATGTAGAATCTAATTTGACAACTAATTGGTAAAATATCCACTTATTGGAATCCGAGATGTTTCTTTTGAACAATTTAGAATGCATACCGCCACCATAGAATTTGTTTCTCCCTGGTATCTTTCTTTCTCACTTGTTAATCCGTCTATTAAATATCTTGGAATTCATTGAATAATTTCGAAGGAAAATTAGTAAAGTATAATCTAATTTGAATGTTAGTGGCATCTTTAGTACATTTAAGAAGGTATAGTGCCACGATTCGTCTTAACTCTCCCTCATATCTTATTTTATCCCTCGTTAAACTCACAACTCCCTTCCGCGGTACTTATAGGATCTAATTTGAGAACTAATTAGAAAAATATTCACTAATTGGAATGCTGGTCGTTTCTTTGGCACTAATTTAAGGACATTTCAGAAGGTATAGGGCCACGACTCGTGAAACTAACAACTCACTTCCTCGGTACATGTAGAATCTAATTTGACAACTAATTGGTAAAATATCCACTTATTGGAATCCGAGATGTTTCTTTTGAACAATTTAGAATGCATACTGCCACCATAGAATTTGTTTCTCCCTGGTATCTTTCTTTCTCACATGTTAATCCGTCTATTAAATATCTTGGGATTCATTGAATAATTTTGAAGGAATATTAGTAAAGTATAATATTATTTGAATGTTAGTGGCTTCTTTAGTACATTTAAGAAGGTATAGGGCCACGATTCGTCTTAACTCTCCCTAATATCTTATTTTATCCATCGTTAAACTAACAACTCCCTTCCGCGGTACTTATAGGATCTAATTTGAGAACCAATTAGAAAAATATTCACTAATGGGAATGCTGGTCGTTTCTTTTGCACTAATTTCAGGACATTTCAGAAGGTATAGGACCACGACTCGTGAAACTAACAACTCACTTCCTCGGTACATGTAGAATCTAATTTGAGAACTAATTGGTAAAATATCTACTAATTGGAATCCGAGATGTTTCTTTTGAACAATTTAGAATGCATACGCCCACCATTGAATTTGTATCTCCCTGATATCTTTCTTTCTCCCTTGTTAATCCGTCAATTAAATATCTTGGGATTCATTGAATAATTTTGAAGGAATATTAGTAAAGTATAATCTAATTTGAATGTTAGTGGCTTCTTTAGTACATTTAAGAAGGTATAGGGCCACGATTCGTCTTAACTCTCCCTCATATCTTATTTTATCCCTCGTTAAACTAACAACTCCCTTCCGCGGTACTTATAGGATCTAATTTGAGAACTAATTAGAAAAATATTCACTAATTGGAATGCTGGTCGTTTCTTTGGCACTAATTTCAGGACATTTCAGAAGGTATAGGGCCACGACTCGTGAAACTAACAACTCACTTCCTCGGTACATGTAGAATCTAATTTGACAACTAATTGGTAAAATATCCACTTATTGGAATCCGAGATGTTTCTTTTGAACAATTTAGAATGCATACCGCCACCATAGAATTTGTTTCTCCCTGGTATCTTTCTTTCTCACTTGTTAATCCGTCTATTAAATATCTTGGAATTCATTGAATAATTTCGAAGGAAAATTAGTAAAGTATAATCTAATTTGAATGTTAGTGGCATCTTTAGTACATTTAAGAAGGTATAGTGCCACGATTCGTCTTAACTCTCCCTCATATCTTATTTTATCCCTCGTTAAACTCACAACTCCCTTCCGCGGTACTTATAGGATCTAATTTGAGAACTAATTAGAAAAATATTCACTAATTGGAATGCTGGTCGTTTCTTTGGCACTAATTTAAGGACATTTCAGAAGGTATAGGGCCACGACTCGTGAAACTAACAACTCACTTCCTCGGTACATGTAGAATCTAATTTGACAACTAATTGGTAAAATATCCACTAATTGGAATCCGAGATGTTTCTTTTGAACAATTTAGAATGCATACTGCCACCATAGAATTTGTTTCTCCCTGGTATCTTTCTTTCTCACATGTTAATCCGTCTATTAAATATCTTGGGATTCATTGAATAATTTTGAAGGAATATTAGTAAAGTATAATATTATTTGAATGTTAGTGGCTTCTTTAGTACATTTAAGAAGGTATAGGGCCACGATTCGTCTTAACTCTCCCTAATATCTTATTTTATCCATCGTTAAACTAACAACTCCCTTCCGCGGTACTTATAGGATCTAATTTGAGAACCAATTAGAAAAATATTCACTAATGGGAATGCTGGTCGTTTCTTTTGCACTAATTTCAGGACATTTCAGAAGGTATAGGACCACGACTCGTGAAACTAACAACTCACTTCCTCGGTACATGTAGAATCTAATTTGAGAACTAATTGGTAAAATATCCACTAATTGGAATCCGAGATGTTTCTTTTGAACAATTTAGAATGCATACGCCCACCATTGAATTTGTGTCTCCCTGATATCTTTCTTTCTCCCTTGTTAATCCGTCAATTAAATATCTTGGGATTCATTGAATAATTTTGAAGGAATATTAGTAAAGTATAATCTAATTTGAATGTTAGTGGCTTCTTTAGTACATTTAAGAAGGTATAGGGCCACGATTCGTCTTAACTCTCCCTCGTATCTTATTTTATCCATCGTTAAACTAACAACTCCCTTCCGCGGTACTTATAGGATCTAATTTGAGAACTAATTAGTAATATATTCACTAATTGGAATGCTGGTCGTTTCTTTGGCTCTAATTTCAGGACATTTCAGAAGGTATAGGGCCACGACTCGTGAAACTAACAACTCACTTCCTCGGTACATGTAGAATCTAATTTGAGAACTAATTGGTCAAATATCCACTAATTGGAATCCGAGATGTTTCTTTTGAACAATTTAGAATGCATACGCCCACCATTGAATTTGTATCTCCCTGGTATCTTTCTTTCTCCCTTGTTAATCCGTCAAATAAATATCTTGGGATTCATTGAATAATTTCGAAGGAAAATTAGTAAAGTATAATATAATTTGAATGTTGTGGCTTCTTTAGTACATTTAAGAAGGTATAGTGCCACGATTCGTCTTAACTCTCCCTCATATCTTATTTTATCCCTCGTTAAACTAACAACTCCCTTCCGCAGTACTTATAGGATCTAATTTGAGAACTAATTAGAAAAATATTCACTAATTGGAATGCTGGTCGTTTCTTTGGCACTAATTTCAGGACATTTCAGAAGGTATAGGGCCACGACTCGTGAAACTAACAACTCACTTCCTCGGTACATGTAGAATCTAATTTGAGAACTAATTGGTAAAATATCCACTAATTGGAATCCGAGATGTTTCTTTTGAACAATTTAGAATGCATACGCCCACCATTAAATTTGTATCTCCCTGATATCTTTCTTTCTCCCTTGTTAATCCGTCAATTAAATATCTTGGGATTCATTGAATAATTTTGAAGGAATATTAGTAAAGTATAATCTAATTTGAATGTTAGTGGCTTCTTTAGTACATTTAAGAAGGTATAGGGCCACGATTCGTCTTAACTCTCCCTCATAACTTATTTTATCCCTCGTTAAACTAACAACTCCCTTCCGCGGTACTTATAGGATCTAATTTGAGAACTAATTAGAAAAATATTCACTAATTGGAATGCTGGTCGTTTCTTTGGCACTAATTTCAGGACATTTCAGAAGGTATAGGGCCACGACTCGTGAAACTAACAACTCACTTCCTCGGTACATGTAGAATCTAATTTGACAACTAATTGGTAAAATATCCACTTATTGGAATCCGAGATGTTTCTTTTGAACAATTTAGAATGCATACCGCCACCATAGAATTTGTTTCTCCCTGGTATCTTTCTTTCTCACTTGTTAATCCGTCTATTAAATATCTTGGAATTCATTGAATAATTTCGAAGGAAAATTAGTAAAGTATAATCTAATTTGAATGTTAGTGGCATCTTTAGTACATTTAAGAAGGTATAGTGCCACGATTCGTCTTAACTCTCCCTCATATCTTATTTTATCCCTCGTTAAACTCACAACTCCCTTCCGCGGTACTTATAGGATCTAATTTGAGAACTAATTAGAAAAATATTCACTAATTGGAATGCTGGTCGTTTCTTTGGCACTAATTTCATGACATTTCAGAAGGTATAGGGCCACGACTCGTGAAACTAACAACTCACTTCCTCGGTACATGTAGAATCTAATTTGAGAACTAATTGGTAAAATATCCACTAATTGGAATCCGAGATGTTTCTTTTGAACAATTTAGAATGCATACCGCCACCATAGAATTTGTATCTCCCTGGTATCTTTCTTTCTCACTTGTTAATCCGTCTATTAAATATCTTGGGATTCATTGAATAATTTTGAAGGAATATTAGTAAAGTATAATCTAATTTGAATGTTAGTGGCTTCTTTAGTACATTTAAGAAGGTATAGGGCCACGATTCGTCTTAACTCTCCCTAATATCTTATTTTATCCATCGTTAAACTAACAACTCTCTTCCGCGGTACTTATAGGATCTAATTTGAGAACCAATTAGAAAAATATTCACTAATGGGAATGCTGGTCGTTTCTTTGGCACTAATTTCAGGACATTTCAGAAGGTATAGGGCCACGACTCGTGAAACTAACAACTCACTTCCTCGGTACATGTAGAATCTAATTTGACAACTAATTGGTAAAATATCCACTAATTGGAATCCGAGATGTTTCTTTTGAACAATTTAGAATGCATACGCCCACCATTGAATTTGTATCTCCCTGATATCTTTCTTTCTCCCTTGTTAATCCGTCAATTAAATATCTTGGGATTCATTGAATAATTTTGAAGGAATATTAGTAAAGTATAATCTAATTTGAATGTTAGTGGCTTCTTTAGTACATTTAAGAAGGTATAGGGCCACGATTCGTCTTAACTCTCCCTCATATCTTATTTTATCCATCGTTAAACTAACAACTCCCTTCCGCGGTACTTATAGGATCTAATTTGAGAACTAATTAGTAATATATTCACTAATTGGAATGCTGGTCGTTTCTTTGGCACTAATTTCAGGACATTTCAGAAAGTATAGGGCCACGACTCGTGAAACTAACAACTCACTTCCTCGGTACATGTAGAATCTAATTTGAGAACTAATTGGTAAAATATCCACTAATTGGAATCCGAGATGTTTCTTTTGAACAATTTAGAATGCATACCGCCACCATAGAATTTGTTTCTCCCTGGTATCTTTCTTTCTCACTTGTTAATCCGTCTATTAAATATCTTGGGATTCATTGAATAATTTCGAAGGAATATTAGTAAAGTATAATATAATTTGAATGTTAGTGGCTTCTTTAGTACATTTAAGAAGGTATAGTGCCACGATTCGTCTTAACTCTCCCTCATATCTTATTTTATCCCTCGTTAAACTAACAACTCCCTTCCGCGGTACTTATAGGATCTAATTTGAGAACTAATTAGAAAAATATTCACTAATTGGAATGCTGGTCGTTTCTTTGGCACTAATTTCAGGACATTTCAGAAGGTATAGGGCCACGACTCGTGAAACTAACAACTCACTTCCTCGGTACATGTAGAATCTAATTTGACAACTAATTGGTAAAATATCCACTTATTGGAATCCGAGATGTTTCTTTTGAACAATTTAGAATGCATACCGCCACCATAGAATTTGTTTCTCCCTGGTATCTTTCTTTCTCACTTGTTAATCCGTCTATTAAATATCTTGGAATTCATTGAATAATTTCGAAGGAAAATTAGTAAAGTATAATCTAATTTGAATGTTAGTGGCATCTTTAGTACATTTAAGAAGGTATAGTGCCACGATTCGTCTTAACTCTCCCTCATATCTTATTTTATCCCTCGTTAAACTCACAACTCCCTTCCGCGGTACTTATAGGATCTAATTTGAGAACTAATTAGAAAAATATTCACTAATTGGAATGCTGGTCGTTTCTTTGGCACTAATTTCAGGACATTTCAGAAGGTATAGGGCCACGACTCGTGAAACTAACAACTCACTTCCTCGGTACATGTAGAATCTAATTTGACAACTAATTGGTAAAATATCCACTAATTGGAATCCGAGATGTTTCTTTTGAACAATTTAGAATGCATACTGCCACCATAGAATTTGTTTCTCCCTGGTATCTTTCTTTCTCACATGTTAATCCGTCTATTAAATATCTTGGGATTCATTGAATAATTTTGAAGGAATATTAGTAAAGTATAATATAATTTGAATGTTAGTGGCTTCTTTAGTACATTTAAGAAGGTATAGGGCCACGATTCGTCTTAACTCTCCCTAATATCTTATTTTATCCATCGTTAAACTAACAACTCCCTTCCGCGGTACTTATAGGATCTAATTTGAGAACCAATTAGAAAAATATTCACTAATGGGAATGCTGGTCGTTTCTTTTGCACTAATTTCAGGACATTTCAGAAGGTATAGGACCACGACTCGTGAAACTAACAACTCACTTCCTCGGTACATGTAGAATCTAATTTGAGAACTAATTGGTAAAATATCCACTAATTGGAATCCGAGATGTTTCTTTTGAACAATTTAGAATGCATACGCCCACCATTGAATTTGTATCTCCCTGATATCTTTCTTTCTCCCTTGTTAATCCGTCAATTAAATATCTTGGGATTCATTGAATAATTTTGAAGGAATATTAGTAAAGTATAATCTAATTTGAATGTTAGTGGCTTCTTTAGTACATTTAAGAAGGTATAGGGCCACGATTCGTCTTAACTCTCCCTCGTATCTTATTTTATCCATCGTTAAACTAACAACTCCCTTCCGCGGTACTTATAGGATCTAATTTGAGAACTAATTAGTAATATATTCACTAATTGGAATGCTGGTCGTTTCTTTGGCTCTAATTTCAGGACATTTCAGAAGGTATAGGGCCACGACTCGTGAAACTAACAACTCACTTCCTCGGTACATGTAGAATCTAATTTGAGAACTAATTGGTCAAATATCCACTAATTGGAATCCGAGATGTTTCTTTTGAACAATTTAGAATGCATACGCCCACCATTGAATTTGTATCTCCCTGGTATCTTTCTTTCTCCCTTGTTAATCCGTCAAATAAATATCTTGGGATTCATTGAATAATTTCGAAGGAAAATTAGTAAAGTATAATATAATTTGAATGTTGTGGCTTCTTTAGTACATTTAAGAAGGTATAGTGCCACGATTCGTCTTAACTCTCCCTCATATCTTATTTTATCCCTCGTTAAACTAACAACTCCCTTCCGCAGTACTTATAGGATCTAATTTGAGAACTAATTAGAAAAATATTCACTAATTGGAATGCTGGTCGTTTCTTTGGCACTAATTTCAGGACATTTCAGAAGGTATAGGGCCACGACTCGTGAAACTAACAACTCACTTCCTCGGTACATGTAGAATCTAATTTGAGAACTAATTGGTAAAATATCCACTAATTGGAATCCGAGATGTTTCTTTTGAACAATTTAGAATGCATACGCCCACCATTAAATTTGTATCTCCCTGATATCTTTCTTTCTCCCTTGTTAATCCGTCAATTAAATATCTTGGGATTCATTGAATAATTTTGAAGGAATATTAGTAAAGTATAATCTAATTTGAATGTTAGTGGCTTCTTTAGTACATTCAAGAAGGTATAGGGCCACGATTCGTCTTAACTCTCCCTCATATCTTATTTTATCCATCGTTAAACTTACAACTCCCTTCCGCGGTACTTATAGGATCTAATTTGAGAACTAATTAGTAATATATTAACTAATTGGAATGCTGGTCGTTTCTTTGGCACTAATTTCAGGACATTTCAGAAGGTATAGGGCCACGACTCGTGAAACTAACAACTCACTTCCTCGGCACATGTAGAATCTAATTTGAGAACTAATTGGTAAAATATCCACTAATTGGAATCCGAGATGTTTCTTTTGAACAATTTAGAATGCATACCGCCACCATAGAATTTGTATCTCCCTGTTATCTTTCTTTCTCACTTGTTAATCCGTCTATTAAATATCTTGGGATTCATTGAATAATTTTGAAGGAATATTAGTAAAGTATAATCTAATTTGAATGTTAGTGGCTTCTTTAGTACATTTAAGAAGGTATAGGGCCACGATTCGTCTTAACTCTCCCTAATATCTTATTTTATCCATCGTTAAACTAACAACTCTCTTCCGCGGTACTTATAGGATCTAATTTGAGAACCAATTAGAAAAATATTCACTAATGGGAATGCTGGTCGTTTCTTTGGCACTAATTTCAGGACATTTCAGAAGGTATAGGGCCACGACTCGTGAAACTAACAACTCACTTCCTCGGTACATGTAGAATCTAATTTGACAACTAATTGGTAAAATATCCACTAATTGGAATCCGAGATGTTTCTTTTGAACAATTTAGAATGCATACGCCCACCATTGAATTTGTATCTCCCTGATATCTTTCTTTCTCCCTTGTTAATCCGTCAATTAAATATCTTGGGATTCATTGAATAATTTTGAAGGAATATTAGTAAATTATTATCTAATTTGAATGTTAGTGGCTTCTTTAGTACATTTAAGAAGGTATAGGGCCACGATTCGTCTTAACTCTTCCTAATATCTTATTTTATCCATCGTTAAACTAACAACTCCCTTCCGCGGTACTTATAGGATCTAATTTGAGAACCATATAGAAAAATATTCACTAATGGGAATGCTGGTCGTTTCTTTGGCAGTAATTTCAGGACATTTCAGAAGGTATAGGACCACGACTCGTGAAACTAACAACTCACTTCCTCGGTACATGTAGAATCTAATTTGAGAACTAATTGGTAAAATATCCACTAATTGGAATCCGAGATGTTTCTTTTGAACAATTTAGAATGCATACGCCCACCATTGAATTTGTATCTCCCTGATATCTTTCTTTCTCCCTTGTTAATCCGTCAATTAAACATCTTGGGATTCATTGAATAATTTTGAAGGAATATTAGTAAAGTATAATCTAATTTGAATGTTAGTGGCTTCTTTAGTACATTTAAGAAGGTATAGGGCCACGATTCGTCTTAACTCTCCCTCATATCTTATTTTATCCATCGTTAAACTTACAACTCCCTTCCGCGGTACTTATAGGATCTAATTTGAGAACTAATTAGTAATATATTAACTAATTGGAATGCTGGTCGTTTCTTTGGCACTAATTTCAGGACATTTCAGAAAGTATAGGGCCACGACTCGTGAAACTAACAACTCACTTCCTCCGTACATGTAGAATCTAATTTGAGAACTAATTGGTAAAATATCCACTAATTGGAATCCGAGATGTTTCTTTTGAACAATTTAGAATGCATACGCCCACCATTAAATTTGTATCTCCCTGATATCTTTCTTTCTCCCTTGTTAATCCGTCAATTAAATATCTTGGGATTCATTGAATAATTTTGAAGGAATATTAGTAAAGTATAATCTAATTTGAATGTTAGTGGCTTCTTTAGTACATTTAAGAAGGTATAGGGCCACGATTCGTCTTAACTCTCCCTCATATCTTATTTTATCCATCGTTAAACTTACAACTCCCTTCCGCGGTACTTATAGGATCTAATTTGAGAACTAATTAGTAATATATTAACTAATTGGAATGCTGGTCGTTTCTTTGGCACTAATTTCAGGACATTTCAGAAAGTATAGGGCCACGACTCGTGAAACTAACAACTCACTTCCTCGGTACATGTAGAATCTAATTTGAGAACTAATTTGTAAAATATCCACTAATTGGAATCCGAGATGTTTCTTTTGAACAATTTAGAATGCATACCGCCACCATAGAATTTGTTTCTCCCTGGTATCTTTCTTTCTCACTTGTTAATCCGTCTATTAAATATCTTGGGATTCATTGAATAATTTCGAAGGAATATTAGTAAAGTATAATATAATTTGAATGTTAGTGGCTTCTTTAGTACATTTAAGAAGGTATAGTGCCACGATTCGTCTTAACTCTCCCTCATATCTTATTTTATCCCTCGTTAAACTAACAACTCCCTTCCGCGGTACTTATAGGATCTAATTTGAGAACTAATTAGAAAAATATTCACTAATTGGAATGCTGGTCGTTTCTTTGGCACTAATTTCATGACATTTCAGAAGGTATAGGGCCACGACTCGTGAAACTAACAACTCACTTCCTCGGCACATGTAGAATCTAATTTGAGAACTAATTGGTAAAATATCCACTAATTGGAATCCGAGATGTTTCTTTTGAACAATTTAGAATGCATACCGCCACCATAGAATTTGTATCTCCCTGGTATCTTTCTTTCTCACTTGTTAATCCGTCTATTAAATATCTTGGGATTCATTGAATAATTTTGAAGGAATATTAGTAAAGTATAATCTAATTTGAATGTTAGTGGCTTCTTTAGTACATTTAAGAAGGTATAGGGCCACGATTCGTCTTAACTCTCCCTAATATCTTATTTTATCCATCGTTAAACTAACAACTCTCTTCCGCGGTACTTATAGGATCTAATTTGAGAACCAATTAGAAAAATATTCACTAATGGGAATGCTGGTCGTTTCTTTGGCACTAATTTCAGGACATTTCAGAAGGTATAGGGCCACGACTCGTGAAACTAACAACTCACTTCCTCGGTACATGTAGAATCTAATTTGACAACTAATTGGTAAAATATCCACTAATTGGAATCCGAGATGTTTCTTTTGAACAATTTAGAATGCATACGCCCACCATTGAATTTGTATCTCCCTGATATCTTTCTTTCTCCCTTGTTAATCCGTCAATTAAATATCTTGGGATTCATTGAATAATTTTGAGGGAATATTAGTAAATTATAATCTAATTTGAATGTTAGTGGCTTCTTTAGTACATTTAAGAAGGTATAGGGCCACGATTCGTCTTAACTCTTCCTAATATCTTATTTTATCCATCGTTAAACTAACAACTCCCTTCCGCGGTACTTATAGGATCTAATTTGAGAACCATATAGAAAAATATTCACTAATGGGAATGCTGGTCGTTTCTTTGGCAGTAATTTCAGGACATTTCAGAAGGTATAGGACCACAACTCGTGAAACTAACAACTCACTTCCTCGGTACATGTAGAATCTAATTTGAGAACTAATTGGTAAAATATCCACTAATTGGAATCCGAGATGTTTCTTTTGAACAATTTAGAATGCATACGCCCACCATTGAATTTGTATCTCCCTGATATCTTTCTTTCTCCCTTGTTAATCCGTCATTTAAATATCTTGGGATTCATTGAATAATTTTGAAGGAATATTAGTAAAGTATAATCTAATTTGAATGTTAGTGGCTTCTTTAGTACATTTAAGAAGGTATAGGGCCACGATTCGTCTTAACTCTCCCTCATATCTTATTTTATCCATCGTTAAACTAACAATTCCCTTCTGCAGTACTTATAGGATCTAATTTGAGAACTAATTAGTAATATATTCACTAATTGGAATGCTGGTCTTTTCTTTGGCACTAATTTCAGGACATTTCAGAAAGTATAGGGCCACGACTCGTGAAACTAACAACTCACTTCCTCGGTACATATAGAATCTAATTTGAGAACTAATTGGTAAAATATCCACTAATTGGAATCCGAGATGTTTCTTTTGAACAATTTAGAATGCATACCGCCACCATAGAATTTGTTTCTCCCTGGTATCTTTCTTTCTCACTTGTTAATCCGTCTATTAAATATCTTGGGATTCATTGAATAATTTCGAAGGAAAATTAGTAAAGTATAATATAATTTGAATGTTGTGGCTTCTTTAGTACATTTAAGAAGGTATAGTGCCACGATTCGTCTTAACTCTCCCTCATATCTTATTTTATCCCTCGTTAAACTAACAACTCCCTTCCGCGGTACTTATAGGATCTAATTTGAGAACTAATTAGAAAAATATTCACTAATTGGAATGCTGGTCGTTTCTTTGGCACTAATTTCATGACATTTCAGAAGGTATAGGGCCACGACTCGTGAAACTAACAACTCACTTCCTCGGCACATGTAGAATCTAATTTGAGAACTAATTGGTAAAATATCCACTAATTGGAATCCGAGATGTTTCTTTTGAACAATTTAGAATGCATACCGCCACCATAGAATTTGTATCTCCCTGGTATCTTTCTTTCTCACTTGTTAATCCGTCTATTAAATATCTTGGGATTCATTGAATAATTTTGAAGGAATATTAGTAAAGTATAATCTAATTTGAATGTTAGTGGCTTCTTTAGTACATTTAAGAAGGTATAGGGCCACGATTCGTCTTAACTCTCCCTAATATCTTATTTTATCCATCGTTAAACTAACAACTCTCTTCCGCGGTACTTATAGGATCTAATTTGAGAACCAATTAGAAAAATATTCACTAATGGGAATGCTGGTCGTTTCTTTGGCACTAATTTCAGGACATTTCAGAAGGTATAGGGCCACGACTCGTGAAACTAACAACTCACTTCCTCGGTACATGTAGAATCTAATTTGACAACTAATTGGTAAAATATCCACTAATTGGAATCCGAGATGTTTCTTTTGAACAATTTAGAATGCATACGCCCACCATTGAATTTGTATCTCCCTGATATCTTTCTTTCTCCCTTGTTAATCCGTCAATTAAATATCTTGGGATTCATTGAATAATTTTGAAGGAATATTAGTAAATTATTATCTAATTTGAATGTTAGTGGCTTCTTTAGTACATTTAAGAAGGTATAGGGCCACGATTCGTCTTAACTCTTCCTAATATCTTATTTTATCCATCGTTAAACTAACAACTCCCTTCCGCGGTACTTATAGGATCTAATTTGAGAACCATATAGAAAAATATTCACTAATGGGAATGCTGGTCGTTTCTTTGGCAGTAATTTCAGGACATTTCAGAAGGTATAGGACCACGACTCGTGAAACTAACAACTCACTTCCTCGGTACATGTAGAATCTAATTTGAGAACTAATTGGTAAAATATCCACTAATTGGAATCCGAGATGTTTCTTTTGAACAATTTAGAATGCATACGCCCACCATTGAATTTGTATCTCCCTGATATCTTTCTTTCTCCCTTGTTAATCCGTCAATTAAACATCTTGGGATTCATTGAATAATTTTGAAGGAATATTAGTAAAGTATAATCTAATTTGAATGTTAGTGGCTTCTTTAGTACATTTAAGAAGGTATAGGGCCACGATTCGTCTTAACTCTCCCTCATATCTTATTTTATCCATCGTTAAACTTACAACTCCCTTCCGCGGTACTTATAGGATCTAATTTGAGAACTAATTAGTAATATATTAACTAATTGGAATGCTGGTCGTTTCTTTGGCACTAATTTCAGGACATTTCAGAAAGTATAGGGCCACGACTCGTGAAACTAACAACTCACTTCCTCCGTACATGTAGAATCTAATTTGAGAACTAATTGGTAAAATATCCACTAATTGGAATCCGAGATGTTTCTTTTGAACAATTTAGAATGCATACGCCCACCATTAAATTTGTATCTCCCTGATATCTTTCTTTCTCCCTTGTTAATCCGTCAATTAAATATCTTGGGATTCATTGAATAATTTTGAAGGAATATTAGTAAAGTATAATCTAATTTGAATGTTAGTGGCTTCTTTAGTACATTTAAGAAGGTATAGGGCCACGATTCGTCTTAACTCTCCCTCATATCTTATTTTATCCATCGTTAAACTTACAACTCCCTTCCGCGGTACTTATAGGATCTAATTTGAGAACTAATTAGTAATATATTAACTAATTGGAATGCTGGTCGTTTCTTTGGCACTAATTTCAGGACATTTCAGAAAGTATAGGGCCACGACTCGTGAAACTAACAACTCACTTCCTCGGTACATGTAGAATCTAATTTGAGAACTAATTTGTAAAATATCCACTAATTGGAATCCGAGATGTTTCTTTTGAACAATTTAGAATGCATACCGCCACCATAGAATTTGTTTCTCCCTGGTATCTTTCTTTCTCACTTGTTAATCCGTCTATTAAATATCTTGGGATTCATTGAATAATTTCGAAGGAATATTAGTAAAGTATAATATAATTTGAATGTTAGTGGCTTCTTTAGTACATTTAAGAAGGTATAGTGCCACGATTCGTCTTAACTCTCCCTCATATCTTATTTTATCCCTCGTTAAACTAACAACTCCCTTCCGCGGTACTTATAGGATCTAATTTGAGAACTAATTAGAAAAATATTCACTAATTGGAATGCTGGTCGTTTCTTTGGCACTAATTTCATGACATTTCAGAAGGTATAGGGCCACGACTCGTGAAACTAACAACTCACTTCCTCGGCACATGTAGAATCTAATTTGAGAACTAATTGGTAAAATATCCACTAATTGGAATCCGAGATGTTTCTTTTGAACAATTTAGAATGCATACCGCCACCATAGAATTTGTATCTCCCTGGTATCTTTCTTTCTCACTTGTTAATCCGTCTATTAAATATCTTGGGATTCATTGAATAATTTTGAAGGAATATTAGTAAAGTATAATCTAATTTGAATGTTAGTGGCTTCTTTAGTACATTTAAGAAGGTATAGGGCCACGATTCGTCTTAACTCTCCCTAATATCTTATTTTATCCATCGTTAAACTAACAACTCTCTTCCGCGGTACTTATAGGATCTAATTTGAGAACCAATTAGAAAAATATTCACTAATGGGAATGCTGGTCGTTTCTTTGGCACTAATTTCAGGACATTTCAGAAGGTATAGGGCCACGACTCGTGAAACTAACAACTCACTTCCTCGGTACATGTAGAATCTAATTTGAGAACTAATTGGTAAAATATCCACTAATTGGAATCCGAGATGTTTCTTTTGAACAATTTAGAATGCATACGCCCACCATTGAATTTGTATCTCCCTGATATCTTTCTTTCTCCCTTGTTAATCCGTCAATTAAATATCTTGGGATTCATTGAATAATTTTGAGGGAATATTAGTAAATTATAATCTAATTTGAATGTTAGTGGCTTCTTTAGTACATTTAAGAAGGTATAGGGCCACGATTCGTCTTAACTCTTCCTAATATCTTATTTTATCCATCGTTAAACTAACAACTCCCTTCCGCGGTACTTATAGGATCTAATTTGAGAACCATATAGAAAAATATTCACTAATGGGAATGCTGGTCGTTTCTTTGGCAGTAATTTCAGGACATTTCAGAAGGTATAGGACCACAACTCGTGAAACTAACAACTCACTTCCTCGGTACATGTAGAATCTAATTTGAGAACTAATTGGTAAAATATCCACTAATTGGAATCCGAGATGTTTCTTTTGAACAATTTAGAATGCATACGCCCACCATTGAATTTGTATCTCCCTGATATCTTTCTTTCTCCCTTGTTAATCCGTCATTTAAATATCTTGGGATTCATTGAATAATTTTGAAGGAATATTAGTAAAGTATAATCTAATTTGAATGTTAGTGGCTTCTTTAGTACATTTAAGAAGGTATAGGGCCACGATTCGTCTTAACTCTCCCTCATATCTTATTTTATCCATCGTTAAACTAACAATTCCCTTCTGCAGTACTTATAGGATCTAATTTGAGAACTAATTAGTAATATATTCACTAATTGGAATGCTGGTCTTTTCTTTGGCACTAATTTCAGGACATTTCAGAAAGTATAGGGCCACGACTCGTGAAACTAACAACTCACTTCCTCGGTACATATAGAATCTAATTTGAGAACTAATTGGTAAAATATCCACTAATTGGAATCCGAGATGTTTCTTTTGAACAATTTAGAATGCATACCGCCACCATAGAATTTGTTTCTCCCTGGTATCTTTCTTTCTCACTTGTTAATCCGTCTATTAAATATCTTGGGATTCATTGAATAATTTCGAAGGAAAATTAGTAAAGTATAATATAATTTGAATGTTGTGGCTTCTTTAGTACATTTAAGAAGGTATAGTGCCACGATTCGTCTTAACTCTCCCTCATATCTTATTTTATCCCTCGTTAAACTAACAACTCCCTTCCGCGGTACTTATAGGATCTAATTTGAGAACTAATTAGAAAAATATTCACTAATTGGAATGCTGGTCGTTTCTTTGGCACTAATTTCAGGACATTTCAGAAGGTATAGGGCCACGACTCGTGAAACTAACAACTCACTTCCTCGGTACATGTAGAATCTAATTTGAGAACTAATTGGTAAAATATCCACTAATTGGAATCCGAGATGTTTCTTTTGAACAATTTAGAATGCATACGCCCACCATTGAATTTGTATCTCCCTGATATCTTTCTTTCTCCCTTGTTAATCCGTCAATTAAATATCTTGGGATTCATTGAATAATTTTGAAGGAATATTAGTAAAGTATAATCTAATTTGAATGTTAGTGGCTTCTTTAGTACATTTAAGAAGGTATAGGGCCACGATTCGTCTTAACTCTCCCTAATATCTTATTTTATCCATCGTTAAACTAACAACTCCCTTCCGCGGTACTTATAGGATCTAATTTGAGAACCATATTGAAAAATATTCACTAATGGGAATGCTGGTCGTTTCTTTGGCACTAATTTCAGGACATTTCAGAAGGTATAGGGCCACGACTCGTGAAACTAACAACTCACTTCCTCGGTACATGTAGAATCTAATTTGAGAACTAATTGGTAAAATATCCACTAATTGGAATCCGAGATGTTTCTTTAGAACAATTTAGAATGCATACGCCCACCATTGAATTTGTATCTCCCTGATATCTTTCTTTCTCCCATGTTAATCCGTCAATTAAATATCTTGGGATTCATTGAATAATTTTGAAGGAATATTAGTAAAGTATAATCTAATTTGAATGTTAGTGGCTTCTTTAGTACATTTAAGAAGGTATAGGGCCACGATTCGTCTTAACTCTCCCTCATATCTTATTTTATCCATCGTTAAACTAACAACTCCCTTCCGCGGTACTTATAGGATCTAATTTGAGAACTAATTAGTAATATATTCACTAATTGGAATGCTGGTCGTTTCTTTGGCACTAATTTCAGGACATTTCAGAAAGTATAGGGCCACGACTCGTGAAACTAACAACTCACTTCCTCGGTACATGTAGAATCTAATTTGAGAACTAATTGGTAAAATATCCACTAATTGGAATCCGAGATGTTTCTTTTGAACAATTTAGAATGCATACCGCCACCATAGAATTTGTTTCTCCCTGGTATCTTTCTTTCTCACTTGTTAATCCGTCTATTAAATATCTTGGGATTCATTGAATAATTTCGAAGGAATATTAGTAAAGTATAATATAATTTGAATGTTAGTGGCTTCTTTAGTACATTTAAGAAGGTATAGTGCCACGATTCGTCTTAACTCTCCCTCATATCTTATTTTATCCCTCGTTAAACTAACAACTCCCTTCCGCGGTACTTATAGGATCTAATTTGAGAACTAATTAGAAAAATATTCACTAATTGGAATGCTGGTCGTTTCTTTGGCACTAATTTCAGGACATTTCAGAAGGTATAGGGCCACGACTCGTGAAACTAACAACTCACTTCCTCGGTACATGTAGAATCTAATTTGACAACTAATTGGTAAAATATCCACTTATTGGAATCCGAGATGTTTCTTTTGAACAATTTAGAATGCATACCGCCACCATAGAATTTGTTTCTCCCTGGTATCTTTCTTTCTCACATGTTAATCCGTCTATTAAATATCTTGGGATTCATTGAATAATTTTGAAGGAATATTAGTAAAGTATAATATAATTTGAATGTTAGTGGCTTCTTTAGTACATTTAAGAAGGTATAGGGCCACGATTCGTCTTAACTCTCCCTCATATCTTATTTTATCCATCGTTAAACTAACAACTCCCTTCCGCGGTACTTATAGGATCTAATTTGAGAACTAATTAGTAATATATTCACTAATTGGAATGCTGGTCGTTTCTTTGGCTCTAATTTCAGGACATTTCAGAAGGTATAGGGCCACGACTCGTGAAACTAACAACTCACTTCCTCGGTACATGTAGAATCTAATTTGAGAACTAATTGGTCAAATATCCACTAATTGGAATCCGAGATGTTTCTTTTGAACAATTTAGAATGCATACGCCCACCATTGAATTTGTATCTCCCTGGTATCTTTCTTTCTCCCTTGTTAATCCGTCAAATAAATATCTTGGGATTCATTGAATAATTTCGAAGGAAAATTAGTAAAGTATAATATAATTTGAATGTTGTGGCTTCTTTAGTACATTTAAGAAGGTATAGTGCCACGATTCGTCTTAACTCTCCCTCATATCTTATTTTATCCCTCGTTAAACTAACAACTCCCTTCCGCAGTACTTATAGGATCTAATTTGAGAACTAATTAGAAAAATATTCACTAATTGGAATGCTGGTCGTTTCTTTGGCACTAATTTCAGGACATTTCAGAAGGTATAGGGCCACGACTCGTGAAACTAACAACTCACTTCCTCGGTACATGTAGAATCTAATTTGAGAACTAATTGGTAAAATATCCACTAATTGGAATCCGAGATGTTTCTTTTGAACAATTTAGAATGCATACGCCCACCATTAAATTTGTATCTCCCTGATATCTTTCTTTCTCCCTTGTTAATCCGTCAATTAAATATCTTGGGATTCATTGAATAATTTTGAAGGAATATTAGTAAAGTATAATCTAATTTGAATGTTAGTGGCTTCTTTAGTACATTTAAGAAGGTATAGGGCCACGATTCGTCTTAACTCTCCCTAATATCTTATTTTATCCATCGTTAAACTAACAACTCCCTTCCGCGGTACTTATAGGATCTAATTTGAGAACCATATAGAAAAATATTCACTAATGGGAATGCTGGTCGTTTCTTTGGCACTAATTTCAGGACATTTCAGAAGGTATAGGGCCACGACTCGTGAAACTAACAAGTCACTTCCTCGGTACATGTAGAATCTAATTTGAGAACTAATTGGTAAAATATCCACTAATTGGAATCCGAGATGTTTCTTTTGAACAATTTAGAATGCATACGCCCACCATTGAATTTGTATCTCCCTGATATCTTTCTTTCTCCCTTGTTAATCCGTCAATTAAATATCTTGGGATTCATTGAATAATTTTGAAGGAATATTAGTAAAGTATAATCTAATTTGAATGTTAGTGGCTTCTTTAGTACATTTAAGAAGGTATAGGGCCACGATTCGTCTTAACTCTCCCTCATATCTTATTTTATCCATCGTTAAACTAACAACTCCCTTCTGCGGTACTTATAGGATCTAATTTGAGAACTAATTAGTAATATATTCACTAATTGGAATGCTGGTCGTTTCTTTGGCACTAATTTCAGGACATTTCAGAAGGTATAGGGCCACGACTCGTGAAACTAACAACTCACTTCCTCGGTACATGTAGAATCTAATTTGAGAACTAATTGGTCAGATATCCACTAATTGGAATCCGAGATGTTTCTTTTGAACAATTTAGAATGCATACCGCCACCATAGAATTTGTATCTCCCTGGTATCTTTCTTTCTCACTTGTTAATCCGTCTATTAAATATCTTGGTATTCATTGAATAATTTTGAAGGAATATTAGTAAAGTATAATCTAATTTGAATGTTAGTGGCATCTTTAGTACATTTAAGAAGGTATAGGGCCACGATTCGTCTTAACTCTCCCTCATATCTTATTTTATCCATCGTTAAACTTACAACTCCCTTCCGCGGTACTTATAGGATCTAATTTGAGAACTAATTAGTAATATATTCACTAATTGGAATGCTGGTCGTTTCTTTGGCACTAATTTCAGGACATTTCAGAAAGTATAGGGCCACGACTCGTGAAACTAACAACTCACTTCCTCGGTACATGTAGAATCTAATTTGAGAACTAATTGGTAAAATATCCACTAATTGGAATCCGAGATGTTTCTTTTGAACAATTTAGAATGCATACCGCCACCATAGAATTTGTTTCTCCCTGGTATCTTTCTTTCTCACTTGTTAATCCGTCTATTAAATATCTTGGGATTCATTGAATAATTTCGAAGGAAAATTAGTAAAGTATAATATAATTTGAATGTTGTGGCTTCTTTAGTACATTTAAGAAGGTATAGTGCCACGATTCGTCTTAACTCTCCCTCATATCTTATTTTATCCCTCGTTAAACTAACAACTCCCTTCCGCGGTACTTATAGGATCTAATTTGAGAACTAATTAGAAAAATATTCACTAATTGGAATGCTGGTCGTTTCTTTGGCACTAATTTCAGGACGTTTCAGAAGGTATAGGGCCACGACTCGTGAAACTAACAACTCACTTCCTCGGTACATGTAGAATCTAATTTGAGAACTAATTGGTAAAATATCCACTAATTGGAATCCGAGATGTTTCTTTTGAACAATTTAGAATGCATACGCCCACCATTGAATTTGTATCTCCCTGATATCTTTCTTTCTCCCTTGTTAATCCGTCAATTAAATATCTTGGGATTCATTGAATAATTTTGAAGGAATATTAGTAAAGTATAATCTAATTTGAATGTTAGTGGCTTCTTTAGTACATTTAAGAAGGTATAGGCCCACGATTCGTCTTAACTCTCCCTAATATCTTATTTTATCCATCGTTAAACTAACAACTCCCTTCCGCGGTACTTATAGGATCTAATTTGAGAACCATATAGAAAAATATTCACTAATGGGAATGCTGGTCGTTTCTTTGGCACTAATTTCAGGACATTTCAGACGGTATTGGGCCACGACTCGTGAAACTAACAACTCACTTCCTCGGTACATGTAGAATCTAATTTGAGAACTAATTGGTAAAATATCCACTAATTGGAATCCGAGATGTTTCTTTTGAACAATTTAGAATGCATACGCCCACCATTGAATTTGTATCTCCCTGATATCTTTCTTTCTCCCTTGTTAATCCGTCAATTAAATATCTTGGGATTCATTGAATAATTTTGAAGGAATATTAGTAAAGTATAATCTAATTTGAATGTTAGTGGCTTCTTTAGTACATTTAAGAAGGTATAGGGCCACGATTCGTCTTAACTCTCCCTCATATCTTGTTTTATCCATCGTTAAACTAACAACTCCCTTCCGCGGTACTTATAGGATCTAATTTGAGAACTAATTAGTAATATATTCACTAATTGGAATGCTGGTCGTTTCTTTGGCACTAATTTCAGGACATTTCAGAAGGTATAGGGCCACGACTCTTGAAACTAACAACTCACTTCCTCGGTACATGTAGAATCTAATTTGAGAACTAATTGGTAAAATATCCACTAATTGGAATCCGAGATGTTTCTTTTGAACAATTTAGAATGCATACCGCCACCATAGAATTTGTTTCTCCCTGGTATCTTTCTTTCTCACTTGTTAATCCGTCTATTAAATATCTTGGAATTCATTGAATAATTTCGAAGGAAAATTAGTAAAGTATAATCTAATTTGAATGTTAGTGATACGAACCACGCCAACAAGTGTGACGAAACCCGACACCAAATATGGAACAGCCACCAAGAACACACGAGATTGGAATGGAACCGCGACCCAATGCTTAGCCAAGCACGAACCTTGGTATGAGGAAGACGCCACAAACGGGGATGGAATCCGTTTGATAAGTCAGGATGAACGCCACAAGGAATCTCCTTGATAAGTTCAAAAGTTTCTTCAAGAACTCAAGAAGAAATAAACTCACAATTTCATTCAACATAATCTGATTTTTCCAAATGTTTTGGCAGTCCTTATAAGGACGAAAATTACATGAAAACAAGACCCTTGGTCTTCCTAATGAAACCGAAAAATTAAGGACAGCCCCTTTTGTCTTCCTAATGAAAACCGAAATTAAAGACAAGCATTTTGTCTTCCTCATGAAAACCGAAAATTAAAGACAAAAGGACTATTGGACTCACACAAGTCAAATGTTTGACTTATCACAAAATAAACAAAGACTAAAAAACGTGACTAAAAATAAAAAGACTCATTACAAGAAGCTAAATATTGATCAAGCTCCTAAACTGGTGTCCTCATCATTCCTCCCCTCTTGGCTTGGATCAACTGGAACTTGTCTTGGATTTTGAGTCTTGGTGTCCTCATCTGTTAGTGGCATCTTTAGTACATTTAAGAAGGTATAGTGCCACGATTCGTCTTAACTCTCCCTCATATCTTATTTTATCCCTCGTTAAACTAACAACTCCCTTCCGCGGTACTTATAGGATCTAATTTGAGAACTAATTAGAAAAATATTCACTAATTGGAATGCTGGTCGTTTCTTTGGCACTAATTTCAGGACATTTCAGAAGGTATAGGGCCACGACTCGTGAAACTAACAACTCACTTCCTCGGTACATGTAGAATCTAATTTGACAACTAATTGGTAAAATATCCACTTATTGGAATCCGAGATGTTTCTTTTGAACAATTTAGAATGCATACCGCCACCATAGAATTTGTTTCTCCCTGGTATCTTTCTTTCTCACTTGTTAATCCGTCTATTAAATATCTTGGAATTCATTGAATAATTTCGAAGGAAAATTAGTAAAGTATAATCTAATTTGAATGTTAGTGGCATCTTTAGTACATTTAAGAAGGTATAGTGCCACGATTCGTCTTAACTCTCCCTCATATCTTATTTTATCCCTCGTTAAACTCACAACTCCCTTCCGCGGTACTTATAGGATCTAATTTGAGAACTAATTAGAAAAATATTCACTAATTGGAATGCTGGTCGTTTCTTTGGCACTAATTTAAGGACATTTCAGAAGGTATAGGGCCACGACTCGTGAAACTAACAACTCACTTCCTCGGTACATGTAGAATCTAATTTGACAACTAATTGGTAAAATATCCACTAATTGGAATCCGAGATGTTTCTTTTGAACAATTTAGAATGCATACTGCCACCATAGAATTTGTTTCTCCCTGGTATCTTTCTTTCTCACATGTTAATCCGTCTATTAAATATCTTGGGATTCATTGAATAATTTTGAAGGAATATTAGTAAAGTATAATATAATTTGAATGTTAGTGGCTTCTTTAGTACATTTAAGAAGGTATAGGGCCACGATTCGTCTTAACTCTCCCTAATATCTTATTTTATCCATCGTTAAACTAACAACTCCCTTCCGCGGTACTTATAGGATCTAATTTGAGAACCAATTAGAAAAATATTCACTAATGGGAATGCTGGTCGTTTCTTTTGCACTAATTTCAGGACATTTCAGAAGGTATAGGACCACGACTCGTGAAACTAACAACTCACTTCCTCGGTACATGTAGAATCTAATTTGAGAACTAATTGGTAAAATATCCACTAATTGGAATCCGAGATGTTTCTTTTGAACAATTTAGAATGCATACGCCCACCATTGAATTTGTATCTCCCTGATATCTTTCTTTCTCCCTTGTTAATCCGTCAATTAAATATCTTGGGATTCATTGAATAATTTTGAAGGAATATTAGTAAAGTATAATCTAATTTGAATGTTAGTGGCTTCTTTAGTACATTTAAGAAGGTATAGGGCCACGATTCGTCTTAACTCTCCCTCGTATCTTATTTTATCCATCGTTAAACTAACAACTCCCTTCCGCGGTACTTATAGGATCTAATTTGAGAACTAATTAGTAATATATTCACTAATTGGAATGCTGGTCGTTTCTTTGGCTCTAATTTCAGGACATTTCAGAAGGTATAGGGCCACGACTCGTGAAACTAACAACTCACTTCCTCGGTACATGTAGAATCTAATTTGAGAACTAATTGGTCAAATATCCACTAATTGGAATCCGAGATGTTTCTTTTGAACAATTTAGAATGCATACGCCCACCATTGAATTTGTATCTCCCTGGTATCTTTCTTTCTCCCTTGTTAATCCGTCAAATAAATATCTTGGGATTCATTGAATAATTTCGAAGGAAAATTAGTAAAGTATAATATAATTTGAATGTTGTGGCTTCTTTAGTACATTTAAGAAGGTATAGTGCCACGATTCGTCTTAACTCTCCCTCATATCTTATTTTATCCCTCGTTAAACTAACAACTCCCTTCCGCAGTACTTATAGGATCTAATTTGAGAACTAATTAGAAAAATATTCACTAATTGGAATGCTGGTCGTTTCTTTGGCACTAATTTCAGGACATTTCAGAAGGTATAGGGCCACGACTCGTGAAACTAACAACTCACTTCCTCGGTACATGTAGAATCTAATTTGAGAACTAATTGGTAAAATATCCACTAATTGGAATCCGAGATGTTTCTTTTGAACAATTTAGAATGCATACGCCCACCATTAAATTTGTATCTCCCTGATATCTTTCTTTCTCCCTTGTTAATCCGTCAATTAAATATCTTGGGATTCATTGAATAATTTTGAAGGAATATTAGTAAAGTATAATCTAATTTGAATGTTAGTGGCTTCTTTAGTACATTTAAGAAGGTATAGGGCCACGATTCGTCTTAACTCTCCCTAATATCTTATTTTATCCATCGTTAAACTAACAACTCCCTTCCGCGGTACTTATAGGATCTAATTTGAGAACCATATAGAAAAATATTCACTAATGGGAATGCTGGTCGTTTCTTTGGCACTAATTTCAGGACATTTCAGAAGGTATAGGGCCACGACTCGTGAAACTAACAAGTCACTTCCTCGGTACATGTAGAATCTAATTTGAGAACTAATTGGTAAAATATCCACTAATTGGAATCCGAGATGTTTCTTTTGAACAATTTAGAATGCATACGCCCACCATTGAATTTGTATCTCCCTGATATCTTTCTTTCTCCCTTGTTAATCCGTCAATTAAATATCTTGGGATTCATTGAATAATTTTGAAGGAATATTAGTAAAGTATAATCTAATTTGAATGTTAGTGGCTTCTTTAGTACATTTAAGAAGGTATAGGGCCACGATTCGTCTTAACTCTCCCTAATATCTTATTTTATCCATCGTTAAACTAACAACTCCCTTCCGCGGTACTTATAGGATCTAATTTGAGAACCATATAGAAAAATATTCACTAATGGGAATGCTGGTCGTTTCTTTGGCACTAATTTCAGGACATTTCAGAAGGTATAGGGCCACGACTCGTGAAACTAACAAGTCACTTCCTCGGTACATGTAGAATCTAATTTGAGAACTAATTGGTAAAATATCCACTAATTGGAATCCGAGATGTTTCTTTTGAACAATTTAGAATGCATACGCCCACCATTGAATTTGTATCTCCCTGATATCTTTCTTTCTCCCTTGTTAATCCGTCAATTAAATATCTTGGGATTCATTGAATAATTTTGAAGGAATATTAGTAAAGTATAATCTAATTTGAATGTTAGTGGCTTCTTTAGTACATTTAAGAAGGTATAGGGCCACGATTCGTCTTAACTCTCCCTCATATCTTATTTTATCAATCGTTAAACTAACAACTCCCTTCTGCGGTACTTATAGGATCTAATTTGAGAACTAATTAGTAATATATTCACTAATTGGAATGCTGGTCGTTTCTTTGGCACTAATTTCAGGACATTTCAGAAGGTATAGGGCCACGACTCGTGAAACTAACAACTCACTTCCTCGGTACATGTAGAATCTAATTTGAGAACTAATTGGTCAGATATCCACTAATTGGAATCCGAGATGTTTCTTTTGAACAATTTAGAATGCATACCGCCACCATAGAATTTGTATCTCCCTGGTATCTTTCTTTCTCACTTGTTAATCCGTCTATTAAATATCTTGGTATTCATTGAATAATTTTGAAGGAATATTAGTAAAGTATAATCTAATTTGAATGTTAGTGGCATCTTTAGTACATTTAAGAAGGTATAGGGCCACGATTCGTCTTAACTCTCCCTCATATCTTATTTTATCCATCGTTAAACTTACAACTCCCTTCCGCGGTACTTATAGGATCTAATTTGAGAACTAATTAGTAATATATTCACTAATTGGAATGCTGGTCGTTTCTTTGGCACTAATTTCAGGACATTTCAGAAGGTATAGGGCCACGACTCGTGAAACTAACAACTCACTTCCTCGGTACATGTAGAATCTAATTTGAGAACTAATTGGTAAAATATCCACTAATTGGAATCCGAGATGTTTCTTTTGAACAATTTAGAATGCATACCGCCACCATAGAATTTGTTTCTCCCTGGTATCTTTCTTTCTCACTTGTTAATCCGTCTATTAAATATCTTGGAATTCATTGAATAATTTCGAAGGAAAATTAGTAAAGTATAATCTAATTTGAATGTTAGTGATACGAACCACGCCAACAAGTGTGACGAAACCCGACACCAAATATGGAACAGCCACCAAGAACACACGAGATTGGAATGGAACCGCGACCCAATGCTTAGCCAAGCACGAACCTTGGTATGAGGAAGACGCCACAAACGGGGATGGAATCCGTTTGATAAGTCAGGATGAACGCCACAAGGAATCTCCTTGATAAGTTCAAAAGTTTCTTCAAGAACTCAAGAAGAAATAAACTCACAATTTCATTCAACATAATCTGATTTTTCCAAATGTTTTGGCAGTCCTTATAAGGACGAAAATTACATGAAAACAAGACCCTTGGTCTTCCTAATGAAACCGAAAAATTAAGGACAGCCCCTTTTGTCTTCCTAATGAAAACCGAAATTAAAGACAAGCATTTTGTCTTCCTCATGAAAACCGAAAATTAAAGACAAAAGGACTATTGGACTCACACAAGTCAAATGTTTGACTTATCACAAAATAAACAAAGACTAAAAAACGTGACTAAAAATAAAAAGACTCATTACAAGAAGCTAAATATTGATCAAGCTCCTAAACTGGTGTCCTCATCATTCCTCCCCTCTTGGCTTGGATCAACTGGAACTTGTCTTGGATTTTGAGTCTTGGTGTCCTCATCTGTTAGTGGCATCTTTAGTACATTTAAGAAGGTATAGTGCCACGATTCGTCTTAACTCTCCCTCATATCTTATTTTATCCCTCGTTAAACTAACAACTCCCTTCCGCGGTACTTATAGGATCTAATTTGAGAACTAATTAGAAAAATATTCACTAATTGGAATGCTGGTCGTTTCTTTGGCACTAATTTCAGGACATTTCAGAAGGTATAGGGCCACGACTCGTGAAACTAACAACTCACTTCCTCGGTACATGTAGAATCTAATTTGACAACTAATTGGTAAAATATCCACTTATTGGAATCCGAGATGTTTCTTTTGAACAATTTAGAATGCATACCGCCACCATAGAATTTGTTTCTCCCTGGTATCTTTCTTTCTCACTTGTTAATCCGTCTATTAAATATCTTGGAATTCATTGAATAATTTCGAAGGAAAATTAGTAAAGTATAATCTAATTTGAATGTTAGTGGCATCTTTAGTACATTTAAGAAGGTATAGTGCCACGATTCGTCTTAACTCTCCCTCATATCTTATTTTATCCCTCGTTAAACTCACAACTCCCTTCCGCGGTACTTATAGGATCTAATTTGAGAACTAATTAGAAAAATATTCACTAATTGGAATGCTGGTCGTTTCTTTGGCACTAATTTAAGGACATTTCAGAAGGTATAGGGCCACGACTCGTGAAACTAACAACTCACTTCCTCGGTACATGTAGAATCTAATTTGACAACTAATTGGTAAAATATCCACTAATTGGAATCCGAGATGTTTCTTTTGAACAATTTAGAATGCATACTGCCACCATAGAATTTGTTTCTCCCTGGTATCTTTCTTTCTCACATGTTAATCCGTCTATTAAATATCTTGGGATTCATTGAATAATTTTGAAGGAATATTAGTAAAGTATAATATAATTTGAATGTTAGTGGCTTCTTTAGTACATTTAAGAAGGTATAGGGCCACGATTCGTCTTAACTCTCCCTAATATCTTATTTTATCCATCGTTAAACTAACAACTCCCTTCCGCGGTACTTATAGGATCTAATTTGAGAACCAATTAGAAAAATATTCACTAATGGGAATGCTGGTCGTTTCTTTTGCACTAATTTCAGGACATTTCAGAAGGTATAGGACCACGACTCGTGAAACTAACAACTCACTTCCTCGGTACATGTAGAATCTAATTTGAGAACTAATTGGTAAAATATCCACTAATTGGAATCCGAGATGTTTCTTTTGAACAATTTAGAATGCATACGCCCACCATTGAATTTGTATCTCCCTGATATCTTTCTTTCTCCCTTGTTAATCCGTCAATTAAATATCTTGGGATTCATTGAATAATTTTGAAGGAATATTAGTAAAGTATAATCTAATTTGAATGTTAGTGGCTTCTTTAGTACATTTAAGAAGGTATAGGGCCACGATTCGTCTTAACTCTCCCTCGTATCTTATTTTATCCATCGTTAAACTAACAACTCCCTTCCGCGGTACTTATAGGATCTAATTTGAGAACTAATTAGTAATATATTCACTAATTGGAATGCTGGTCGTTTCTTTGGCTCTAATTTCAGGACATTTCAGAAGGTATAGGGCCACGACTCGTGAAACTAACAACTCACTTCCTCGGTACATGTAGAATCTAATTTGAGAACTAATTGGTCAAATATCCACTAATTGGAATCCGAGATGTTTCTTTTGAACAATTTAGAATGCATACGCCCACCATTGAATTTGTATCTCCCTGGTATCTTTCTTTCTCCCTTGTTAATCCGTCAAATAAATATCTTGGGATTCATTGAATAATTTCGAAGGAAAATTAGTAAAGTATAATATAATTTGAATGTTGTGGCTTCTTTAGTACATTTAAGAAGGTATAGTGCCACGATTCGTCTTAACTCTCCCTCATATCTTATTTTATCCCTCGTTAAACTAACAACTCCCTTCCGCAGTACTTATAGGATCTAATTTGAGAACTAATTAGAAAAATATTCACTAATTGGAATGCTGGTCGTTTCTTTGGCACTAATTTCAGGACATTTCAGAAGGTATAGGGCCACGACTCGTGAAACTAACAACTCACTTCCTCGGTACATGTAGAATCTAATTTGAGAACTAATTGGTAAAATATCCACTAATTGGAATCCGAGATGTTTCTTTTGAACAATTTAGAATGCATACGCCCACCATTAAATTTGTATCTCCCTGATATCTTTCTTTCTCCCTTGTTAATCCGTCAATTAAATATCTTGGGATTCATTGAATAATTTTGAAGGAATATTAGTAAAGTATAATCTAATTTGAATGTTAGTGGCTTCTTTAGTACATTTAAGAAGGTATAGGGCCACGATTCGTCTTAACTCTCCCTAATATCTTATTTTATCCATCGTTAAACTAACAACTCCCTTCCGCGGTACTTATAGGATCTAATTTGAGAACCATATAGAAAAATATTCACTAATGGGAATGCTGGTCGTTTCTTTGGCACTAATTTCAGGACATTTCAGAAGGTATAGGGCCACGACTCGTGAAACTAACAAGTCACTTCCTCGGTACATGTAGAATCTAATTTGAGAACTAATTGGTAAAATATCCACTAATTGGAATCCGAGATGTTTCTTTTGAACAATTTAGAATGCATACGCCCACCATTGAATTTGTATCTCCCTGATATCTTTCTTTCTCCCTTGTTAATCCGTCAATTAAATATCTTGGGATTCATTGAATAATTTTGAAGGAATATTAGTAAAGTATAATCTAATTTGAATGTTAGTGGCTTCTTTAGTACATTTAAGAAGGTATAGGGCCACGATTCGTCTTAACTCTCCCTAATATCTTATTTTATCCATCGTTAAACTAACAACTCCCTTCCGCGGTACTTATAGGATCTAATTTGAGAACCATATAGAAAAATATTCACTAATGGGAATGCTGGTCGTTTCTTTGGCACTAATTTCAGGACATTTCAGAAGGTATAGGGCCACGACTCGTGAAACTAACAAGTCACTTCCTCGGTACATGTAGAATCTAATTTGAGAACTAATTGGTAAAATATCCACTAATTGGAATCCGAGATGTTTCTTTTGAACAATTTAGAATGCATACGCCCACCATTGAATTTGTATCTCCCTGATATCTTTCTTTCTCCCTTGTTAATCCGTCAATTAAATATCTTGGGATTCATTGAATAATTTTGAAGGAATATTAGTAAAGTATAATCTAATTTGAATGTTAGTGGCTTCTTTAGTACATTTAAGAAGGTATAGGGCCACGATTCGTCTTAACTCTCCCTCATATCTTATTTTATCAATCGTTAAACTAACAACTCCCTTCTGCGGTACTTATAGGATCTAATTTGAGAACTAATTAGTAATATATTCACTAATTGGAATGCTGGTCGTTTCTTTGGCACTAATTTCAGGACATTTCAGAAGGTATAGGGCCACGACTCGTGAAACTAACAACTCACTTCCTCGGTACATGTAGAATCTAATTTGAGAACTAATTGGTCAGATATCCACTAATTGGAATCCGAGATGTTTCTTTTGAACAATTTAGAATGCATACCGCCACCATAGAATTTGTATCTCCCTGGTATCTTTCTTTCTCACTTGTTAATCCGTCTATTAAATATCTTGGTATTCATTGAATAATTTTGAAGGAATATTAGTAAAGTATAATCTAATTTGAATGTTAGTGGCATCTTTAGTACATTTAAGAAGGTATAGGGCCACGATTCGTCTTAACTCTCCCTCATATCTTATTTTATCCATCGTTAAACTTACAACTCCCTTCCGCGGTACTTATAGGATCTAATTTGAGAACTAATTAGTAATATATTCACTAATTGGAATGCTGGTCGTTTCTTTGGCACTAATTTCAGGACATTTCAGAAAGTATAGGGCCACGACTCGTGAAACTAACAACTCACTTCCTCGGTACATGTAGAATCTAATTTGAGAACTAATTGGTAAAATATCCACTAATTGGAATCCGAGATGTTTCTTTTGAACAATTTAGAATGCATACCGCCACCATAGAATTTGTTTCTCCCTGGTATCTTTCTTTCTCACTTGTTAATCCGTCTATTAAATATCTTGGGATTCATTGAATAATTTCGAAGGAAAATTAGTAAAGTATAATATAATTTGAATGTTGTGGCTTCTTTAGTACATTTAAGAAGGTATAGTGCCACGATTCGTCTTAACTCTCCCTCATATCTTATTTTATCCCTCGTTAAACTAACAACTCCCTTCCGCGGTACTTATAGGATCTAATTTGAGAACTAATTAGAAAAATATTCACTAATTGGAATGCTGGTCGTTTCTTTGGCACTAATTTCAGGACGTTTCAGAAGGTATAGGGCCACGACTCGTGAAACTAACAACTCACTTCCTCGGTACATGTAGAATCTAATTTGAGAACTAATTGGTAAAATATCCACTAATTGGAATCCGAGATGTTTCTTTTGAACAATTTAGAATGCATACGCCCACCATTGAATTTGTATCTCCCTGATATCTTTCTTTCTCCCTTGTTAATCCGTCAATTAAATATCTTGGGATTCATTGAATAATTTTGAAGGAATATTAGTAAAGTATAATCTAATTTGAATGTTAGTGGCTTCTTTAGTACATTTAAGAAGGTATAGGGCCACGATTCGTCTTAACTCTCCCTCGTATCTTATTTTATCCATCGTTAAACTAACAACTCCCTTCCGCGGTACTTATAGGATCTAATTTGAGAACTAATTAGTAATATATTCACTAATTGGAATGCTGGTCGTTTCTTTGGCTCTAATTTCAGGACATTTCAGAAGGTATAGGGCCACGACTCGTGAAACTAACAACTCACTTCCTCGGTACATGTAGAATCTAATTTGAGAACTAATTGGTCAAATATCCACTAATTGGAATCCGAGATGTTTCTTTTGAACAATTTAGAATGCATACGCCCACCATTGAATTTGTATCTCCCTGGTATCTTTCTTTCTCCCTTGTTAATCCGTCAAATAAATATCTTGGGATTCATTGAATAATTTCGAAGGAAAATTAGTAAAGTATAATATAATTTGAATGTTGTGGCTTCTTTAGTACATTTAAGAAGGTATAGTGCCACGATTCGTCTTAACTCTCCCTCATATCTTATTTTATCCCTCGTTAAACTAACAACTCCCTTCCGCAGTACTTATAGGATCTAATTTGAGAACTAATTAGAAAAATATTCACTAATTGGAATGCTGGTCGTTTCTTTGGCACTAATTTCAGGACATTTCAGAAGGTATAGGGCCACGACTCGTGAAACTAACAACTCACTTCCTCGGTACATGTAGAATCTAATTTGAGAACTAATTGGTCAGATATCCACTAATTGGAATCCGAGATGTTTCTTTTGAACAATTTAGAATGCATACCGCCACCATAGAATTTGTATCTCCCTGGTATCTTTCTTTCTCACTTGTTAATCCGTCTATTAAATATCTTGGTATTCATTGAATAATTTTGAAGGAATATTAGTAAAGTATAATCTAATTTGAATGTTAGTGGCATCTTTAGTACATTTAAGAAGGTATAGGGCCACGATTCGTCTTAACTCTCCCTCATATCTTATTTTATCCATCGTTAAACTTACAACTCCCTTCCGCGGTACTTATAGGATCTAATTTGAGAACTAATTAGTAATATATTCACTAATTGGAATGCTGGTCGTTTCTTTGGCACTAATTTCAGGACATTTCAGAAGGTATAGGGCCACGACTCGTGAAACTAACAACTCACTTCCTCGGTACATGTAGAATCTAATTTGAGAACTAATTGGTAAAATATCCACTAATTGGAATCCGAGATGTTTCTTTTGAACAATTTAGAATGCATACCGCCACCATAGAATTTGTTTCTCCCTGGTATCTTTCTTTCTCACTTGTTAATCCGTCTATTAAATATCTTGGAATTCATTGAATAATTTCGAAGGAAAATTAGTAAAGTATAATCTAATTTGAATGTTAGTGATACGAACCACGCCAACAAGTGTGACGAAACCCGACACCAAATATGGAACAGCCACCAAGAACACACGAGATTGGAATGGAACCGCGACCCAATGCTTAGCCAAGCACGAACCTTGGTATGAGGAAGACGCCACAAACGGGGATGGAATCCGTTTGATAAGTCAGGATGAACGCCACAAGGAATCTCCTTGATAAGTTCAAAAGTTTCTTCAAGAACTCAAGAAGAAATAAACTCACAATTTCATTCAACATAATCTGATTTTTCCAAATGTTTTGGCAGTCCTTATAAGGACGAAAATTACATGAAAACAAGACCCTTGGTCTTCCTAATGAAACCGAAAAATTAAGGACAGCCCCTTTTGTCTTCCTAATGAAAACCGAAATTAAAGACAAGCATTTTGTCTTCCTCATGAAAACCGAAAATTAAAGACAAAAGGACTATTGGACTCACACAAGTCAAATGTTTGACTTATCACAAAATAAACAAAGACTAAAAAACGTGACTAAAAATAAAAAGACTCATTACAAGAAGCTAAATATTGATCAAGCTCCTAAACTGGTGTCCTCATCATTCCTCCCCTCTTGGCTTGGATCAACTGGAACTTGTCTTGGATTTTGAGTCTTGGTGTCCTCATCTGTTAGTGGCATCTTTAGTACATTTAAGAAGGTATAGTGCCACGATTCGTCTTAACTCTCCCTCATATCTTATTTTATCCCTCGTTAAACTAACAACTCCCTTCCGCGGTACTTATAGGATCTAATTTGAGAACTAATTAGAAAAATATTCACTAATTGGAATGCTGGTCGTTTCTTTGGCACTAATTTCAGGACATTTCAGAAGGTATAGGGCCACGACTCGTGAAACTAACAACTCACTTCCTCGGTACATGTAGAATCTAATTTGACAACTAATTGGTAAAATATCCACTTATTGGAATCCGAGATGTTTCTTTTGAACAATTTAGAATGCATACCGCCACCATAGAATTTGTTTCTCCCTGGTATCTTTCTTTCTCACTTGTTAATCCGTCTATTAAATATCTTGGAATTCATTGAATAATTTCGAAGGAAAATTAGTAAAGTATAATCTAATTTGAATGTTAGTGGCATCTTTAGTACATTTAAGAAGGTATAGTGCCACGATTCGTCTTAACTCTCCCTCATATCTTATTTTATCCCTCGTTAAACTCACAACTCCCTTCCGCGGTACTTATAGGATCTAATTTGAGAACTAATTAGAAAAATATTCACTAATTGGAATGCTGGTCGTTTCTTTGGCACTAATTTAAGGACATTTCAGAAGGTATAGGGCCACGACTCGTGAAACTAACAACTCACTTCCTCGGTACATGTAGAATCTAATTTGACAACTAATTGGTAAAATATCCACTAATTGGAATCCGAGATGTTTCTTTTGAACAATTTAGAATGCATACTGCCACCATAGAATTTGTTTCTCCCTGGTATCTTTCTTTCTCACATGTTAATCCGTCTATTAAATATCTTGGGATTCATTGAATAATTTTGAAGGAATATTAGTAAAGTATAATATAATTTGAATGTTAGTGGCTTCTTTAGTACATTTAAGAAGGTATAGGGCCACGATTCGTCTTAACTCTCCCTAATATCTTATTTTATCCATCGTTAAACTAACAACTCCCTTCCGCGGTACTTATAGGATCTAATTTGAGAACCAATTAGAAAAATATTCACTAATGGGAATGCTGGTCGTTTCTTTTGCACTAATTTCAGGACATTTCAGAAGGTATAGGACCACGACTCGTGAAACTAACAACTCACTTCCTCGGTACATGTAGAATCTAATTTGAGAACTAATTGGTAAAATATCCACTAATTGGAATCCGAGATGTTTCTTTTGAACAATTTAGAATGCATACGCCCACCATTGAATTTGTATCTCCCTGATATCTTTCTTTCTCCCTTGTTAATCCGTCAATTAAATATCTTGGGATTCATTGAATAATTTTGAAGGAATATTAGTAAAGTATAATCTAATTTGAATGTTAGTGGCTTCTTTAGTACATTTAAGAAGGTATAGGGCCACGATTCGTCTTAACTCTCCCTCGTATCTTATTTTATCCATCGTTAAACTAACAACTCCCTTCCGCGGTACTTATAGGATCTAATTTGAGAACTAATTAGTAATATATTCACTAATTGGAATGCTGGTCGTTTCTTTGGCTCTAATTTCAGGACATTTCAGAAGGTATAGGGCCACGACTCGTGAAACTAACAACTCACTTCCTCGGTACATGTAGAATCTAATTTGAGAACTAATTGGTCAAATATCCACTAATTGGAATCCGAGATGTTTCTTTTGAACAATTTAGAATGCATACGCCCACCATTGAATTTGTATCTCCCTGGTATCTTTCTTTCTCCCTTGTTAATCCGTCAAATAAATATCTTGGGATTCATTGAATAATTTCGAAGGAAAATTAGTAAAGTATAATATAATTTGAATGTTGTGGCTTCTTTAGTACATTTAAGAAGGTATAGTGCCACGATTCGTCTTAACTCTCCCTCATATCTTATTTTATCCCTCGTTAAACTAACAACTCCCTTCCGCAGTACTTATAGGATCTAATTTGAGAACTAATTAGAAAAATATTCACTAATTGGAATGCTGGTCGTTTCTTTGGCACTAATTTCAGGACATTTCAGAAGGTATAGGGCCACGACTCGTGAAACTAACAACTCACTTCCTCGGTACATGTAGAATCTAATTTGAGAACTAATTGGTAAAATATCCACTAATTGGAATCCGAGATGTTTCTTTTGAACAATTTAGAATGCATACGCCCACCATTAAATTTGTATCTCCCTGATATCTTTCTTTCTCCCTTGTTAATCCGTCAATTAAATATCTTGGGATTCATTGAATAATTTTGAAGGAATATTAGTAAAGTATAATCTAATTTGAATGTTAGTGGCTTCTTTAGTACATTTAAGAAGGTATAGGGCCACGATTCGTCTTAACTCTCCCTAATATCTTATTTTATCCATCGTTAAACTAACAACTCCCTTCCGCGGTACTTATAGGATCTAATTTGAGAACCATATAGAAAAATATTCACTAATGGGAATGCTGGTCGTTTCTTTGGCACTAATTTCAGGACATTTCAGAAGGTATAGGGCCACGACTCGTGAAACTAACAAGTCACTTCCTCGGTACATGTAGAATCTAATTTGAGAACTAATTGGTAAAATATCCACTAATTGGAATCCGAGATGTTTCTTTTGAACAATTTAGAATGCATACGCCCACCATTAAATTTGTATCTCCCTGATATCTTTCTTTCTCCCTTGTTAATCCGTCAATTAAATATCTTGGGATTCATTGAATAATTTTGAAGGAATATTAGTAAAGTATAATCTAATTTGAATGTTAGTGGCTTCTTTAGTACATTTAAGAAGGTATAGGGCCACGATTCGTCTTAACTCTCCCTAATATCTTATTTTATCCATCGTTAAACTAACAACTCCCTTCCGCGGTACTTATAGGATCTAATTTGAGAACCATATAGAAAAATATTCACTAATGGGAATGCTGGTCGTTTCTTTGGCACTAATTTCAGGACATTTCAGAAGGTATAGGGCCACGACTCGTGAAACTAACAAGTCACTTCCTCGGTACATGTAGAATCTAATTTGAGAACTAATTGGTAAAATATCCACTAATTGGAATCCGAGATGTTTCTTTTGAACAATTTAGAATGCATACCGCCACCATAGAATTTGTTTCTCCCTGGTATCTTTCTTTCTCACTTGTTAATCCGTCTATTAAATATCTTGGGATTCATTGAATAATTTCGAAGGAAAATTAGTAAAGTATAATATAATTTGAATGTTGTGGCTTCTTTAGTACATTTAAGAAGGTATAGTGCCACGATTCGTCTTAACTCTCCCTCATATCTTATTTTATCCCTCGTTAAACTAACAACTCCCTTCCGCGGTACTTATAGGATCTAATTTGAGAACTAATTAGAAAAATATTCACTAATTGGAATGCTGGTCGTTTCTTTGGCACTAATTTCAGGACGTTTCAGAAGGTATAGGGCCACGACTCGTGAAACTAACAAGTCACTTCCTCGGTACATGTAGAATCTAATTTGAGAACTAATTGGTAAAATATCCACTAATTGGAATCCGAGATGTTTCTTTTGAACAATTTAGAATGCATACGCCCACCATTGAATTTGTATCTCCCTGATATCTTTCTTTCTCCCTTGTTAATCCGTCAATTAAATATCTTGGGATTCATTGAATAATTTTGAAGGAATATTAGTAAAGTATAATCTAATTTGAATGTTAGTGGCTTCTTTAGTACATTTAAGAAGGTATAGGGCCACGATTCGTCTTAACTCTCCCTCATATCTTATTTTATCAATCGTTAAACTAACAACTCCCTTCTGCGGTACTTATAGGATCTAATTTGAGAACTAATTAGTAATATATTCACTAATTGGAATGCTGGTCGTTTCTTTGGCACTAATTTCAGGACATTTCAGAAGGTATAGGGCCACGACTCGTGAAACTAACAACTCACTTCCTCGGTACATGTAGAATCTAATTTGAGAACTAATTGGTCAGATATCCACTAATTGGAATCCGAGATGTTTCTTTTGAACAATTTAGAATGCATACCGCCACCATAGAATTTGTATCTCCCTGGTATCTTTCTTTCTCACTTGTTAATCCGTCTATTAAATATCTTGGTATTCATTGAATAATTTTGAAGGAATATTAGTAAAGTATAATCTAATTTGAATGTTAGTGGCATCTTTAGTACATTTAAGAAGGTATAGGGCCACGATTCGTCTTAACTCTCCCTCATATCTTATTTTATCCATCGTTAAACTTACAACTCCCTTCCGCGGTACTTATAGGATCTAATTTGAGAACTAATTAGTAATATATTCACTAATTGGAATGCTGGTCGTTTCTTTGGCACTAATTTCAGGGCATTTCAGAAAGTATAGGGCCACGACTCGTGAAACTAACAACTCACTTCCTCGGTACATGTAGAATCTAATTTGAGAACTAATTGGTAAAATATCCACTAATTGGAATCCGAGATGTTTCTTTTGAACAATTTAGAATGCATACTGCCACCATAGAATTTGTTTCTCCCTGGTATCTTTCTTTCTCACTTGTTAATCCGTCTATTAAATATCTTGGGATTCATTGAATAATTTCGAAGGAAAATTAGTAAAGTATAATATAATTTGAATGTTGTGGCTTCTTTAGTACATTTAAGAAGGTATAGTGCCACGATTCGTCTTAACTCTCCCTCATATCTTATTTTATCCCTCGTTAAACTAACAACTCCCTTCCGCGGTACTTATAGGATCTAATTTGAGAACTAATTAGAAAAATATTCACTAATTGGAATGCTGGTCGTTTCTTTGGCACTAATTTCAGGACGTTTCAGAAGGTATAGGGCCACGACTCGTGAAACTAACAACTCACTTCCTCGGTACATGTAGAATCTAATTTGAGAACTAATTGGTAAAATATCCACTAATTGGAATCCGAGATGTTTCTTTTGAACAATTTAGAATGCATACGCCCACCATTGAATTTGTATCTCCCTGATATCTTTCTTTCTCCCTTGTTAATCCGTCAATTAAATATCTTGGGATTCATTGAATAATTTTGAAGGAATATTAGTAAAGTATAATCTAATTTGAATGTTAGTGGCTTCTTTAGTACATTTAAGAAGGTATAGGCCCACGATTCGTCTTAACTCTCCCTAATATCTTATTTTATCCATCGTTAAACTAACAACTCCCTTCCGCGGTACTTATAGGATCTAATTTGAGAACCATATAGAAAAATATTCACTAATGGGAATGCTGGTCGTTTCTTTGGCACTAATTTCAGGACATTTCAGACGGTATTGGGCCACGACTCGTGAAACTAACAACTCACTTCCTCGGTACATGTAGAATCTAATTTGAGAACTAATTGGTAAAATATCCACTAATTGGAATCCGAGATGTTTCTTTTGAACAATTTAGAATGCATACGCCCACCATTGAATTTGTATCTCCCTGATATCTTTCTTTCTCCCTTGTTAATCCGTCAATTAAATATCTTGGGATTCATTGAATAATTTTGAAGGAATATTAGTAAAGTATAATCTAATTTGAATGTTAGTGGCTTCTTTAGTACATTTAAGAAGGTATAGGGCCACGATTCGTCTTAACTCTCCCTCATATCTTATTTTATCCATCGTTAAACTAACAACTCCCTTCCGCGGTACTTATAGGATCTAATTTGAGAACTAATTAGTAATATATTCACTAATTGGAATGCTGGTCGTTTCTTTGGCACTAATTTCAGGACATTTCAGAAGGTATAGGGCCACGACTCTTGAAACTAACAACTCACTTCCTCGGTACATGTAGAATCTAATTTGAGAACTAATTGGTAAAATATCCACTAATTGGAATCCGAGATGTTTCTTTTGAACAATTTAGAATGCATACCGCCACCATAGAATTTGTTTCTCCCTGGTATCTTTCTTTCTCACTTGTTAATCCGTCTATTAAATATCTTGGAATTCATTGAATAATTTCGAAGGAAAATTAGTAAAGTATAATCTAATTTGAATGTTAGTGATACGAACCACGCCAACAAGTGTGACGAAACCCGACACCAAATATGGAACAGCCACCAAGAACACACGAGATTGGAATGGAACCGCGACCCAATGCTTAGCCAAGCACGAACCTTGGTATGAGGAAGACGCCACAAACGGGGATGGAATCCGTTTGATAAGTCAGGATGAACGCCACAAGGAATCTCCTTGATAAGTTCAAAAGTTTCTTCAAGAACTCAAGAAGAAATAAACTCACAATTTCATTCAACATAATCTGATTTTTCCAAATGTTTTGGCAGTCCTTATAAGGACGAAAATTACATGAAAACAAGACCCTTGGTCTTCCTAATGAAACCGAAAAATTAAGGACAGCCCCTTTTGTCTTCCTAATGAAAACCGAAATTAAAGACAAGCTTTTTGTCTTCCTCATGAAAACCGAAAATTAAAGACAAAAGGACTATTGGACTCACACAAGTCAAATGTTTGACTTATCACAAAATAAACAAAGACTAAAAAACGTGACTAAAAATAAAAAGACTCATTACAAGAAGCTAAATATTGATCAAGCTCCTAAACTGGTGTCCTCATCATTCCTCCCCTCTTGGCTTGGATCAACTGGAACTTGTCTTGGATTTTGAGTCTTGGTGTCCTCATCATTCCCCCCCCTCTTGAGAAAGATTTGACCTCAAATCGTCACCTGCATCAAAAGGACTCAAATCAGAAACATTAAAAGTAGCACTAACAGTATACTCACCTGGTAAATCGAGTCTGTAGGCATTGTCATTGATCCTTTCTAGCACTTGAAACAGCCCATCTCCTCGAGGTAGCAATTTGGAACGTCTTTGTGCTGGGAATCGCTCTTTCCTCATGTGTAACCATACCCAATCACCAGGATCAAAAACCTGCTTGTGACGACCCTTGTTAGCATCAAGTTGGTTAGTGTTTAAAAGAGCCTCCTTAACCTCACTTTTTTTTGCATAAAAATTACTTTGTTTTCTCACGAATTTTCCGTCATTGATCGAACTCTTCTCTTTCTTTTCTCTCTCACTTGATTCGACCCTTTTCTCTCTTTGTCTCTCTTTTTTCTCACTCTCATTCATCTTTTCACTCTCCTTCTTTTGCTCACTCAATTTTTTTTTATCACTCAATTTTTGCAACCTCACTTGGTCTTCATATACTTGCTTTGGCGTCAATGGAGCTAGAGTGATTGTTCGTTGACGGAACGTGAATGAGTACTTGTTGGTGAAGCCATCATGCTGGACTCGCCGATCAAATAGCCAAGGCCTTCCTAGAAGGAGGTGTCCAGCTTGCATGGGAACCACATCGCACAATACCTCATCCTCATACTTGCCAATTCGAAATGATACCAGCACCTGTTTTGTAACCCTCACTTCACCACTATCATTCAACCACTGCAACTTGTATGGACAAGGATGTTTAAGCGTTGGGAGCCCTAGCTTTTCAACCATGGAAGAACTAGCAACGTTAGTGCAACTACCACCATCAATAATAACACTGCATACCTTGTCTTTCACATGACAACGAGTGTGAAAGATGTTCTCCCGCTGCACCTCTTCTTCCTCCTCTTTTGCTTGCAAATTTAAGGCTCGTCGTGTGACTAGTGCAAGCATCTCACCAGATTCTGGCCCATACTCTTCATCATCGATAGAAGCATCTTCCAATGGTGGCATGCCAGCAAGATCATCTTCCTCTTCGGAATCTATCTCCCCATTATCCCGAATTACCATAACTCGCTTGTTTGGACATTGGCTAGCTATGTGTCCTCGCCCCTGACATTTGAAACATTTTATCTCACTAGAATGGGACGAAGTAGGGGCTGTTTTACCTTGAGGTGGTGTGGCTGTGGTGGCTGGTTTTGGTGTAGATGATGAAGTGGGTTGGTCTTCTTTCTTTGGATAGTTCGACCTCCAAGGTGTTGTACTTGGATTGTGTGGGCTCGGTCTTGGCCTCGAACTTGAACTACCCTTCTTGAGCTGCCTCTCAACTTTGATTGCCATATGAACCAAATCCTCCAATTCCACATAATGGTGTAGTTCGATTGGGTCAGCAATCTCTCGGTTCAACCCATTCAAAAACCTTGCCATGGTTGCCTCCCGATCCTCTTCAACATTGGCTCTAATCATAGCCATCTCCATCTCCTTGTAATACTCATCAACACTTCTGTAGCCCTGACGAAGACCCTGCAACTTAAGGTAGAGATCTCGATAATAATGAGGTGGTACAAACCGTCGCCTCATCACCCTCTTCATGGCCTCCCATGTGTCAATAGGGCGATCTCCACTCCGCCTCCTGTTGATGCACAACTGATCCCACCAAACAATAGCATAATCAGTAAACTCAATGGCAGCAAGTTTTACCTTCTTCATGTCAGAGTAGTTGTGACAATCGAAAACCAACTCCATTTTCTTCTCCCACTCAAGGTATGCCTCAGGATCACTCTTGCCTTGAAAGGCGGGGATTCTCATCTTGATATTTCCCAAATTATTGTCTACCCAGTTCCTAGCTTCTCTATCTCGGCCATACCTCCTATGGTTACCCTCTGACATCCTATCATATTCTTCCTCTAAATCGCCCCCATCAAACTCTCTTTCACCCTCAACATCACGTTGTTGCACCCTGTTCCTCCGTGCCCTCCATTGCGTTCCCTCTTCTACCCTATCCAACCTCTCATGTATCTGTTCACACTCCGCCCTCATCATCCTTCGCATCTCCCCAATTAATGCTTGCATTTGCAGATTCGGAACCTCAGGTGGCGGAATATCATTGCTTGCATCTTTCTCTGGATTTTGTGCCATGATGGAAATCTGCAAAATAAGGTTAGAATAATATGGAGAAAAGACCTCACCACACTCCCTCACGTGTTTCGCTCGAACAATATTTTCACTCAAATCCCCTCGTGTTTCACTCAATTTCAATGGCTTTTACCCTCAAATAGGCTCACACCTCTGCCTTTTTCCACTCGTATTCTTCTTTAAGTTCTTTCAAAACTAATGAAACGGTGATATGGAGGCTCAAGCAGCCAATTCTACCAAACAAATCAAACGAAAACCGATTAAAAAGTGGCAAAAAAATGGTGATTTTTGGAACTAATCCACAATATCATGGAGGATTCAAGTAGCAAATCAAACTAGAACAAACCAAACGAACATAGAAAAACTGATGAAAAATGATGATTTTTGGATCACTTGTGTGGGGTTTTGGCAAAGGGCCTCTAGACTATGGGGAACAAGAATAGAACAAAAAAAATTTTTTTTTTTTAGGTTCGGATCCCTTTGAATTTTTTTCTTCTTCTTTCTTTTCTGTTTTTTCAAGAACAAAGAACCAACCCGAATTAAAAAAAAAATGAATACCAAAAGAGCCAATCCGAAAACCAAGCAACTGTGGTACTATAACAGATTCAAGAACAATCCCAATAACAGAAAACGATTATTCCCAAAATATAATCTGTGATTCAACCAATAAGATCAAAACCAAACTAATTTGTGGCACTATAACAGTCTCGGATTCCACAACAAATAAAGGAACCAATTGAAACCAGGGACACAATTGAAACAAGGGAATTATCAATACCAATTTCGGATTTCATAACAAGAACATGAGAAACCCAAGGCAAAATTCGGATTTAACAATAAGAATAAGAGAAACTCAAGCCCAACTCAGATTTCACCGTAAGAACAAGAGAAATCTCAAACCCAATTTCAGATTTTACAATAAGAACAAGAGAAACTCAATCCCAATTTCAGATTTCACAATAAGAATAAGAGAATCTCAATCCCAATTTCAGATTTCACAATAAGAATAAGAGAACCTCAATCCCAATTTCAGATTTCACAATGAGAATAAGAGAAAACTCAATGCCAATTCGGATTGCACAATAAGAACAAGAGAAACCCAAAAGCACATTCGGATTTAACAACAAAACAAGAGGACTCAATGAAAATTCGGTTTTCACAATTAAGAACCCTAATTCAAGATTTTAGAAACGAAAAGAAAACAAAATAGGGGAAATTTCAGAAACCCTAATTCAATTGCAATATTTGAACAAAGAAACGAAATGGAAAAACAAGAAAAAAAAAAAAAAAAAGATAGGCAAACCGTACGAACCTAGGCTCGGATTTCAAATAAGGAAACAAATGAAATAAGGAAATCAACAAGCTCTAGAATAGTTTCAGATTTCACAAGGAAACAAGGACAAAGAAATCAAAACACGAGTGGATGATGAATTTTTTTTTTTTTTTTTAATATAGAGACACGAATTGAAAGAAAAACACAAAGTAAAGGATAGGCCAAACCGGATGATCCTAATCTCTGATACCAACTGATACGAACCACGCCAACAAGTGTGACGAAACCCGACACCAAATATGGAACAGCCACCAAGAACACACGAGATTGGAATGGAACCGCGACCCAATGCTTAGCCAAGCACGAACCTTGGTATGAGGAAGACGCCACAAACGGGGATGGAATCCGTTTGATAAGTCAGGATGAACGCCACAAGGAATCTCCTTGATAAGTTCAAAAGTTTCTTCAAGAACTCAAGAAGAAATAAACTCACAATTTCATTCAACATAATCTGATTTTTCCAAATGTTTTGGCAGTCCTTATAAGGATGAAAATTACATGAAAACAAGACCCTTGGTCTTCCTAATGAAACCGAAAAATTAAGGACAGCCCCTTTTGTCTTCCTAATGAAAACCGAAATTAAAGACAAGCTTTTTGTCTTCCTCATGAAAACCGAAAATTAAAGACAAAAGGACTATTGGACTCACACAAGTCAAATGTTTGACTTATCACAAAATAAACAAAGACTAAAAAACGTGACTAAAAATAAAAAGACTCATTACAAGAAGCTAAATATTGATCAAGCTCCTAAACTGGTGTCCTCATCATTCCTCCCCTCTTGGCTTGGATCAACTGGAACTTGTCTTGGATTTTGAGTCTTGGTGTCCTCATCAGTTAGTGGCATCTTTAGTACATTTATAAAGGTATAGTGCCACGATTCGTCTTAACTCTCCCTCATATCTTATTTTATCCCTCGTTAAACTAACAACTCCCTTCCGCGGTACTTATAGGATCTAATTTGAGAACTAATTAGAAAAATATTCACTAATTGGAATGCTGGTCGTTTCTTTGGCACTAATTTCAGGACATTTCAGAAGGTATAGGGCCACGACTCGTGAAACTAACAACTCACTTCCTCGGTACATGTAGAATCTAATTTGACAACTAATTGGTAAAATATCCACTAATTGGAATCCGAGATGTTTCTTTTGAACAATTTAGAATGCATACCGCCACCATAGAATTTTTATCTCCCTGGTATCTTTCTTTCTCACTTGTTAATCCGTCTATTAAATATCTTGGGATTCATTGAATAATTTTGAAGGAATATTAGTAAAGTATAATCTAATTTGAATGTTAGTGGCTTCTTTAGTACATTTAAGAAGGTATAGGGCCACGATTCGTCTTAACTCTCCCTAATATCTTATTTTATCCATCGTTAAACTAACAACTCCCTTCCGCGGTACTTATAGGATCTAATTTGAGAACCAATTAGAAAAATATTCACTAATGGGAATGCTGGTCGTTTCTTTTCCACTAATTTCAGGACATTTCAGAAGGTATAGGACCACGACTCGTGAAACTAACAACTCACTTCCTCGGTACATGTAGAATCTAATTTGAGAACTAATTGGTAAAATATCCACTAACTGGAATCCGAGATGTTTCTTTTGAACAATTTAGAATGCATACGCCCACCATTGAATTTGTATCTCCCTGATATCTTTCTTTCTCCCTTGTTAATCCGTCAATTAAATATCTTGGGATTCATTGAATAATTTTGAAGGAATATTAGTAAAGTATAATCTAATTTGAATGTTAGTGGCTTCTTTAGTACATTTAAGAAGGTATAGGGCCACGATTCGTCTTAACTCTCCCTCATATCTTATTTTATCCATCGTTAAACTAACAACTCCCTTCTGCGGTACTTATAGGATCTAATTTGAGAACTAATTAGTAATATATTCACTAATTGGAATGCTGGTCGTTTCTTTGGCACTAATTTCAGGACATTTCAGAAGGTATAGGGCCACGACTCGTGAAACTAACAACTCACTTCCTCGGTACATGTAGAATCTAATTTGAGAACTAATTGGTAAAATATCCACTAATTGGAATCCGAGATGTTTCTTTTGAACAATTTAGAATGCATACCGCCACCATAGAATTTGTATCTCCCAGGTATCTTTCTTTCTCACTTGTTAATCCGTCTATTAAATATCTTGGGATTCATTGAATAATTTTGAAGGAATATTAGTAAAGTATAATCTAATTTGAATGTAAGTGGCATCTTTAGTACATTTAAGAAGGTATAGGGCCACGATTCGTCTTAACTCTCCCTCATATCTTATTTTATCCATCGTTAAACTTACAACTCCCTTCCGCGGTACTTATAGGATCTAATTTGAGAACTAATTAGTAATATATTCACTAATTGGAATGCTGGTCGTTTCTTTGGCACTAATTTCAGGACATTTCAGAAAGTATAGGGCCACGACTCGTGAAACTAACAACTCACTTCCTCGGTACATGTAGAATCTAATTTGAGAACTAATTGGTAAAATATCCACTAATTGGAATCCGAGATGTTTCTTTTGAACAATTTAGAATGCATACCGCCACCATAGAATTTGTTTCTCCCTGGTATCTTTCTTGCTCACTTGTTAATCCGTCTATTAAATATCTTGGGATTCATTGAATAATTTCGAAGGAAAATTAGTAAAGTATAATATAATTTGAATGTTGTGGCTTCTTTAGTACATTTAAGAAGGTATAGTGCCACGATTCGTCTTAACTCTCCCTCATATCTTATTTTATCCCTCGTTAAACTAACAACTCCCTTCCGCGGTACTTATAGGATCTAATTTGAGAACTAATTAGAAAAATATTCACTAATTGGAATGCTGGTCGTTTCTTTGGCACTAATTTCAGGACATTTCAGAAGGTATAGGGCCACGATTCGTGAAACTAACAACTCACTTCCTCGGTACATGTAGAATCTAATTTGAGAACTAATTGGTAAAATATCCACTAATTGGAATCCGAGATGTTTCTTTTGAACAATTTAGAATGCATACGCCCACCATTGAATTTGTATCTCCCTGATATCTTTCTTTCTCCCTTGTTAATCCGTCAATTAAATATCTTGGGATTCATTGAATAATTTTGAAGGAATATTAGTAAAGTATAATCTAATTTGAATGTTAGTGGCTTCTTTAGTACATTTAAGAAGGTATAGGGCCACGATTCGTCTTAACTCTCCCTAATATCTTATTTTATCCATCGTTAAACTAACAACTCCCTTCCGCGGTACTTATAGGATCTAATTTGAGAACCATTTAGAAAAATATTCACTAATGGGAATGCTGGTCGTTTCTTTGGCACTAATTTCAGGACATTTCAGAAGGTATAGGGCCACGACTCGTGAAACTAACAACTCACTTCCTCGGTACATGTAGAATCTAATTTGACAACTAATTGGTAAAATGTCCACTAATTGGAATCCGAGATGTTTCTTTTGAACAATTTAGAATGCATACGCCCACCATTGAATTTGTATCTCCCTGATATCTTTCTTTCTCCCTTGTTAATCCGTCAATTAAATATCTTGGGATTCATTGAATAATTTTGAAGGAATAATAGTAAAGTATAATCTAATTTGAATGTTAGTGGCTTCTTTAGTACATTTAAGATGGTATAGGGCCACGATTCGTCTTAACTCTCCCTCATATCTTATTTTATCCATCGTTAAACTAACAACTCCCTTCCGCGGTACTTATAGGATCTAATTTGAGAACTAATTAGTAATATATTCACTAATTGGAATGCTGGTCGTTTCTTTGGCACTAATTTCAGGACATTTCAGAAGGTATAGGGCCACGACTCGTGAAACTAACAACTCACTTCCTCGGTACATGTAGAATCTAATTTGAGAACTAATTGGTAAAATATCCACTAATTGGAATCCGAGATGTTTCTTTTGAACAATTTAGAATGCATACCGCCACCATAGAATTTGTTTCTCCCTGGTATCTTTCTTTCTCACTTGTTAATCCGTCTATTAAATATCTTGGGATTCATTGAATATTTTCGAAGGAAAATTAGTAAAGTATAATCTAATTTGAATGTTAGTGGCTTCTTTAGTACATTTAAGAAGGTATAGTGCCACGATTCGTCTTAACTCTCCCTCATATCTTATTTTATCCATCGTTAAACTAACAACTCCCTTCCGCGGTACTTATAGGATCTAATTTGAGAACAAATTAGTAAAATTTTCACTAATTGGAATGCTGGTCGTTTCATTGGCACTAATTTGAGGACATTTCAGAAGGTATAGGGCCACGACTCGTGAAACTAACAACTCACTTCCTCGGTACATGTAGAATCTAATTTGAGAACTAATTGGTAAAATATCCACTAATTGGAATCCGAGATGTTTCTTTTGAACCATTTAGAATGCATACGGCCACCATTGAATTTGTATCTCATTGATATCTTTCTTTCTCCCTTGTTAATCTGTCAATTATATATCTTGGGATTCATTGAATAATTCTTAAGGAAAATTAGTAAAGTATAATCTAATTTGAATGTTAGTGGCTTCTTTAGTACATTAAAGAAGGTATAGGGCCACGATTCGTCTTAGCTCTCCCTAATATCTTATTTTATCCATCGTTAAACTAACAACTCCCTTCCGCGGTACTTATAGGATCTAATTTGAGAACTAATTAGTAAAATATTGACTAATTGGAATGCTGGTCGTTTCTTTGGTACAATTTAGAATGCATTGGGCAACAATTTAATTTATCTCTCCCTACTATCTTTCTTTATCACTTGTTAATCCGTAAATTAAATATCTTGGAAATAATTGAATAATATTGAAGGAAAATTAGTATAGTATATTCTAATTTGAATGTTTGTTTTTTTTTAGGACGTTTCAGAAGGAATAGGGCCACGACTGGTTTTATCTATCCCTAATATATTTCTTTATCTCTCATGAAACTAACTACTCACTTCCTCGGTACATATAGAATCTAATTTGAGAACTAATTGGTAAAATATACAATAATTGGAATTCGAGATGTTTCTTTTGAACAATTTAGAATGCATACGTCCCCCATTGAATTTGTGTCTCCCTGATATCTTTCTTTCTCCCTTGTTAATCCGTCAATTAAATATCTTGGGATTCATTGAATAATTTCGAAGGAAAATTAGTAAAGTATAATCTAATTTGAATGTTAGTGGCTTCTTTAGTACATTTAAGAAGGTATAGGGCCACGATTCGTCTTAACTCTCCCTAATATCTTATTTTATCCATCGTTAAACTACAACTCCCTTCCGCGGTACTTATAGGATCTAATTTGAGAACTAATTAGAAAAATATTCACTAATTGGAATGCTGGTCGTTTCTTTGGCACTAATTTCAGGAAATTTCAGAAGGTATAGGGCCACGACTCGTGAAACTAACTACTCACTTCCTCGGTACATATAGAATCTAATTTGAGAACTAATTGGTAAAATATACAATAATTGGAATTCGAGATGTTTCTTTTGAACAATTTAGAATGCATACGTCCACCATTGAATTTGTGTCTCCCTGATATCTTTCTTTCTCCCTTGTTAATCCGTCAATTAAATATCTTGGGATTCATTGAATAATTTCGAAGGAAAATTAGTAAAGTATAATCTAATTTGAATGTTAGTGGCTTCTTTAGTACATTTAAGAAGGTATAGGGCCACGATTCGTCTTAACTCTCCCTCATTTCTTATTTTATCCATCGTTAAACTAACAACTCCCTTCCGCGGTACTTATAGGATCTAATTTGAGAACCAATTAGAAAAATATTCACTAATGGGAATGCTGGTCGTTTCTTTGGCACTAATTTCAGGACATTTCAGAAGGTATAGGGCCACGACTCGTGAAACTAACAACTCACTTCCTCGGTACATGTAGAATCTAATTTGAGAACTAATTGGTAAAATATACAATAATTGGAATTCGAGATGTTTCTTTTGAACCATTTAGAATGCATACGGCCACCATTGAATTTGTGTCTCCCTGATATCTTTCTTTCTCCCTTGTTAATCCGTCAATTAAATATCTTGGGATTCATTGAATAATTTCGAAGGAAAATTAGTAAAGTATAATCTAATTTGAATGTTAGTGGCTTCTTTAGTACATTTAAGAAGGTATAGGGCCACGATTCGTCTTAACTCTCCCTCATATCTTATTTTATCCATCGTTAAACTAACAACTCCCTTCCGCGGTACTTATAGGATCTAATTTGAGAACCAATTATAAAAATATTCACTAATGGGAATGCTGGTCGTTTCTTTGGCACTAATTTCAGGACATTTCAGAAGGTATAGGGCCACGACTCGTGAAACTAACAACTCACTTCCTCGGTACATGTAGAATCTAATTTGAGAACTAATTGGTAAAATATACAATAATTGGAATTCGAGATGTTTCTTTTGAACCATTTAGAATGCATACGGCCACCATTGAATTTGTGTCTCCCTGATATCTTTCTTTCTCCCTTGTTAATCCGTCAATTAAATATCTTGGGATTCATTGAATAATTTTGAAGGAATATTAGTAAAGTATAATCTAATTTGAATGTTAGTGGCTTCTTTAGTACATTTAAGAAGGTATAGGGCCACGATTCGTCTTAACTCTCCCTCATATCTTATTTTATCCATCGTTAAACTTACAACTCCCTTCCGCGGTACTTATAGGATCTAATTTGAGAACTAATTAGTAATATATTCACTAATTGGAATGCTGGTCGTTTCTTTGGCACTAATTTCAGGACATTTCAGAAAGTATAGGGCCACGACTCGTGAAACTAACAACTCACTTCCTCGGTACATGTAGAATCTAATTTGAGAACTAATTGGTAAAATATCCACTAATTGGAATCCGAGATGTTTCTTTTGAACAATTTAGAATGCATACCGCCACCATAGAATTTGTTTCTCCCTGGTATCTTTCTTTCTCACTTGTTAATCCGTCTATTAAATATCTTGGGATTCATTGAATAATTTCGAAGGAATATTAGTAAAGTATAATATAATTTGAATGTTAGTGGCTTCTTTAGTACATTTAAGAAGGTATAGTGCCACGATTCGTCTTAACTCTCCCTCATATCTTATTTTATCCCTCGTTAAACTAACAACTCCCTTCCGCGGTACTTATAGGATCTAATTTGAGAACTAATTAGAAAAATATTCACTAATTGGAATGCTGGTCGTTTCTTTGGCACTAATTTCATGACATTTCAGAAGGTATAGGGCCACGACTCGTGAAACTAACAACTCACTTCCTCGGTACATGTAGAATGTAATTTGAGAACTAATTGGTAAAATATCCACTAATTGGAATCCGAGATGTTTCTTTTGAACAATTTAGAATGCATACCGCCACCATAGAATTTGTATCTCCCTGGTATCTTTCTTTCTCACTTGTTAATCCGTCTATTAAATATCTTGGGATTCATTGAATAATTTTGAAGGAATATTAGTAAAGTATAATCTAATTTGAATGTTAGTGGCTTCTTTAGTACATTTAAGAAGGTATAGGGCCACGATTCGTCTTAACTCTCCCTAATATCTTATTTTATCCATCGTTAAACTAACAACTCTCTTCCGCGGTACTTATAGGATCTAATTTGAGAACCAATTAGAAAAATATTCACTAATGGGAATGCTGGTCGTTTCTTTGGCACTAATTTCAGGACATTTCAGAAGGTATAGGGCCACGACTCGTGAAACTAACAACTCACTTCCTCGGTACATGTAGAATCTAATTTGACAACTAATTGGAAAAATATCCACTAATTGGAATCCGAGATGTTTCTTTTGAACAATTTAGAATGCATACGCCCACCATTGAATTTGTATCTCCCTGATATCTTTCTTTCTCCCTTGTTAATCCGTCAATTAAATATCTTGGGATTCATTGAATAATTTTGAAGGAATATTAGTAAATTATAATCTAATTTGAATGTTAGTGGCTTCTTTAGTACATTTAAGAAGGTATAGGGCCACGATTCGTCTTAACTCTCCCTCATATCTTATTTTATCCATCGTTAAACTAAAAACTCCCTTCCGCGGTACTTATAGGATCTAATTTGAGTACTAATTAGAAAAATATTCACTAATTGGAATGCTGGTCGTTTCTTTGGCACTAATTTCAGGAAATTTCAGAAGGTATAGGGCCACGACTCGTGAAACTAACAACTCACTTCCTCGGTACATATAGAATCTAATTTGAGAACTAATTGGTAAAATATACAATAATTGGAATTCGAGATGTTTCTTTTGAACCATTTAGAATGCATACGGCCACCATTGAATTTGTGTCTCCCTGATATCTTTCTTTCTCCCTTGTTAATCCGTCAATTAAATATCTTGGGATTCATTGAATAATTTCGAAGGAAAATTAGTAAAGTATAATCTAATTTGAATGTTAGTGGCTTCTTTAGTACATTTAAGAAGGTATAGGGCCACGAATCGTCTTAACTCTCCCTCATATCTTATTTTATCCATCGTTAAACTAACAACTCCCTTCCGCGGCACTTATAGGATCTAATTTGAGAACCAATTAGAAAAATATTCACTAATGGGAATGCTGGTCGTTTCTTTGGCACTAATTTCAGGACATTTCAGAAGGTATAGGGCCACGACTCGTGAAACTAACAACTCACTTCCTCGGTACATGTAGAATCTAATTTGAGAACTAATTGGTAAAATATACAATAATTGGAATTCGAGATGTTTCTTTTGAACCATTTAGAATGCATACGGCCACCATTGAATTTGTGTCTCCCTGATATCTTTCTTTCTCCCTTGTTAATCCGTCAATTAAATATCTTGGGATTCATTGAATAATTTTGAAGGAATATTAGTAAAGTATAATCTAATTTGAATGTTAGTGGCTTCTTTAGTACATTTAAGAAGGTATAGGGCCACGATTCGTCTTAACTCTCCCTCATATCTTATTTTATCCATCGTTAAACTAACAACTCCCTTCCGCGGTACTTATAGGATCTAATTTGAGAACTAATTAGTAATATATTCACTAATTGGAATGCTGGTCGTTTCTTTGGCACTAATTTCAGGACATTTCAGAAGGTATAGGGCCACGACTCGTGAAACTAACAACTCACTTCCTCGGTACATGTAGAATCTAATTTGAGAACTAATTGGTAAAATATCCACTAATTGGAATCCGAGATGTTTCTTTTGAAAAATTTAGAATGTATACCGACACCATAGAATTTGTTTCTCCCTGGTATCTTTCTTTCTCACTTGTTAATCCGTCTATTAAATATCTTGGGATTCATTGAATAATTTCGAAGGAAAATTAGTAAAGTATAATCTAATTTGAATGTTAGTGGCTTCTTTAGTACATTTAAGAAGGTATAGTGCCACGATTCGTCTTAACTCTCCCTCATATCTTATTTTATCCATCGTTGAACTAACAACTCCCTTCCGCGGTACTTATAGGATCTAATTTGAGAACAAATTAGTAAAATTTTCACTAATTGGAATGCTGGTCGTTTCATTGGCACTAATTTGAGGACATTTCAGAAGGTATAGGGCCACGACTCGTGAAACTAACAACTCACTTCCTCGGTACATGTAGAATCTAATTTGAGAACTAATTGGTAAAATATCCACTAATTTGAATCCGAGATGTTTCTTTTGAACCATTTAGAATGCATACGGCCACCATTGAATTTGTATCTCATTGATATCTTTCTTTCTCCCTTGTTAATCCGTCAATTATATATCTTGGGATTCATTGAATAATTCTGAAGGATAATTAGTAAAGTATAATCTAATTTGAATGTTAGTGGCTTCTTTAGTACATTTAAGAAGGTATAGGGCCACGATTCGTCTTAGCTCTCCCTAATATCTTATTTTATCCATCGTTAAACTAACAACTCCCTTCCGCGGTACTTATAGGATCTAATTTGAGAACTAATTAGTAAAATATTCACTAATTGGAATGCTGGTCGTTTCTTTGGTACAATTTAGAATGCATTGGGCAACAATTTAATTTATCTCTCCCTACTATCTTTCTTTATCACTTGTTAATCCGTAAATTAAATATCTTGGAATTTATTGAATAATATTGAAGGAAAATTAGTATAGTATATTCTAATTTGAATGTTTGTTTTTTGTTTAGGACGTTTCAGAAGGTATAGGGCCACGACTGGTTTTATCTATCCCTAATATATTTCTTTATCTCTCATGAAACTAACTACTCACTTCCTCGGTACATATAGAATCTAATTTGAGAACTAATTGGTAAAATATACAATAATTGGAATTCGAGATGTTTCTTTTGAACAATTTAGAATGCATACGTCCACCATTGAATTTGTGTCTCCCTGATATCTTTCTTTCTCCCTTGTTAATCCGTCAATTAAATATCTTGGGATTCATTGAATAATTTCGAAGGAAAATTAGTAAAGTATAATCTAATTTGAATGTTAGTGGCTTCTTTAGTACATTTAAGAAGGTATAGGGCCACGATTCGTCTTAACTCTCCCTAATATCTTATTTTATCCATCGTTAAACTAACAACTCCCTTCCGCGGTACTTATAGGATCTAATTTGAGAACTAATTAGAAAAATATTCACTAATTGGAATGCTGGTCGTTTCTTTGGCACTAATTTCAGGAAATTTCAGAAGGTATAGGGCCACGACTCGTGAAACTAACAACTCACTTCCTCGGTACATATAGAATCTAATTTGAGAACTAATTGGTAAAATATACAATAATTGGAATTCGAGATGTTTCTTTTGAACAATTTAGAATGCATACGGCCACCATTGAATTTGTGTCTCCCTGATATCTTTCTTTCTCCCTTGTTAATCCGTCAATTAAATATCTTGGGATTCATTGAATAATTTCGAAGGAAAATTAGTAAAGTATAATCTAATTTGAATGTTAGTGGCTTCTTTAGTACATTTAAGAAGGTATAGGGCCACGATTCGTCTTAACTATCCCTCATATCTTATTTTATCCATCGTTAAACTAACAACTCCCTTCCGCGGTACTTATAGGATCTAATTTGAGAACCAATTAGAAAAATATTCACTAATGGGAATGCTGGTCGTTTCTTTGGCACTAATTTCAGGACATTTCAGAAGGTATAGGGCCACGACTCGTGAAACTAACAACTCACTTCCTCGGTACATGTAGAATCTAATTTGAGAACTAATTGGTAAAATATACAATAAACTGAATTCGAGATGTTTCTTTTGAACCATTTAGAATGCATACGGCCACCATTGAATTTGTGTCGCCCTGATATCTTTCTTTCTCCCTTGTTAATCTGTCAATTAAATATCTTGGGATTCATTGAATAATTTTGAAGGAATATTAGTAAAGTATAATCTAATTTGAATGTTAGTGGCTTCTTTAGTACATTTAAGAAGGTATAGGGCCACGATTCGTCTTAACTCTCCCTCATATCTTATTTTATCCATCGTTAAACTAACAACTCCCTTCCGCGGTACTTATAGGATCTAATTTGAGAACCAATTAGAAAAATATTCCCTAATGGGAATGCTGGTCGTTTCTTTGGCACTAATTTCAGGACATTTCAGAAGGTATAGGGCCACGACTCGTGAAACTAACTACTCACTTCCTCGGTACATGTAGAATCTAATTTGAGAACTAATTGGTAAAATACCCACTAATTGGAATCCGAGATGGTTCTTTTGAACAATTTAGAATGCATACGCCCACCAATGAATTTGTATCTCCCTGATATCTTTCTTTCTCCCTTGTTAATCCGTCAATTAAATATCTTGGGATTCATTGAATAATTTTGAAGGAATATTAGTAAAGTATAATCTAATTTGAATGTTAGTGGCTTCTTTAGTACATTTAAGAAGGTATAGTGCCACGATTCGTCTTAACTCTCCCTAATATCTTATTTTATCCATCGTTAAACTAACAACTCCCTTCCGCGGTACTTATAGGATCTAATTTGAGAACTAATTAGTAATATATTCACTAATTGGAATGCTGGTCGTTTCTTTGGCACTAATTTCAGGACATTTCAGAAGGTATAGGGCCACGACTCGTGAAACTAACAACTCACTTCCTCGGTACATGTAGAATCTTATTTGAGAACTAATTGGTAAAATATCCACTAATTGGAATCCGAGATGTTTCTTTTGAACAATTTAGAATGCATACCGCCACCATAGAATTTGTTTCTCCCTGGTATCTTTCTTTCTCACTTGTTAATCCGTCTATTAAATTTCTTGGGATTCATTGAATAATTTCGAAGGAAAATTAGTAAAGTATAATCTAATTTGAATGTTAGTGGCTTCTTTAGTACATTTAAGAAGGTATAGTGCCACGATTCGTCTTAACTCTCCCTCATATCTTATTTTATCCATCGTTAAACTAACAACTCCCTTCCGCGGTACTTATAGGATCTAATTTGAGAACAAATTAGTAAAATTTTCACTAATTGGAATGCTGGTCGTTTCATTGGCACTAATTTGAGGACATTTCAGAAGGTATAGGGCCACGACTCGTGAAACTAACAACTCACTTCCTCGGTACATGCAGAATCTAATTTGAGAACTAATTGGTAAAATATCCACTAATTGGAATCCGAGATGTTTCTTTTGAACCATTTAGAATGCATACGGCCACCATTGAATTTGTATCTCATTGATATCTTTCTATCTCCCTTGTTAATCTATCAATTATATATCTTGGGATTCATTGAATAATTTTGAAGGACAATTAGTAAAGTATAATCTAATATGAATGTTAGTGGCTTCTTTAGTAAATTTAAGAAGGTATAGGGCCACGATTCGTCTTAGCTCTCCCTAATATCTTATTTTATCCATCGTTAAACTAACAACTCCCTTCCGCGGTACTTATAGGATCTAATTTGAGAACTAATTAGTAAAATATTCATTAATTGGAATGCTGGTCGTTTGTTTGGTACAATTTAGAATGCATTGGGCAACAATTTAATTTATCTCTCCCTACTATCTTTCTTTATCACTTGTTAATCCGTAAATTAAATATCTTGGAATTTATTGAATAATATTGAAGGAAAATTAGTATAGTATATTCTAATTTGAATGTTTGTTTTTTTTTAGGACGTTTCAGAAGGTATAGGGCCACGACTGGTTTTATCTATCCCTAATATATTTCTTTATCTCTCATGAAACTAACTACTCACTTCCTCGGTACATATAGAATCTAATTTGAGAACTAATTGGTAAAATATACAATAATTGGAATTCGAGATGTTTCTTTTGAACAATTTAGAATGCATACGTCCACCATTGAATTTGTGTCTCCCTGATATCTTTCTTTCTCCCTTGTTAATCCGTCAATTAAATATCTTGGGATTCATTGAATAATTTCGAAGGAAAATTAGTAAAGTATAATCTAATTTGAATGTTAGTGGCTTCTTTAGTACATTTAAGAAGGTATAGGGCCACGATTCGTCTTAACTCTCCCTAATATCTTATTTTATCCATCGTTAAACTACAACTCCCTTCCGCGGCACTTATAGGATCTAATTTGAGAACCAATTAGAAAAATATTCACTAATGGGAATGCTGGTCGTTTCTTTGGCACTAATTTCAGGACATTTCAGAAGGTATAGGGCCACGACTCGTGAAACTAACAACTCACTTCCTCGGTACATGTAGAATCTAATTTGAGAACTAATTGGTAAAATATACAATAATTGGAATTCGAGATGTTTCTTTTGAACCATTTAGAATGCATACGGCCACCATTGAATTTGTGTCTCCCTGATATCTTTCTTTCTCCCTTGTTAATCCGTCAATTAAATATCTTGGGATTCATTGAATAATTTTGAAGGAATATTAGTAAAGTATAATCTAATTTGAATGTTAGTGGCTTCTTTAGTACATTTAAGAAGGTATAGGGCCACGATTCGTCTTAACTCTCCCTCATATCTTATTTTATCCATCGTTAAACTAACAACTCCCTTCCGCGGTACTTATAGGATCTAATTTGAGAACCAATTAGAAAAATATTCCCTAATGGGAATGCTGGTCGTTTCTTTGGCACTAATTTCAGGACATTTCAGAAGGTATAGGGCCACGACTCGTGAAACTAACTACTCACTTCCTCGGTACATGTAGAATCTAATTTGAGAACTAATTGGTAAAATACCCACTAATTGGAATCCGAGATGGTTCTTTTGAACAATTTAGAATGCATACGCCCACCAATGAATTTGTATCTCCCTGATATCTTTCTTTCTCCCTTGTTAATCCGTCAATTAAATATCTTGGGATTCATTGAATAATTTTGAAGGAATATTAGTAAAGTATAATCTAATTTGAATGTTAGTGGCTTCTTTAGTACATTTAAGAAGGTATAGTGCCACGATTCGTCTTAACTCTCCCTAATATCTTATTTTATCCATCGTTAAACTAACAACTCCCTTCCGCGGTACTTATAGGATCTAATTTGAGAACTAATTAGTAATATATTCACTAATTGGAATGCTGGTCGTTTCTTTGGCACTAATTTCAGGACATTTCAGAAGGTATAGGGCCACGACTCGTGAAACTAACAACTCACTTCCTCGGTACATGTAGAATCTTATTTGAGAACTAATTGGTAAAATATCCACTAATTGGAATCCGAGATGTTTCTTTTGAACAATTTAGAATGCATACCGCCACCATAGAATTTGTTTCTCCCTGGTATCTTTCTTTCTCACTTGTTAATCCGTCTATTAAATTTCTTGGGATTCATTGAATAATTTCGAAGGAAAATTAGTAAAGTATAATCTAATTTGAATGTTAGTGGCTTCTTTAGTACATTTAAGAAGGTATAGTGCCACGATTCGTCTTAACTCTCCCTCATATCTTATTTTATCCATCGTTAAACTAACAACTCCCTTCCGCGGTACTTATAGGATCTAATTTGAGAACAAATTAGTAAAATTTTCACTAATTGGAATGCTGGTCGTTTCATTGGCACTAATTTGAGGACATTTCAGAAGGTATAGGGCCACGACTCGTGAAACTAACAACTCACTTCCTCGGTACATGCAGAATCTAATTTGAGAACTAATTGGTAAAATATCCACTAATTGGAATCCGAGATGTTTCTTTTGAACCATTTAGAATGCATACGGCCACCATTGAATTTGTATCTCATTGATATCTTTCTATCTCCCTTGTTAATCTGTCAATTATATATCTTGGGATTCATTGAATAATTTTGAAGGACAATTAGTAAAGTATAATCTAATATGAATGTTAGTGGCTTCTTTAGTACATTTAAGAAGGTATAGGGCCACGATTCGTCTTAGCTCTCCCTAATATCTTATTTTATCCATCGTTAAACTAACAACTCCCTTCCGCGGTACTTATAGGATCTAATTTGAGAACTAATTAGTAAAATATTCATTAATTGGAATGCTGGTCGTTTGTTTGGTACAATTTAGAATGCATTGGGCAACAATTTAATTTATCTCTCCCTACTATCTTTCTTTATCACTTGTTAATCCGTAAATTAAATATCTTGGAATTTATTGAATAATATTGAAGGAAAATTAGTATAGTATATTCTAATTTGAATGTTTGTTTTTTTTTAGGACGTTTCAGAAGGTATAGGGCCACGACTGGTTTTATCTATCCCTAATATATTTCTTTATCTCTCATGAAACTAACTACTCACTTCCTCGGTACATATAGAATCTAATTTGAGAACTAATTGGTAAAATATACAATAATTGGAATTCGAGATGTTTCTTTTGAACAATTTAGAATGCATACGTCCACCATTGAATTTGTGTCTCCCTGATATCTTTCTTTCTCCCTTGTTAATCCGTCAATTAAATATCTTGGGATTCATTGAATAATTTCGAAGGAAAATTAGTAAAGTATAATCTAATTTGAATGTTAGTGGCTTCTTTAGTACATTTAAGAAGGTATAGGGCCACGATTCGTCTTAACTCTCCCTAATATCTTATTTTATCCATCGTTAAACTACAACTCCCTTCCGCGGCACTTATAGGATCTAATTTGAGAACCAATTAGAAAAATATTCACTAATGGGAATGCTGGTCGTTTCTTTGGCACTAATTTCAGGACATTTCAGAAGGTATAGGGCCACGACTCGTGAAACTAACAACTCACTTCCTCGGTACATGTAGAATCTAATTTGAGAACTAATTGGTAAAATATACAATAATTGGAATTCGAGATGTTTCTTTTGAACCATTTAGAATGCATACGGCCACCATTGAATTTGTGTCTCCCTGATATCTTTCTTTCTCCCTTGTTAATCCGTCAATTAAATATCTTGGGATTCATTGAATAATTTTGAAGGAATATTAGTAAAGTATAATCTAATTTGAATGTTAGTGGCTTCTTTAGTACATTTAAGAAGGTATAGGGCCACGATTCGTCTTAACTCTCCCTCATATCTTATTTTATCCATCGTTAAACTAACAACTCCCTTCCGCGGTACTTATAGGATCTAATTTGAGAACCAATTAGAAAAATATTCACTAATGGGAATGCTGGTCGTTTCTTTGGCACTAATTTCAGGACATTTCAGAAGGTATAGGGCCACGACTCGTGAAACTAACTACTCACTTCCTCGGTACATGTAGAATCTAATTTGAGAACTAATTGGTAAAATACCCACTAATTGGAATCCGAGATGGTTCTTTTGAACAATTTAGAATGCATACGCCCACCAATGAATTTGTATCTCCCTGATATCTTTCTTTCTCCCTTGTTAATCCGTCAATTAAATATCTTGGGATTCATTGAATAATTTTGAAGGAATATTAGTAAAGTATAATCTAATTTGAATGTTAGTGGCTTCTTTAGTACATTTAAGAAGGTATAGGGCCACGATTCGTCTTAACTCTCCCTAATATCTTATTTTATCCATCGTTAAACTAAAAACTCCCTTCCGCGGTACTTATAGGATCTAATTTGAGTACTAATTAGAAAAATATTCACTAATTGGAATGCTGGTCGTTTCTTTGGCACTAATTTCAGGAAATTTCAGAAGGTATAGGGCCACGACTCGTGAAACTAACAACTCACTTCCTCGGTACATATAGAATCTAATTTGAGAACTAATTGGTAAAATATACAATAATTGGAATTCGAGATGTTTCTTTTGAACCATTTAGAATGCATACGGCCACCATTGAATTTGTGTCTCCCTGATATCTTTCTTTCTCCCTTGTTAATCCGTCAATTAAATATCTTGGGATTCATTGAATAATTTCGAAGGAAAATTAGTAAAGTATAATCTAATTTGAATGTTAGTGGCTTCTTTAGTACATTTAAGAAGGTATAGGGCCACGATTCGTCTTAACTCTCCCTCATATCTTATTTTATCCATCGTTAAACTAACAACTCCCTTCCGCGGTACTTATAGGATCTAATTTGAGAACAAATTAGTAAAATTTTCACTAATTGGAATGCTGGTCGTTTCATTGGCACTAATTTGAGGACATTTCAGAAGGTATAGGGCCACGACTCGTGAAACTAACAACTCACTTCCTCGGTACATGCAGAATCTAATTTGAGAACTAATTGGTAAAATATCCACTAATTGGAATCCGAGATGTTTCCTTTGAACCATTTAGAATGCATACGCCCACCATTGAATTTGTATCTCATTGATATCTTTCTATCTCCCTTGTTAATCTGTCAATTATATATCTTGGGATTCATTGAATAATTTTGAAGGACAATTAGTAAAGTATAATCTAATTTGAATGTTAGTGGCTTCTTTAGTACATTTAAGAAGGTATAGGGCCACGATTCGTCTTAGCTCTCCCTAATATCTTATTTTATCCATCGTTAAACTAACAACTCCCTTCCGCGGTACTTATAGGATCTAATTTGAGAACTAATTAGTAAAATATTCACTAATTGGAATGCTGGTCGTTTCTTTGGTACAATTTAGAATGCATTGGGCAACAATTTAATTTATCTCTCCCTACTATCTTTCTTTATCACTTGTTAATCCGTAAATTAAATATCTTGGAATTTATTGAATAATATTGAAGGAAAATTAGTATAGTATATTCTAATTTGAATGTTTGTTTTTTGTTTAGGACGTTTCAGAAGGTATAGGGCCACGACTGGTTTTATCTATCCCTAATATATTTCTTTATCTCTCATGAAACTAACTACTCACTTCCTCGGTACATGTAGAATCTAATTTGAGAACTAATTGGTAAAATATACAATAATTGGAATTCGAGATGTTTCTTTTGAACCATTTAGAATGCATACGGCCACCATTGAATTTGTGTCTCCCTGATATCTTTCTTTCTCCCTTGTTAATCCGTCAATTAAATATCTTGGGATTCATTGAATAATTTTGAAGGAATATTAGTAAAGTATAATCTAATTTGAATGTTAGTGGCTTCTTTAGTACATTTAAGAAGGTATAGGGCCACGATTCGTCTTAACTCTCCCTCATATCTTATTTTATCCATCGTTAAACTAACAACTCCCTTCCGCGGTACTTATAGGATCTAATTTGAGAACCAATTAGAAAAATATTCACTAATGGGAATGCTGGTCGTTTCTTTGGCACTAATTTCAGGACATTTCAGAAGGTATAGGGCCACGACTCGTGAAACTAACTACTCACTTCCTCGGTACATGTAGAATCTAATTTGAGAACTAATTGGTAAAATACCCACTAATTGGAATCCGAGATGGTTCTTTTGAACAATTTAGAATGCATACGCCCACCAATGAATTTGTATCTCCCTGATATCTTTCTTTCTCCCTTGTTAATCCGTCAATTAAATATCTTGGGATTCATTGAATAATTTTGAAGGAATATTAGTAAAGTATAATCTAATTTGAATGTTAGTGGCTTCTTTAGTACATTTAAGAAGGTATAGGGCCACGATTCGTCTTAACTCTCCCTAATATCTTATTTTATCCATCGTTAAACTAAAAACTCCCTTCCGCGGTACTTATAGGATCTAATTTGAGTACTAATTAGAAAAATATTCACTAATTGGAATGCTGGTCGTTTCTTTGGCACTAATTTCAGGAAATTTCAGAAGGTATAGGGCCACGACTCGTGAAACTAACAACTCACTTCCTCGGTACATATAGAATCTAATTTGAGAACTAATTGGTAAAATATACAATAATTGGAATTCGAGATGTTTCTTTTGAACCATTTAGAATGCATACGGCCACCATTGAATTTGTGTCTCCCTGATATCTTTCTTTCTCCCTTGTTAATCCGTCAATTAAATATCTTGGGATTCATTGAATAATTTCGAAGGAAAATTAGTAAAGTATAATCTAATTTGAATGTTAGTGGCTTCTTTAGTACATTTAAGAAGGTATAGGGCCACGATTCGTCTTAACTCTCCCTCATATCTTATTTTATCCATCGTTAAACTAACAACTCCCTTCCGCGGTACTTATAGGATCTAATTTGAGAACAAATTAGTAAAATTTTCACTAATTGGAATGCTGGTCGTTTCATTGGCACTAATTTGAGGACATTTCAGAAGGTATAGGGCCACGACTCGTGAAACTAACAACTCACTTCCTCGGTACATGCAGAATCTAATTTGAGAACTAATTGGTAAAATATCCACTAATTGGAATCCGAGATGTTTCCTTTGAACCATTTAGAATGCATACGCCCACCATTGAATTTGTATCTCATTGATATCTTTCTATCTCCCTTGTTAATCTGTCAATTATATATCTTGGGATTCATTGAATAATTTTGAAGGACAATTAGTAAAGTATAATCTAATTTGAATGTTAGTGGCTTCTTTAGTACATTTAAGAAGGTATAGGGCCACGATTCGTCTTAGCTCTCCCTAATATCTTATTTTATCCATCGTTAAACTAACAACTCCCTTCCGCGGTACTTATAGGATCTAATTTGAGAACTAATTAGTAAAATATTCACTAATTGGAATGCTGGTCGTTTCTTTGGTACAATTTAGAATGCATTGGGCAACAATTTAATTTATCTCTCCCTACTATCTTTCTTTATCACTTGTTAATCCGTAAATTAAATATCTTGGAATTTATTGAATAATATTGAAGGAAAATTAGTATAGTATATTCTAATTTGAATGTTTGTTTTTTGTTTAGGACGTTTCAGAAGGTATAGGGCCACGACTGGTTTTATCTATCCCTAATATATTTCTTTATCTCTCATGAAACTAACTACTCACTTCCTCGGTACATATAGAATCTAATTTGAGAACTAATTGGTAAAATATACAATAATTGGAATTCGAGATGTTTCTTTTGAACAATTTAGAATGCATACGTCCACCATTGAATTTGTGTCTCCCTGATATCTTTCTTTCTCCCTTGTTAATCCGTCAATTAAATATCTTGGGATTCATTGAATAATTTCGAAGGAAAATTAGTAAAGTATAATCTAATTTGAATGTTAGTGGCTTCTTTAGTACATTTAAGAAGGTATAGGGCCACGATTCGTCTTAACTCTCCCTAATATCTTATTTTATCCATCGTTAAACTAACAACTCCCTTCCGCGGTACTTATAGGATCTAATTTGAGAACTAATTAGAAAAATATTCACTAATTGGAATGCTGGTCGTTTCTTTGGCACTAATTTCAGGAAATTTCAGAAGGTATAGGGCCACGACTCGTGAAACTAACAACTCACTTCCTCGGTACATATAGAATCTAATTTGAGAACTAATTGGTAAAATATACAATAATTGGAATTCGAGATGTTTCTTTTGAACCATTTAGAATGCATACGGCCACCATTGAATTTGTGTCTCCCTGATATCTTTCTTTCTCCCTTGTTAATCCGTCAATTAAATATCTTGGGATTCATTGAATAATTTCGAAGGAAAATTAGTAAAGTATAATCTAATTTGAATGTTAGTGGCTTCTTTCGTACATTTAAGAAGGTATAGTGCCACGATTCGTCTTAACTATCCCTCATATCTTATTTTATCCATCGTTAAACTAACAACTCCCTTCCGCGGTACTTATAGGATCTAATTTGAGAACCAATTAGAAAAATATTCACTAATGGGAATGCTGGTCGTTTCTTTGGCACTAATTTCAGGACATTTCAGAAGGTATAGGGCCACGACTCGTGAAACTAACAACTCACTTCCTCGGTACATGCAGAATCTAATTTGAGAACTAATTGGTAAAATATCCACTAATTGGAATCCGAGATGTTTCTTTTGAACCATTTAGAATGCATACGGCCACCATTGAATTTGTATCTCATTGATATCTTTCTATCTCCCTTGTTAATCTGTCAATTATATATCTTGGGATTCATTGAATAATTTTGAAGGACAATTAGTAAAGTATAATCTAATATGAATGTTAGTGGCTTCTTTAGTACATTTAAGAAGGTATAGGGCCACGATTCGTCTTAGCTCTCCCTAATATCTTATTTTATCCATCGTTAAACTAACAACTCCCTTCCGCGGTACTTATAGGATCTAATTTGAGAACTAATTAGTAAAATATTCATTAATTGGAATGCTGGTCGTTTGTTTGGTACAATTTAGAATGCATTGGGCAACAATTTAATTTATCTCTCCCTACTATCTTTCTTTATCACTTGTTAATCCGTAAATTAAATATCTTGGAATTTATTGAATAATATTGAAGGAAAATTAGTATAGTATATTCTAATTTGAATGTTTGTTTTTTTTTAGGACGTTTCAGAAGGTATAGGGCCACGACTGGTTTTATCTATCCCTAATATATTTCTTTATCTCTCATGAAACTAACTACTCACTTCCTCGGTACATATAGAATCTAATTTGAGAACTAATTGGTAAAATATACAATAATTGGAATTCGAGATGTTTCTTTTGAACAATTTAGAATGCATACGTCCACCATTGAATTTGTGTCTCCCTGATATCTTTCTTTCTCCCTTGTTAATCCGTCAATTAAATATCTTGGGATTCATTGAATAATTTCGAAGGAAAATTAGTAAAGTATAATCTAATTTGAATGTTAGTGGCTTCTTTAGTACATTTAAGAAGGTATAGGGCCACGATTCGTCTTAACTCTCCCTAATATCTAATTTTATCCATCGTTAAACTAAAAACTCCCTTCCGCGGTACTTATAGGATCTAATTTGAGTACTAATTAAAAAAATATTCACTAATTGGAATGCTGGTCGTTTCTTTGGCACTAATTTCAGGAAATTTCAGAAGGTATAGGGCCACGACTCGTGAAACTAACAACTCACTTCCTCGGTACATATAGAATCTAATTTGAGAACTAATTGGTAAAATATACAATAATTGGAATTCGAGATGTTTCTTTTGAACCATTTAGAATGCATACGGCCACCATTGAATTTGTGTCTCCCTGATATCTTTCTTTCTCCCTTGTTAATCCGTCAATTAAATATCTTGGGATTCATTGAATAATTTCGAAGGAAAATTAGTAAAGTATAATCTAATTTGAATGTTAGAGGCTTCTTTAGTACATTTAAGAAGGTATAGGGCCACGATTCGTCTTAACTCTCCCTCATATCTTATTTTATCCATCGTTAAACTAACAACTCCCTTCCGCGGTACTTATAGGATCTAATTTGAGAACAAATTAGTAAAATTTTCACTAATTGGAATGCTGGTCGTTTCATTGGCACTAATTTGAGGACATTTCAGAAGGTATAGGGCCACGACTCGTGAAACTAACAACTCACTTCCTCGGTACATGCAGAATCTAATTTGAGAACTAATTGGTAAAATATCCACTAATTGGAATCCGAGATGTTTCCTTTGAACCATTTAGAATGCATACGCCCACCATTGAATTTGTATCTCATTGATATCTTTCTATCTCCCTTGTTAATCTGTCAATTATATATCTTGGGATTCATTGAATAATTTTGAAGGACAATTAGTAAAGTATAATCTAATTTGAATGTTAGTGGCTTCTTTAGTACATTTAAGAAGGTATAGGGCCACGATTCGTCTTTGCTCTCCCTAATATCTTATTTTATCCATCGTTAAACTAACAACTCCCTTCCGCGGTACTTATAGGATCTAATTTGAGAACTAATTAGTAAAATATTCACTAATTGGAATGCTGGTCGTTTCCTTGGTACAATTTAGAATGCATTGGGCAACAATTTAATTTATCTCTCCCTACTATCTTTCTTTATCACTTGTTAATCCGTAAATTAAATATCTTGGAATTTATTGAATAATATTGAAGGAAAATTAGTATAGTATATTCTAATTTGAATGTTTGTTTTTTGTTTAGGACGTTTCAGAAGGTATAGGGCCACGACTGGTTTTATCTATCCCTAATATATTTCTTTATCTCTCATGAAACTAACTACTCACTTCCTCGGTACATATAGAATCTAATTTGAGAACTAATTGGTAAAATATACAATAATTGGAATTCGAGATGTTTCTTTTGAACCATTTAGAATGCATACGGCCACCATTGAATTTGTGTCTCCCTGATATCTTTCTTTCTCCCTTGTTAATCCGTCAATTAAATATCTTGGGATTCGTTGAATAATTTCGAAGGAAAATTAGTAAAGTATAATCTAATTTGAATGTTAGTGGCTTCTTTAGTACATTTAAGAAGGTATAGGGCCACGATTCGTCTTAACTCTCCCTCATATCTTATTTTATCCATCGTTAAACTACAACTCCCTTCCGCGGCACTTATAGGATCTAATTTGAGAACCAATTAGAAAAATATTCACTAATGGGAATGCTGGTCGTTTCTTTGGCACTAATTTCAGGACATTTCAGAAGGTATAGGGCCACGACTCGTGAAACTAACAACTCACTTCCTCGGTACATGTAGAATCTAATTTGAGAACTAATTGGTAAAATATACAATAATTGGAATTCGAGATGTTTCTTTTGAACCATTTAGAATGCATACGGCCACCATTGAATTTGTGTCTCCCTGATATCTTTCTTTCTCCCTTGTTAATCCGTCAATTAAATATCTTGGGATTCATTGAATAATTTTGAAGGAATATTAGTAAAGTATAATCAAATTTGAATGTTAGTGGCTTCTTTAGTACATTTAAGAAGGTATAGGGCCACGATTCGTCTTAACTCTCCCTCATATCTTATTTTATCCATCGTTAAACTAACAACTCCCTTCCGCGGTACTTATAGGATCTAATTTGAGAACCAATTAGAAAAATATTCACTAATGGGAATGCTGGTCGTTTCTTTGGCACTAATTTCAGGACATTTCAGAAGGTATAGGGCCACGACTCGTGAAACTAACTACTCACTTCCTCGGTACATGTAGAATCTAATTTGAGAACTAATTGGTAAAATACCCACTAAATGGAATCCGAGATGGTTCTTTTGAACAATTTAGAATGCATACGCCCACCAATGAATTTGTATCTCCCTGATATCTTTCTTTCTCCCTTGTTAATCCGTCAATTAAATATCTTGGGATTCATTGAATAATTTTGAAGGAATATTAGTAAAGTATAATCTAATTTGAATGTTAGTGGCTTCTTTAGTACATTTAAGAAGGTATAGGGCCACGATTCGTCTTAACTCTCCCTCATATCTTATTTTATCCATCGTTAAACTAACAACTCCCTTCCGCGGTACATATAGGATCTAATTTGAGAACTAATTAGTAATATATTCACTAATTGGAATGCTGGTCGTTTCTTTGGCACTAATTTCAGGACATTTCAGAAGGTATAGGGCCACGACTCGTGAAACTAACAACTCACTTCCTTGGTACATGTAGAATCTTATTTGAGAACTAATTGGAAAAAATATCCACTAATTGGAATCCGAGATGTTTCTTTTGAACAATTTAGAATGCATACCGCCACCATAGAATTTGTTTCTCCCTGGTATCTTTCTTTCTCACTTGTTAATCCGTCTATTAAATATCTTGGGATTCATTGAATAATTTCGAAGGAAAATTAGTAAAGTATAATCTAATTTGAATGTTAGTGGCTTCTTTAGTACATTTAAGAAGGTATAGTGCCACGATTCGTCTTAACTCTCCCTCATATCTTATTTTATCCATCGTTAAACTAACAACTCCCTTCCGCGGTACTTATAGGATCTAATTTGAGAACAAATTAGTAAAATTTTCACTAATTGGAATGCTGGTCGTTTCATTGGCACTAATTTGAGGACATTTCAGAAGGTATAGGGCCACGACTCGTGAAACTAACAACTCACTTCCTCGGTACATGCAGAATCTAATTTGAGAACTAATTGGTAAAATATCCACTAATTGGAATCCGAGATGTTTCCTTTGAACCATTTAGAATGCATACGCCCACCATTGAATTTGTATCTCATTGATATCTTTCTATCTCCCTTGTTAATCTGTCAATTATATATCTTGGGATTCATTGAATAATTTTGAAGGACAATTAGTAAAGTATAATCTAATTTGAATGTTAGTGGCTTCTTTAGTACATTTAAGAAGGTATAGGGCCACGATTCGTCTTAGCTCTCCCTAATATCTTATTTTATCCATCGTTAAACTAACAACTCCCTTCCGCGGTACTTATAGGATCTAATTTGAGAACTAATTAGTAAAATATTCACTAATTGGAATGCTGGTCGTTTCTTTGGTACAATTTAGAATGCATTGGGCAACAATTTAATTTATCTCTCCCTACTATCTTTCTTTATCACTTGTTAATCCGTAAATTAAATATCTTGGAATTTATTGAATAATATTGAAGGAAAATTAGTATAGTATATTCTAATTTGAATGTTTGTTTTTTGTTTAGGACGTTTCAGAAGGTATAGGGCCACGACTGGTTTTATCTATCCCTAATATATTTCTTTATCTCTCATGAAACTAACTACTCACTTCCTCGGTACATATAGAATCTAATTTGAGAACTAATTGGTAAAATATACAATAATTGGAATTCGAGATGTTTCTTTTGAACAATTTAGAATGCATACGTCCACCATTGAATTTGTGTCTCCCTGATATCTTTCTTTCTCCCTTGTTAATCCGTCAATTAAATATCTTGGGATTCATTGAATAATTTCGAAGGAAAATTAGTAAAGTATAATCTAATTTGAATGTTAGTGGCTTCTTTAGTACATTTAAGAAGGTATAGGGCCACGATTCGTCTTAACTCTCCCTAATATCTTATTTTATCCATCGTTAAACTAACAACTCCCTTCCGCGGTACTTATAGGATCTAATTTGAGAACTAATTAGAAAAATATTCACTAATTGGAATGCTGGTCGTTTCTTTGGCACTAATTTCAGGAAATTTCAGAAGGTATAGGGCCACGACTCGTGAAACTAACAACTCACTTCCTCGGTACATATAGAATCTAATTTGAGAACTAATTGGTAAAATATACAATAATTGGAATTCGAGATGTTTCTTTTGAACCATTTAGAATGCATACGGCCACCATTGAATTTGTGTCTCCCTGATATCTTTCTTTCTCCCTTGTTAATCCGTCAATTAAATATCTTGGGATTCATTGAATAATTTCGAAGGAAAATTAGTAAAGTATAATCTAATTTGAATGTTAGTGGCTTCTTTAGTACATTTAAGAAGGTATAGGGCCACGATTCGTCTTAACTATCCCTCATATCTTATTTTATCCATCGTTAAACTAACAACTCCCTTCCGCGGTACTTATAGGATCTAATTTGAGAACCAATTAGAAAAATATTCACTAATGGGAATGCTGGTCGTTTCTTTGGCACTAATTTCAGGACATTTCAGAAGGTATAGGGCCACGACTCGTGAAACTAACAACTCACTTCCTCGGTACATGTAGAATCTAATTTGAGAACTAATTGGTAAAATATACAATAATCGGAATTCGAGATGTTTCTTTTGAACCATTTAGAATGCATACGGCCACCATTGAATTTGTGTCGCCCTGATATCTTTCTTTCTCCCTTGTTAATCCGTCAATTAAATATCTTGGGATTCATTGAATAATTTTGAAGGAATATTAGTAAAGTATAATCTAATTTGAATGTTAGTGGCTTCTTTAGTACATTTAAGAAGGTATAGGGCCACGATTCGTCTTAACTCTCCCTCATATCTTATTTTATCCATCGTTAAACTAACAACTCCCTTCCGCGGTACTTATAGGATCTAATTTGAGAACCAATTAGAAAAATATTCCCTAATGGGAATGCTGGTCGTTTCTTTGGCACTAATTTCAGGACATTTCAGAAGGTATAGGGCCACGACTCGTGAAACTAACTACTCACTTCCTCGGTACATGTAGAATCTAATTTGAGAACTAATTGGTAAAATACCCACTAATTGGAATCCGAGATGGTTCTTTTGAACAATTTAGAATGCATACGCCCACCAATGAATTTGTATCTCCCTGATATCTTTCTTTCTCCCTTGTTAATCCGTCAATTAAATATCTTGGGATTCATTGAATAATTTTGAAGGAATATTAGTAAAGTATAATCTAATTTGAATGTTAGTGGCTTCTTTAGTACATTTAAGAAGGTATAGGGCCACGATTCGTCTTAACTCTCCCTCATATCTTATTTTATCCATCGTTAAACTAACAACTCCCTTCCGCGGTACATATAGGATCTAATTTGAGAACTAATTAGTAATATATTCACTAATTGGAATGCTGGTCGTTTCTTTGGCACTAATTTCAGGACATTTCAGAAGGTATAGGGCCACGACTCGTGAAACTAACAAATCACTTCCTCGGTACATGTAGAATCTTATTTGAGAACTAATTGGTAAAATATCCACTAATTGGAATCCGAGATGTTTCTTTTGAACAATTTAGAATGCATACCGCCACCATAGAATTTGTTTCTCCCTGGTATCTTTCTTTCTCACTTGTTAATCCGTCTATTAAATTTCTTGGGATTCATTGAATAATTTCGAAGGAAAATTAGTAAAGTATAATCTAATTTGAATGTTAGTGGCTTCTTTAGTACATTTAAGAAGGTATAGTGCCACGATTCGTCTTAACTCTCCCTCATATCTTATTTTATCCATCGTTAAACTAACAACTCCCTTCCGCGGTACATATAGGATCTAATTTGAGAACTAATTAGTAATATATTCACTAATTGGAATGCTGGTCGTTTCTTTGGCACTAATTTCAGGACATTTCAGAAGGTATAGGGCCACGACTCGTGAAACTAACAACTCACTTCCTCGGTACATGCAGAATCTAATTTGAGAACTAATTGGTAAAATATCCACTAATTGGAATCCGAGATGTTTCTTTTGAACCATTTAGAATGCATACGGCCACCATTGAATTTGTATCTCATTGATATCTTTCTATCTCCCTTGTTAATCTGTCAATTATATATCTTGGGATTCATTGAATAATTTTGAAGGACAATTAGTAAAGTATAATCTAATATGAATGTTAGTGGCTTCTTTAGTACATTTAAGAAGGTATAGGGCCACGATTCGTCTTAGCTCTCCCTAATATCTTATTTTATCCATCGTTAAACTAACAACTCCCTTCCGCGGTACTTATAGGATCTAATTTGAGAACTAATTAGTAAAATATTCATTAATTGGAATGCTGGTCGTTTGTTTGGTACAATTTAGAATGCATTGGGCAACAATTTAATTTATCTCTCCCTACTATCTTTCTTTATCACTTGTTAATCCGTAAATTAAATATCTTGGAATTTATTGAATAATATTGAAGGAAAATTAGTATAGTATATTCTAATTTGAATGTTTGTTTTTTTTTAGGACGTTTCAGAAGGTATAGGGCCACGACTGGTTTTATCTATCCCTAATATATTTCTTTATCTCTCATGAAACTAACTACTCACTTCCTCGGTACATATAGAATCTAATTTGAGAACTAATTGGTAAAATATACAATAATTGGAATTCGAGATGTTTCTTTTGAACAATTTAGAATGCATACGTCCACCATTGAATTTGTGTCTCCCTGATATCTTTCTTTCTCCCTTGTTAATCCGTCAATTAAATATCTTGGGATTCATTGAATAATTTCGAAGGAAAATTAGTAAAGTATAATCTAATTTGAATGTTAGTGGCTTCTTTAGTACATTTAAGAAGGTATAGGGCCACGATTCGTCTTAACTCTCCCTAATATCTAATTTTATCCATCGTTAAACTAAAAACTCCCTTCCGCGGTACTTATAGGATCTAATTTGAGTACTAATTAAAAAAATATTCACTAATTGGAATGCTGGTCGTTTCTTTGGCACTAATTTCAGGAAATTTCAGAAGGTATAGGGCCACGACTCGTGAAACTAACAACTCACTTCCTCGGTACATATAGAATCTAATTTGAGAACTAATTGGTAAAATATACAATAATTGGAATTCGAGATGTTTCTTTTGAACCATTTAGAATGCATACGGCCACCATTGAATTTGTGTCTCCCTGATATCTTTCTTTCTCCCTTGTTAATCCGTCAATTAAATATCTTGGGATTCATTGAATAATTTCGAAGGAAAATTAGTAAAGTATAATCTAATTTGAATGTTAGAGGCTTCTTTAGTACATTTAAGAAGGTATAGGGCCACGATTCGTCTTAACTCTCCCTCATATCTTATTTTATCCATCGTTAAACTAACAACTCCCTTCCGCGGTACTTATAGGATCTAATTTGAGAACAAATTAGTAAAATTTTCACTAATTGGAATGCTGGTCGTTTCATTGGCACTAATTTGAGGACATTTCAGAAGGTATAGGGCCACGACTCGTGAAACTAACAACTCACTTCCTCGGTACATGCAGAATCTAATTTGAGAACTAATTGGTAAAATATCCACTAATTGGAATCCGAGATGTTTCCTTTGAACCATTTAGAATGCATACGCCCACCATTGAATTTGTATCTCATTGATATCTTTCTATCTCCCTTGTTAATCTGTCAATTATATATCTTGGGATTCATTGAATAATTTTGAAGGACAATTAGTAAAGTATAATCTAATTTGAATGTTAGTGGCTTCTTTAGTACATTTAAGAAGGTATAGGGCCACGATTCGTCTTTGCTCTCCCTAATATCTTATTTTATCCATCGTTAAACTAACAACTCCCTTCCGCGGTACTTATAGGATCTAATTTGAGAACTAATTAGTAAAATATTCACTAATTGGAATGCTGGTCGTTTCCTTGGTACAATTTAGAATGCATTGGGCAACAATTTAATTTATCTCTCCCTACTATCTTTCTTTATCACTTGTTAATCCGTAAATTAAATATCTTGGAATTTATTGAATAATATTGAAGGAAAATTAGTATAGTATATTCTAATTTGAATGTTTGTTTTTTGTTTAGGACGTTTCAGAAGGTATAGGGCCACGACTGGTTTTATCTATCCCTAATATATTTCTTTATCTCTCATGAAACTAACTACTCACTTCCTCGGTACATATAGAATCTAATTTGAGAACTAATTGGTAAAATATACAATAATTGGAATTCGAGATGTTTCTTTTGAACCATTTAGAATGCATACGGCCACCATTGAATTTGTGTCTCCCTGATATCTTTCTTTCTCCCTTGTTAATCCGTCAATTAAATATCTTGGGATTCGTTGAATAATTTCGAAGGAAAATTAGTAAAGTATAATCTAATTTGAATGTTAGTGGCTTCTTTAGTACATTTAAGAAGGTATAGGGCCACGATTCGTCTTAACTCTCCCTCATATCTTATTTTATCCATCGTTAAACTACAACTCCCTTCCGCGGCACTTATAGGATCTAATTTGAGAACCAATTAGAAAAATATTCACTAATGGGAATGCTGGTCGTTTCTTTGGCACTAATTTCAGGACATTTCAGAAGGTATAGGGCCACGACTCGTGAAACTAACAACTCACTTCCTCGGTACATGTAGAATCTAATTTGAGAACTAATTGGTAAAATATACAATAATTGGAATTCGAGATGTTTCTTTTGAACCATTTAGAATGCATACGGCCACCATTGAATTTGTGTCTCCCTGATATCTTTCTTTCTCCCTTGTTAATCCGTCAATTAAATATCTTGGGATTCATTGAATAATTTTGAAGGAATATTAGTAAAGTATAATCAAATTTGAATGTTAGTGGCTTCTTTAGTACATTTAAGAAGGTATAGGGCCACGATTCGTCTTAACTCTCCCTCATATCTTATTTTATCCATCGTTAAACTAACAACTCCCTTCCGCGGTACTTATAGGATCTAATTTGAGAACCAATTAGAAAAATATTCACTAATGGGAATGCTGGTCGTTTCTTTGGCACTAATTTCAGGACATTTCAGAAGGTATAGGGCCACGACTCGTGAAACTAACTACTCACTTCCTCGGTACATGTAGAATCTAATTTGAGAACTAATTGGTAAAATACCCACTAAATGGAATCCGAGATGGTTCTTTTGAACAATTTAGAATGCATACGCCCACCAATGAATTTGTATCTCCCTGATATCTTTCTTTCTCCCTTGTTAATCCGTCAATTAAATATCTTGGGATTCATTGAATAATTTTGAAGGAATATTAGTAAAGTATAATCTAATTTGAATGTTAGTGGCTTCTTTAGTACATTTAAGAAGGTATAGGGCCACGATTCGTCTTAACTCTCCCTCATATCTTATTTTATCCATCGTTAAACTAACAACTCCCTTCCGCGGTACATATAGGATCTAATTTGAGAACTAATTAGTAATATATTCACTAATTGGAATGCTGGTCGTTTCTTTGGCACTAATTTCAGGACATTTCAGAAGGTATAGGGCCACGACTCGTGAAACTAACAACTCACTTCCTTGGTACATGTAGAATCTTATTTGAGAACTAATTGGAAAAAATATCCACTAATTGGAATCCGAGATGTTTCTTTTGAACAATTTAGAATGCATACCGCCACCATAGAATTTGTTTCTCCCTGGTATCTTTCTTTCTCACTTGTTAATCCGTCTATTAAATATCTTGGGATTCATTGAATAATTTCGAAGGAAAATTAGTAAAGTATAATCTAATTTGAATGTTAGTGGCTTCTTTAGTACATTTAAGAAGGTATAGTGCCACGATTCGTCTTAACTCTCCCTCATATCTTATTTTATCCATCGTTAAACTAACAACTCCCTTCCGCGGTACTTATAGGATCTAATTTGAGAACAAATTAGTAAAATTTTCACTAATTGGAATGCTGGTCGTTTCATTGGCACTAATTTGAGGACATTTCAGAAGGTATAGGGCCACGACTCGTGAAACTAACAACTCACTTCCTCGGTACATGCAGAATCTAATTTGAGAACTAATTGGTAAAATATCCACTAATTGGAATCCGAGATGTTTCCTTTGAACCATTTAGAATGCATACGCCCACCATTGAATTTGTATCTCATTGATATCTTTCTATCTCCCTTGTTAATCTGTCAATTATATATCTTGGGATTCATTGAATAATTTTGAAGGACAATTAGTAAAGTATAATCTAATTTGAATGTTAGTGGCTTCTTTAGTACATTTAAGAAGGTATAGGGCCACGATTCGTCTTAGCTCTCCCTAATATCTTATTTTATCCATCGTTAAACTAACAACTCCCTTCCGCGGTACTTATAGGATCTAATTTGAGAACTAATTAGTAAAATATTCACTAATTGGAATGCTGGTCGTTTCTTTGGTACAATTTAGAATGCATTGGGCAACAATTTAATTTATCTCTCCCTACTATCTTTCTTTATCACTTGTTAATCCGTAAATTAAATATCTTGGAATTTATTGAATAATATTGAAGGAAAATTAGTATAGTATATTCTAATTTGAATGTTTGTTTTTTGTTTAGGACGTTTCAGAAGGTATAGGGCCACGACTGGTTTTATCTATCCCTAATATATTTCTTTATCTCTCATGAAACTAACTACTCACTTCCTCGGTACATATAGAATCTAATTTGAGAACTAATTGGTAAAATATACAATAATTGGAATTCGAGATGTTTCTTTTGAACAATTTAGAATGCATACGTCCACCATTGAATTTGTGTCTCCCTGATATCTTTCTTTCTCCCTTGTTAATCCGTCAATTAAATATCTTGGGATTCATTGAATAATTTCGAAGGAAAATTAGTAAAGTATAATCTAATTTGAATGTTAGTGGCTTCTTTAGTACATTTAAGAAGGTATAGGGCCACGATTCGTCTTAACTCTCCCTAATATCTTATTTTATCCATCGTTAAACTAACAACTCCCTTCCGCGGTACTTATAGGATCTAATTTGAGAACTAATTAGAAAAATATTCACTAATTGGAATGCTGGTCGTTTCTTTGGCACTAATTTCAGGAAATTTCAGAAGGTATAGGGCCACGACTCGTGAAACTAACAACTCACTTCCTCGGTACATATAGAATCTAATTTGAGAACTAATTGGTAAAATATACAATAATTGGAATTCGAGATGTTTCTTTTGAACCATTTAGAATGCATACGGCCACCATTGAATTTGTGTCTCCCTGATATCTTTCTTTCTCCCTTGTTAATCCGTCAATTAAATATCTTGGGATTCATTGAATAATTTCGAAGGAAAATTAGTAAAGTATAATCTAATTTGAATGTTAGTGGCTTCTTTAGTACATTTAAGAAGGTATAGGGCCACGATTCGTCTTAACTATCCCTCATATCTTATTTTATCCATCGTTAAACTAACAACTCCCTTCCGCGGTACTTATAGGATCTAATTTGAGAACCAATTAGAAAAATATTCACTAATGGGAATGCTGGTCGTTTCTTTGGCACTAATTTCAGGACATTTCAGAAGGTATAGGGCCACGACTCGTGAAACTAACAACTCACTTCCTCGGTACATGTAGAATCTAATTTGAGAACTAATTGGTAAAATATACAATAATCGGAATTCGAGATGTTTCTTTTGAACCATTTAGAATGCATACGGCCACCATTGAATTTGTGTCGCCCTGATATCTTTCTTTCTCCCTTGTTAATCCGTCAATTAAATATCTTGGGATTCATTGAATAATTTTGAAGGAATATTAGTAAAGTATAATCTAATTTGAATGTTAGTGGCTTCTTTAGTACATTTAAGAAGGTATAGGGCCACGATTCGTCTTAACTCTCCCTCATATCTTATTTTATCCATCGTTAAACTAACAACTCCCTTCCGCGGTACTTATAGGATCTAATTTGAGAACCAATTAGAAAAATATTCCCTAATGGGAATGCTGGTCGTTTCTTTGGCACTAATTTCAGGACATTTCAGAAGGTATAGGGCCACGACTCGTGAAACTAACTACTCACTTCCTCGGTACATGTAGAATCTAATTTGAGAACTAATTGGTAAAATACCCACTAATTGGAATCCGAGATGGTTCTTTTGAACAATTTAGAATGCATACGCCCACCAATGAATTTGTATCTCCCTGATATCTTTCTTTCTCCCTTGTTAATCCGTCAATTAAATATCTTGGGATTCATTGAATAATTTTGAAGGAATATTAGTAAAGTATAATCTAATTTGAATGTTAGTGGCTTCTTTAGTACATTTAAGAAGGTATAGGGCCACGATTCGTCTTAACTCTCCCTCATATCTTATTTTATCCATCGTTAAACTAACAACTCCCTTCCGCGGTACTTATAGGATCTAATTTGAGAACAAATTAGTAAAATTTTCACTAATTGGATTGCTGGTCGTTTCATTGGCACTAATTTGAGGACATTTCAGAAGGTATAGGGCCACGACTCGTGAAACTAACAACTCACTTCCTCGGTACATGCAGAATCTAATTTGAGAACTAATTGGTAAAATATCCACTAATTGGAATCCGAGATGTTTCTTTTGAACAATTTAGAATGCATACCGCCACCATAGAATTTGTATCTCCTTGGTATCTTTCTTTCTCACTTGTTAATCCGTCAATTAAATATCTTGGGATTCATTGAATAATTTTGAAGGAATATTAGTAAAGTATAATCTAATTTGAATGTTAGTGGCTTCTTTAGTACATTTAAGAGGTATAGGGCCACGATTCGTCTTAGCTCTCCCTAATATCTTATTTTATCCATCGTTAAACTAACAACTCCCTTCCGCGGTACTTATAGGATCTAATTTGACAACTAATTAGTAAAATATTCACTAATTGGAATGCTGGTCGTTTCTTTGGTACAATTTAGAATGCATTGGGCAACAATTTAATTTATCTCTCCCTACTGTCTTTCTTTATCACTTGTTAATCCGTAAATTAAATATCTTGGAATTTATTGAATAATATTGAGGGAAAATTAGTAAAGTATAATCTAATTTGAATGTTTGTTTCTTGTTTAGGACATTTCAGAAGGTATAGGGCCACGACTGGTTTTATCTATCCCTAATATATTTCTTTATCTCTCGTGAAACTAACTACTCACTTCCTCGGTACATATAGAATCTAATTTGAGAACTAATTGGTAAAATATACAATAATTGGAATTCGAGATGTTTCTTTTGAACAATTTAGAATGCATACGTCCACCATTGAATTTGTGTCTCCCTGATATCTTTCTTTCTCCCTTGTTAATCCGTCAATTAAATTTCTTGGGATTCATTGAATAATTTTGAAGGAAAATTAGTAAAGTATAATCTAATTTGAATGTTAGTGGCTTCTTTAGTACATTTAAGAAGGTATAGTGCCACGATTCGTCTTAACTCTCCCTCATATCTTATTTTATCCATCGTTAAACTAACAACTCCCTTCCGCGGTACTTATAGGATCTAATTTGAGAACAAATTAGTAAAATTTTCACTAATTGGAATGCTGGTCGTTTCATTGGCACTAATTTGAGGACATTTCAGAAGGTATAGGGCCACGACTCGTGAAACTAACAACTCACTTCCTCGGTACATGGAGAATCTAATTTGACAACTAATTGGTAAAATATCCACTAATTGGAATCCGAGATGTTTCTTTTGAACAATTTAGAATGCATACGCCCACCATTGAATTTGTATCTCCCTGATATCTTTCTTTCTCCCTTGTTAATCCGTCAATTAAATATCTTGGGATTCATTGAATAATTTTGAAGGAATATTAGTAAAGTATAATCTAATTTGAATGTTAGTGGCTTCTTTAGTACATTTAAGAAGGTATAGGGCCACGATTCGTCTTAACTCTCCCTCATATCTTATTTTATCCATCGTTAAACTAACAACTCCCTTCCGCGGTACTTATAGGATCTAATTTGAGAACTAATTAGTAATATATTCACTAATTTGAATGCTGGTCGTTTCTTTGGCACTAATTTCAGGACATTTCAGAAGGTATAGGGCCACGACTCGTGAAACTAACTACTCACTTCCTCGGTACATATAGAATCTAATTTGAGAACTAATTGGTAAAATATACAATAATTGGAATTCGAGATGTTTCTTTTGAACAATTTAGAATGCATACGTCCACCATTGAATTTGTGTCTCCCTGATATCTTTCTTTCTCCCTTGTTAATCCGTCAATTAAATATCTTGGGATTCATTGAATAATTTCGAAGGAAAATTAGTAAAGTATAATCTAATTTGAATGTTAGTGGCTTCTTTAGTACATTTAAGAAGGTATAGGGCCACGATTCGTCTTAACTCTCCCTAATATCTTATTTTATCCATCGCTAAACTAACAACTCCCTTCCGCGGTACTTATAGGATCTAATTTGAGAACTAATTAGAAAAATATTCACTAATTGGAATTCTGGTCGTTTCTTTGGCACTAATTTCAAGACATTTCAGAAGGTATAGGGCCACGACTCGTGAAATAACAACTCACTTCCTCGGTACATATAGAATCTAATTTGAGAATTAATTGGTAAAATATACAATAATTGGAATTCGAGATGTTTCTTTTGAACAATTTAGAATGCATACGGCCACCATTGAATTTGTGTCTCCCTGATATCTTTCTTTCTCCCTTGTTAATCCGTCAATTAAATATCTTGGGATTCATTGAATAATTTCGAAGGAAAATTAGTAAAGTATAGTCTAATTTGAATGTTAGTGGCTTCTTTAGTACATTTAAGAAGGTATAGGGCCACGATTCGCCTTAACTCTCCCTAATATCTTATTTTATCCATCGTTAAACTAACAACTCCCTTCCGCGGTACTTATAGGATCTAATTTGAGAACTAATTAGAAAAATATTCACTAATTGGAATGCTGGTCGTTTCTTTGGCACTAATTTCATGACATTTCAGAAGGTATAGGGCCACGACTCGTGAAACTAACAACTCACTTCCTCGGTACATGTAGAATCTAATTTGAGAACTAATTAGTAAAATATCCACTAATTGGAATCCGAGATGTTTCTTTTGAACAATTTAGAATGCATACCGCCACCATAGAATTTGTATCTCCCTGGTATCTTTCTTTCTCACATGTTAATCCGTCTATTAAATATCTTGGGATTCATTGAATAATTTTGAAGGAATATTAGTAAAGTATAATCTAATTTGAATGTTAGTGGCTTCTTTAGTACATTTAAGAAGGTATAGGGCCACGATTCATCTTAACTCTCCCTCATATCTTATTTTATCCATCGTTAAACTAACAACTCCCTTCCGCGGTACTTATAGGATCTAATTTGAGAACAAATTAGTAAAATTTTCACTAATGGGAATGCTGGTCGTTTCTTTGGCACTAATTTCAGGACATTTCAGAAGGTATAGGGCCACGACTCGTGAAACTAACAACTCACTTCCTCGGTACATGTAGAATCTAATTTGAGAACTAATTGGTAAAATATCCACTAATTGGAATCCGAGATGTTTCTTTTGAACAATTTAGAATGCATACCGCCACCATAGAATTTGTATCTCCCTGGTACCTATCTTTCTCATTTGTTAATCCGTCTATTAAATATCATGGGATTCATTGAATAATTTTGAAGGAATATTAGAAAACTATAATCTAATTTGAATGTTAGTGGCTTCTTTAGTACATTTAAGAAGGTATAGGGCTACGATTCGTCTTAACTCTCGCTTTGAGTTCGGATCTAATTTGAGAACTAATTAGTAATATATTCACTAATTGGAATGCTGGTCGTTTCTTTGGCACTAATTTCAGGACATTTCAGAAGGTATAGGGCCACGACTCGTGAAACTAACAACTCAGTTCCTCGGTACATGTAGAATCTAATTTGAGAACTAATTGGTAAAATATCCACTAATTGGAATCCGAGATGTTTCTTTTGAACAATTTAGAATGCATACGCCCACCAATGAATTTGTATCTCCCTGATATCTTTCTTTCTCCCTTGTTAATCCGTCAATTAAATATCTTGGGATTCATTGAATAATTTTGAAGGAATATTAGTAAAGTATAATCTAATTTGAATGTTAGTGGCTTCTTTAGTACATTTAAGAAGGTATAGGGCCACGATTCGTCTTAACTCTCCCTCATATCTTATTTTATCCATCGTTAAACTAACAACTCCCTTCCGCGGTACTTATAGGTTCTAATTTGAGAACTAATTAGAAAAGTATTCACTAATTGGAATGCTGGTCGTTTCTTTGGCACTAATTTCAGGACATTTCAGAAGGTATAGGGCCACGACTCGTGAAACTAACAACTCACTTCCTCGGTACATGTAGAATCTAATTTGAGAACTAATTGGTAAAATATCCACTAATTGGAATCCGAGATGTTTCTTTTGAACAATTTAGAATGCATACCGCCACCATAGAATTTGTATCTCCCTGGTATCTTTCTTTCTCACATGTTAATCCGTCTATTAAATATCTTGGGATTCATTGAATAATTTTGAAGGAATATTAGTAAAGTATAATCTAATTTGAATGTTAGTGGCTTCTTTAGTACATTTAAGAAGGTATAGGGCCACGATTCGTCTTAACTCTCCCTAATATCTTATTTTATCCATCGTTAAACTAACAACTCCCTTCCGCGGTACTTATAGGATCTAATTTGAGAACCAATTAGAAAAATATTCACTAATGGGAATGCTGGTCGTTTCTTTGGCACTAATTTCAGGACATTTCAGAAGGTATAGGGCCACGACTCGTGAAACTAACAACTCAGTTCCTCGGTACATGTAGAATCTAATTTGAGAACTAATTGGTAAAATATCCACTAATTGGAATCCGAGATGTTTCTTTTGAACAATTTAGAATGCATACGTCCACCATTGAATTTGTGTCTCCCTGATATCTTTCTTTCTCCCTTGTTAATCCGTCAATTAAATATCTTGGGATTCATTGAATAATTTCGAAGGAATATTAGAAAACTATAATCTAATTTGAATGTTAGTGGCTTCTTTAGTACATTTAAGAAGGTATAGGGCTACGATTCGTCTTAACTCTCCCTTTGAGTTCGGATCTAATTTGAGAACTAATTAGTAATATATTCACTAATTGGAATGCTGGTCGTTTCTTTGGCACTAATTTCAGGACATTTCAGAAGGTATAGGGCCACGACTCGTGAAACTAACAACTCAGTTCCTCGGTACATGTAGAATCTAATTTGAGAACTAATTGGTAAAATATCCACTAATTGGAATCCGAGATGTTTCTTTTGAACAATTTAGAATGCATACGCCCACCAATGAATTTGTATCTCCCTGATATCTTTCTTTCTCCCTTGTTAATCCGTCAATTAAATATCTTGGGATTCATTGAATAATTTTGAAGGAATATTAGTAAAGTATAATCTAATTTGAATGTTAGTGGCTTCTTTAGTACATTTAAGAAGGTATAGGGCCACGATTCGTCTTAACTCTCCCTCATATCTTATTTTATCCATCGTTAAACTAACAACTCCCTTCCGCGGTACTTATAGGTTCTAATTTGAGAACTAATTAGAAAAGTATTCACTAATTGGAATGCTGGTCGTTTCTTTGGCACTAATTTCAGGACATTTCAGAAGGTATAGGGCCACGACTCGTGAAACTAACAACTCACTTCCTCGGTACATGTAGAATCTAATTTGAGAACTAATTGGTAAAATATCCACTAATTGGAATCCGAGATGTTTCTTTTGAACAATTTAGAATGCATACCGCCACCATAGAATTTGTATCTCCCTGGTATCTTTCTTTCTCACATGTTAATCCGTCTATTAAATATCTTGGGATTCATTGAATAATTTTGAAGGAATATTAGTAAAGTATAATCTAATTTGAATGTTAGTGGCTTCTTTAGTACATTTAAGAAGGTATAGGGCCACGATTCGTCTTAACTCTCCCTAATATCTTATTTTATCCATCGTTAAACTAACAACTCCCTTCCGCGGTACTTATAGGATCTAATTTGAGAACCAATTAGAAAAATATTCACTAATGGGAATGCTGGTCGTTTCTTTGGCACTAATTTCAGGACATTTCAGAAGGTATAGGGCCACGACTCGTGAAACTAACAACTCACTTCCTCGGTACATGTAGAATCTAATTTGAGAACTAATTGGTAAAATATCCACTAATTGGAATCCGAGATGTTTCTTTTGAACAATTTAGAATGCATACGTCCACCATTGAATTTGTGTCTCCCTGATATCTTTCTTTCTCCCTTGTTAATCCGTCAATTAAATATCTTGGGATTCATTGAATAATTTCGAAGGAAAATTAGTAAAGTATAATCTAATTTGAATGTTAGTGGCTTCTTTAGTACATTTAAGAAGGTATAGGGCCACGATTCGTCTTAACTCTCCCTAATATCTTATTTTATCCATCGTTAAACTAACAACTCCCTTCCGCGGTACTTATAGGATCTAATTTGAGAACTAATTAGAAAAATATTCACTAATTGGAATTCTGGTCGTTTCTTTGGCACTAATTTCTGGACATTTCAGAAGGTATAGGGCCACGACTCGTGAAACTAACAACTCACTTCCTCGGTACATGTAGAATCTAATTTGAGAACTAATTGGTAAAATATACAATAATTGGAATTCGAGATGTTTCTTTTGAACAATTTAGAATGCATACCGCCACCATAGAATTTGTCTCTCCCTGGTACCTTTCTTTCTCACTTGTTAATCCGTCTATTAAATATCTTGGGATTCATTGAATAATTTCGAAGGAAAATTAGTAAAGTATAATCTAATTTGAATGTTAGTGGCTTCTTTAGTACATTTAAGAAGGTATAGGGCCACGATTCGCCTTAACTCTCCCTAATATCTTATTTTATCCATCGTTAAACTAACAACTCCCTTCCGCGGTACTTATAGGATCTAATTTGAGAACTAATTAGAAAAATATTCACTAATTGGAATGCTGGTCGTTTCTTTGGCACTAATTTCATGACATTTCAGAAGGTATAGGGCCACGACTCGTGAAACTAACAACTCACTTCCTCGGTACATGTAGAATCTAATTTGAGAACTAATTGGTAAAATATCCACTAATTGGAATCCGAGATGTTTCTTTTGAACAATTTAGAATGCATACCGCCACCATAGAATTTGTATCTCCCTGTTTCTTTCTCACTTGTTAATCCGTCTATTAAATATCTTGGGATTCATTGAATAATTTTGAAGGAATATTAGTAAAGTATAATCAAATTTGAATGTTAGTGGCTTCTTTAGTACATTTAAGAAGGTATAGGGCCACGATTCGTCTTAACTCTCCCTAATATCTTATTTTATCCATCGTTAAACTAACAACTCCCTTCCGCGGTACTTATAGGTTCTAATTTGAGAACTAATTAGAAAAATATTCACTAATGGGAATGCTGGTCGTTTCTTTGGCACTAATTTCAGGACATTTCAGAAGGTATAGGGCCACGACTCGTGAAACTAACAACTCACTTCCTCGGTACATGTAGAATCTAATTTGAGAACTAATTGGTAAAATATCCACTAATTGGAATCCGAGATGTTTCTTTTGAACAATTTAGAATGCATACCGCCACCATAGAATTTGTATCTCCCTGGTATCTTTCTTTCTCACATGTTAATCCGTCTATTAAATATCTTGGGATTCATTGAATAATTTTGAAGGAATATTAGTAAAGTATAATCTAATTTGAATGTTAGTGGCTTCTTTAGTACATTTAAGAAGGTATAGGGCCACGATTCGTCTTAACTCTCCCTAATATCTTATTTTATCTATCGTTAAACTAACAACTCCCTTCCGCGGTACTTATAGGATCTAATTTGAGAACCAATTAGAAAAATATTCACTAATGGGAATGCTGGTCGTTTCTTTGTGTAATGACCCACTAATCTAGACTAATTGGACCATTATCGAAACTATACATAAAAAACTTACATTTTACGAAAATACCATAATTTATTGAGTAACTTGAAAATAAGAGTTATTTACAAAGAAACAGAATACTAAGAAGGATTTTGAGAAAAGAAATAACATAGAATACAGAAAGGACTAGAGTTTTGGGTTTACCTCAAAGATTGCAAGATCAATCTAACATCTACCGAAATACTATAGCACTCACTTACTTCCCAAGTGTTTGATAAGCTTATGATGTTTAAGCTTATAGTTTTTCCCCAAACCAAGTGTTTACACTCTCTCACTCACTTAACACTAGCAGCCTCTGAACTTAGAGCAAATGGTGAATAATGGCTGGGTACTAGGTCCTATTTATAGAGTTTGGGAATGAAAATATCTTGATTTTACTTGAATAAAAATAATGGCTTTTTAGGTGAAAATCATTTGAATAATCGTTCAGCAGAGGCTGAAGACTCGTTCAGAAGATGCTGGACTGTTGAAGGAGTTTGAATGGCTGAAGGGAAAAGAATTCAAATGTATTTGAATTCATGCTGGTGGAGGCGATATATCGCCCCCTATAGGCGATATATCGCCTGGACCTTTGTTCCCGAGGCGACCGTGCATCGATTCGTGTTTTCCGTATCTACGTGCTGCGACATATCGCCCCCTATAGCTGCGATATATCGGCATACGCTGAATATTTAAACACGAATTTACACATTTTTAGCTGAGTTTGAATGGAGTAAACAGCCTTGACTAAGCCCTCAACGTGCTCAAAGCTGCTGACTGACCCTATACATTCAAACTTTTACCCTTATTTAATTTAATCCTCAAAAATACTAAATCCTTAATTACCATTCAAAACATGTGCTTAAAATCCTATTGGTTGATGTCTAAACCTTATAATATAATAATATATTCCTTAATATCAGACACATTTATCAAACCTTAGGTTATACTTAATATTCTTAAACTATAGGTTAAACTTAGAAAATCTATAAGTACTACTATGAGTGTCCAAATAACTCCCGGTCTGAACCAAAAATCCAAAGTAACAATGATAACACTAAACATACTATAATACTACTAAACAATTAGCTAAGTAAAGTTCTTGGACTCTACAATTCTCCCCTACTAAAAAGAATTTCGTCCTCGAAATTTACTTACCAAATAACTCCGGATACCGGCTCTGCATGTCCTCTTCCAACTCCCACGTTGCCTCGCGTTCAGAACTATTGCTCCATAGGACTTTAACTATAGGAAAGCTCTTGGACCGTAACTGCTTCATCCCCCTATCTAGGATGCTAACCGGTCGTTCCTCGTAACTTAAGTCTTTCTGGAGTGCTATGGTATCGTACTTGAGGACGTGAGATGGGTCTGACACATACTTGCGTAACATCGAGATGTGGAAGACGTTGTGACTATCGGCTAGTGCTGGCGGTAGGGCTAGTCTATACGCAACTGGTCCCACTTTGTCCAATATCTCAAAAGGACCTAAGAATCGGGGACTGAGCTTGCCTTTCTTCCCGAACCGCTTGACACCCTTCATAGGAGATATCTTCAGGAAGACTTGATCTCCAACTTGGAACTCCACATCGCGTCTCTTGGTATCTGCATAGCTTTTCTGTCGGCTTTGAGCAGCAAGCATACGCTGTCTAATAAGCGTTACTGCTTCTTGAGCTTGCCTAACAGCTTCGGGCCCTAGAAGCTGCCTTTCTCCTACCTCGTCCCAGTGCAACGGTGATCGGCACCTTCTTCCATATAGCAACTCATAAGGTGCCATCTCGATCGTCGACTGGTAGCTATTGTTGTACGAGAACTCGATCAGCGGTAAGTACTTGTTCCACGATCCTCCGAAGTCAAGTACACATGCGCGTAGCATATCCTCTAAAATCTGAATCGTACGCTCTGACTGCCCATCTGTCTGAGGATGGAAAGCTGTACTAAGACTTAACTTAGTACCCATGGCTTTCTGTAAGCTTCTCCAAAATCTTGACGTAAACACTGATCCTCTATCTGATACTATCGTCTTGGGGATTCCATGCAATCGTACAATCTCTTGGATGTAGATGTCTGCATATTGGTCTGCCGTATAAGAAGTCTTAACAGGCAGAAAATGAGCCGACTTGGTTAGTCTATCTATGACTATCCAAGCAGAATCATGCTGCTTATTTGTCTTTGGCAGACCCGTCACGAAGTCCATGGCTATATCGTCCCACTTCCACTCCGGTATGCTAAGCGGTTGCAATAATCCTGCAGGCCGCTGATGCTCCGCCTTCACTTGCTGGCATACCAGACACTTAGATACATATTCTGCTATGTCCTTCTTCATCCCTGGCCACCAATAGACTGCCTTGATGTCATGAGTCATCTTGGTAGACCCTGGATGAACCGAGTATGGGGTGTTGTGCGCTTCTTCTAGGATCGTCTTCTTAATACTTTGATCGTCTGGCACGCATACCCGATCCTTATATCTCAATAAACCTTGACTGGATATTGAGAAATCTGTAGTCTTGCCTTCTCTGACTGCATCCATGTGCGTTGCTAGTGAATCATCATGTCTCTGACCATTCCGTATGTCTTCTAGCATATTCGATTGGATAGACAAGTTAGCCAACTTGCCTACAACCACTTCTATTCCGGCACTGATAAGCTCCTGCTGGAGTGGCTTTTCTATTCCGGATAAGGCTGCTAAGTTCCCATAACTTTTTCGGCTAAGTGCATCGGCAACTACGTTTGCCTTCCCCGGGTGGTATAGGATTTCGCAGTCGTAATCCTTTACTAATTCCAACCACCGGCGCTGCCTCATGTTAAGCTCCTTCTGAGTAAAGAAGTATTTTAAACTTTTGTGGTCCGTATAAATCTCGCACTGTTCTCCGTAAAGATAATGGCGCCAGATTTTTAACGCAAAGACCACCGCTGCCAACTCCATATCGTGAGTTGGATAGCGTTGTTCATACTCCTTTAACTGACGTGACGCGTAGGCTATCACCTTGTCATTTTGCATCAGTACGCATCCCAATCCTAACTTTGATGCATCACAGTAGACAACGAACTTGTCGTTGGGTGTTGGGACACTAAGTACTGGTGTTGAGCAAAGCTTATCCTTAAGCAACTGGAAGCTTTCCTCACACTTATCATTCCAGTTAAACTTTTGTTGCTTCCGGGTCAGGTTGGTGAGTGGAGTGGCTATTTTAGAAAAGCCCTCTACAAACTTTCTATAGTAACCTGCTAGCCCTAAGAAGCTTCTTACTTCCGACGCGTTCTTTGGTCTAGGCCAATCTTTCACGGCCTCTACCTTCGATGGATCTACTGCAACTCCGTCTTTCGATATGATGTGCCCGAGGAACGCCACTTGTGAGAGCCAAAACTCGCATTTCTTGAACTTCGCGTAGAGTTGGTGCTCCTTCAATCGCGTCAAAATTATCCTCAAGTGTTCCTCGTGCTCCACTTCATCCTTGGAGTAAATTAAAATGTCGTCGATGAACACAACGACGGATTTATCCAAGTAGTCCTTGAAGACCCTATTCATTAAGTCCATAAACGCGGCTGGCGCGTTAGTAAGACCAAAAGACATAACCAAGAACTCGTAATGTCCATAACGAGTCCTAAAGGCTGTCTTAGGAATATCTTCCCCCTTTACCTTGAGCTGATGATACCCGGACCGTAAATCGATCTTAGAGAATACAGTCGCGCCTCGGAGTTGATCAAACAAATCATCAATCCGAGGTAGCGGGTATTTGTTCTTAATCGTTACTTTATTCAGCTCACGGTAGTCTATGCACATGCGCATACTTCCGTCCTTCTTTTTCACGAATAGTACCGGAGCTCCCCATGGTGAATGGCTTGGCCTAATGAAACCCAAGTCTAGGAGTTCTTGTAGCTGCGTCTTTAACTCCTTGAGTTCCGTAGGTGCCATCCGGTATGGTGCCTTAGAGATAGGCTCGGTGCCCAGTACTAATTCTATCGTGAAGTCTATTTCTCTAGTTGGCGGCAATCCTGGCAAGTCATCGGGGAAAACTTCTGGAAATTCTTGTATGACTCGAACATCTCCAACTTTGAGTGATGTCTCCTTCTCCACATTCGTGATGTTGGCTAAGAATGCTTGACATCCTTTCTCCATCATTCTCTGAGCTTTGAGAGATGATACTAACGGTGTGCGTAGTCCTGAAGCTTGTCCCATGAAGCACAGTTTCTGGCCGTCAGGAGTATCGAATGTCACCTTCTTGCGTCTGCAGTCGATCGTTGCGCCATGCCGTGCTAGCCAATCCATGCCTAGTATGACGTCGAAGTCTTTGATCACCAGCTCTATCAGGTCTCCTTCTAGTTCCTTGTCCTCAATCTTGATTGGTACGCCTCGTACAATTCGTGATGATAGAACTACTTTGCCCGAAGGCAACTCGGTTGCAAACCTAGTTCTAAATCTTTCACTAGGTTTGTCTAGTTTATCTATCATTCCTAACGAAATATACGAATGGGTGGCTCCCGAATCAAATAATACATGACATAATTTATTGAGGATGGAAACCTGACCTGTGACCACCTTGTTGCTAGCATCCGCCTCTCCTTGGGTTAAGGCAAAAACCCGAGCAGAAACCATCTTTTCGTCCCTCTTTCCTTCCGGCTTTTGCTGAGGACAGTCTCTTTTACGATGCCCTTCTTGACCACAGTTGAAACACTCCTTGGTGTTGGCACGGCATTCTCCGGGGTGCTTCTTCTGACATTTGGCACATGGCGGGTATTCCACGTAGCCCGACCTATTTCCCCCATTACTTGGTCGTGCCCTTTTATTGTTGTCGGCTTGCTTGTTGTCAGGATGCCTTCTCTTCTGTCCGTTACCGTTGTTGTTGGACTGACTGTTGCTGGACTGATTGTTGTTCCGACTGGCCTGAGGTTGGCTCTGCTGCCTAGGTTCCGGCTTGCTGGCTTCTTCTTTGCTCACGTTGGCTTGCAACCTTTCTACTTCAATTGCCGTCTCAAGAACGTCGGCATATGAAGTGTTTCCCGGGTTTGCTAGTTTAACCCCCATCTCGATCTTCGGGCGAAGTCCTCTAACAAACTTGTTCACCCTTAGATAGTCGGTTGGAACCAACTCTGCTGCGAACTTCGCTAAGCGATCGAACTGACGAGCATATTCCGCCACTGTTAAATTCCCTTGCTTCAGATTGGTGAACTCCTCAACTCTCGTAGCAAGCACTGCTGAATTGTAGTACTTCTTGTGGAAGAGCTCCACAAATCGGGTCCACGTCATGGTGGCAGCATCGTGGGATTGCTGGACCAAGTCCCACCATATCCTGGCATCTTTCTTGAGCAAAGATGAGACGCAGGATATGCGGTCTGCATTACTAAGGTTCATGTGGGCTAGGATCGGCTCCACATTCCTTAGCCATTCTTCTGCTTCAAAGGGGTCCGTAGTCCCTTCGAAGTTCGGAGCGTGCTGCTTGCGGAACCTCTCGTACACTGGCTCCATGTGTTGAACAGGATAAGGAGCGTAGTTCGTCATAGGCCATCCCCCATACGGACCAACTTGTTGGGGTGCTGGGGCCATTGGCTGTGGCTGCGGCTGCGGCTGTGGCGGAGGCTGAGGCTGAGATTGAGCCTGTTGGCGTTGTTGCTGCAGAAGTTCCTCGACTTGCTGTCGTAGTCTGGCAATCTCTGCAGTGTTGTCAGCTGGCTGTGCCGGTGCGTTGCGGCGAGCAGTAACACGTACTCTCCTTCGGCGAACGGTAGGGACCGCATTGGTCGCTGGAACATCGTTGGAAGCGTTCCCGTTGGTGCGAGCAGATCTTCGGAGAGACATCGTAGCAGAGTTCTAACAGTTAAAAGAAACATGTTAGAACTTTTTCCTAATAGGCTCTAAGGCAAAAACTTATTCTAAAACAAACATATCTCGGACCTATTTATTATGACTTTTTATGAAAAATTATATAGGTCTTTATTTATTATTAGAGTGGGTTTCTATACTTAGAAAAACAAGTCATATTTATTTTCTAAGTGTGTTTCTAATCATCCTATATGACTTAATTCTCAGGCTCGAAACTTATCTTTGTTCCAAAGTTAACCATATTGAGGGAGGGCTGGGATCAGTAAAATCGTTCCCACTACTAAGGCCCCCTAACTCTCAACAAGGAAACCAGGTTCATTGATTCGTATCCACCCTCACCGAACTCAGTCATTATTCATTTTATTTAGTATTTATTATGATTGTGAAAAAATTCAAACTCACACATGATATTCAAATAGCATGTTTATTCATTTGGAAAACAATTTCACTTATTACAATCATAACATAAAAGTAAATAAAACAAATAAAAACTACTAATCTAAAAATCGGGATCTTCTACATCCGATCCGTCATCTAACATATCATCATCTATAGCCTCATAGTCATCATTATCATGAGCATCAAAATGCCCTCTAGGAAGGTTTGTGAGAATCCTATTCTTTTGCTCCTTGGTGAATTGAAATTCAAATTTTGCGGTGAACCTAACTAAGAGGAAATAGTATCTCATTGCTAATGGTGATTCATCCTCATCATTCATTTCTTCCCATATTTCTTCTAAGGCTGCTATTACAGGATGGAAATCTTTAAACAACCTAATCACTAATACATATTGTTCTGTTGATCTTAGCATTATTTGTTTAGCCTCTTGAAGGCCACCTATTGCTTGGTGAAACAAAAGCAACCTTCGTGTAATCCTTTCTAAGGCTCCTACGGTGTTTCTTGGCTCCCTTATTCTTTTTAAGGCCTTAATGGCTCGGATATCTTGGTAGGTTAAAGCTCCATTCATTTTTAACTGAAACATAAACACTAAAGTTGTTAGCTATACACATAGACAAAGTAACTTGTAACTTGTAACTTAAACACTTACTTGGCGGTCCGATTCGGAGCTTTGAGCATGTGTATCGAGGAGAACTTCATGCGAAGGAACCGTTTTCTCTGATACCAACTGTAATGACCCACTAATCTAGACTAATTGGACCATTATCGAAACTATACATAAAAAAACTTACATTTTACGAAAATACCATAATTTATTGAGTAACTTGAAAATAAGAGTTATTTACAAAGAAACAGAATACTAAGAAGGATTTTGAGAAAAGAAATAACATAGAATACAGAAAGGACTAGAGTTTTGGGTTTACCTCAAAGATTGCAAGATCAATCTAACATCTACCGAAATACTATAGCACTCACTTACTTCCCAAGTGTTTGATAAGCTTATGATGTTTAAGCTTATAGTTTTTCCCCAAACCAAGTGTTTACACTCTCTCACTCACTTAACACTAGCAGCCTCTGAACTTAGAGCAAATGGTGAATAATGGCTGGGTACTAGGTCCTATTTATAGAGTTTGGGAATGAAAATATCTTGATTTTACTTGAATAAAAATAATGGCTTTTTAGGTGAAAATCATTTGAATAATCGTTCAGCAGAGGCTGAAGACTCGTTCAGAAGATGCTGGATTGTTGAAGGAGTTTGAATGGCTGAAGGGAAAAGAATTCAAATGTATTTGAATTCATGCTGGTGGAGGCGATATATCGCCCCCTATAGGCGATATATCGCCTGGACCTTTGTTCCCGAGGCGACCGTGCATCGATTCGTGTTTTCCGTATCTACGTGCTGCGACATATCGCCCCCTATAGCTGCGATATATCGGCATACGCTGAATATTTAAACACGAATTTACACATTTTTAGCTGAGTTTGAATGGAGTAAACAGCCTTGACTAAGCCCTCAACGTGCTCAAAGCTGCTGACTGACCCTATACATTCAAACTTTTACCCTTATTTAATTTAATCCTCAAAAATACTAAATCCTTAATTACCATTCAAAACATGTGCTTAAAATCCTATTGGTTGATGTCTAAACCTTATAATATAATAATATATTCCTTAATATCAGACACATTAATCAAACCTTAGGTTATACTTAATATTCTTAAACTATAGGTTAAACTTAGAAAATCTATAAGTACTACTATGAGTGTCCAAATAACTCCCGGTCTGAACCAAAAATCCAAAGTAACAATGATAACACTAAACATACTATAATACTACTAAACAATTAGCTAAGTAAAGTTCTTGGACTCTACACTTTGGCACTAATTTCAGGACATTTCAGAAGGTATAGGGCCACGACTCGTGAAACTAACAACTCACTTCCTCGGTACATGTAGAATCTAATTTGAGAACTAATTGGTAAAATATCCACTAATTGGAATCCGAGATGTTTCTTTTGAACAATTTAGAATGCATACCGCCACCATAGAATTTGTGTCTCCCTGGTACCTTTCTTTCTCACTTGTTAATCCGTCTATTAAATATCTTGGGATTCATTGAATAATTTTGAAGGAATATTAGAAAACTATAATCTAATTTGAATGTTAGTGGCTTCATTAGTACATTTAAGAAGGTATAGGGCCACGATTCGTCTTAACTCTCCCTAATATCTTATTTTATCCATCGTTAAACTAACAACTCCCTTCCGCGGTACTTATAGGATCTAATTTGAGAACTAATTAGAAAAATATTCACTAATGGGAATGCTGGTCGTTTCTTTGGCACTAATTTCAGGACATTTCAGAAGGTATAGGGCCACGACTCGTGAAACTAACAACTCACTTCCTCGGTACATGTAGAATCTAATTTGAGAACTAATTGGTAAAATATACAATAATTGGAATTCGAGATGTTTCTTTTGAACAATTTAGAATGCATACGGCCACCATTGAATTTGTGTCTCCCTGATATCTTTCTTTCTCCCTTGTTAATCCGTCAATTAAATATCTTGGGATTCATTGAATAATTTCAAAGGAAAATTAGTAAAGTATAATCTAATTTGAATGTTAGTGGCTTCTTTAGTACATTTAAGAAGGTATAGGGCCACGATTCGCCTTAACTCTCCCTAATATCTTATTTTATCCATCGTTAAACTAACAACTCCCTTCCGCGGTACTTATAGGATCTAATTTGAGAACTAATTAGAAAAATATTCACTAATTGGAATGCTGGTCGTTTCTTTGGCACTAATTTCATGACATTTCAGAAGGTATAGGGCCACGACTCGTGAAACTAACAACTCACTTCCTCGGTACATGTAGAATCTAATTTGAGAACTAATTGGTAAAATATCCACTAATTGGAATCCGAGATGTTTCTTTTGAACAATTTAGAATGCATACCGCCACCATAGAATTTGTATCTCCCTGGTACCTTTCTTTCTCACTTGTTAATCCGTCTATTAAATATCTTGGGATTCATTGAATAATTTTGAAGGAATATTAGTAAAGTATAATCTAATTTGAATGTTAGTGGCTTCTTTAGTACATTTAAGAAGGTATAGGGCCACGATTCGTCTTAACTCTCCCTAATATCTTATTTTATCCATCGTTAAACTAACAACTCCCTTCCGCGGTACTTATAGGTTCTAATTTGAGAACTAATTAGAAAAATATTCACTAATGGGAATGCTGGTCGTTTCTTTGGCACTAATTTCAGGACATTTCAGAAGGTATAGGGCCACGACTCGTGAAACTAACAACTCACTTCCTCGGTACATGTAGAATCTAATTTGAGAACTAATTGGTAAAATATCCACTAATTGGAATCCGAGATGTTTCTTTTGAACAATTTAGAATGCATACCGCCACCATAGAATTTGTATCTCCCTGGTATCTTTCTTTCTCACATGTTAATCCGTCTATTAAATATCTTGGGATTCATTGAATAATTTTGAAGGAATATTAGTAAAGTATAATCTAATTTGAATGTTAGTGGCTTCTTTAGTACATTTAAGAAGGTATAGGGCCACGATTCATCTTAACTCTCCCTCATATCTTATTTTATCCATCGTTAAACTAACAACTCCCTTCCGCGGTACTTATAGGATCTAATTTGAGAACAAATTAGTAAAATTTTCACTAATGGGAATGCTGGTCGTTTCTTTGGCACTAATTTCAGGACATTTCAGAAGGTATAGGGCCACGACTCGTGAAACTAACAACTCACTTCCTCGGTACATGTAGAATCTAATTTGAGAACTAATTGGTAAAATATCCACTAATTGGAATCCGAGATGTTTCTTTTGAACAATTTAGAATGCATACCGCCACCATAGAATTTGTATCTCCCTGGTACCTTTCTTTCTCACTTGTTAATCCGTCTATTAAATATCTTGGGATTCATTGAATAATTTTGAAGGAATATTAGAAAACTATAATCTAATTTGAATGTTAGTGGCTTCTTTAGTACATTTAAGAAGGTATAGGGCTACGATTCGTGTTAACTCTCCCTTTGAGTTCGAATCTAATTTGAGAACTAATTAGTAATATATTCACTAATTGGAATGCTGGTCGTTTCTTTGGCACTAATTTCAGGACATTTCAGATGGTATAGGGCCACGACTCGTGAAACTAACAACTCAGTTCCTCGGTACATGTAGAATCTAATTTGAGAACTAATTGGTAAAATATCCACTAATTGGAATCCGAGATGTTTCTTTTGAACAATTTAGAATGCATACGCCCACCAATGAATTTGTATCTCCCTGATATCTTTCTTTCTCCCTTGTTAATCCGTCAATTAAATATCTTGGGATTCATTGAATAATTTTGAAGGAATATTAGTAAAGTATAATCTAATTTGAATGTTAGTGGCTTCTTTAGTACATTTAAGAAGGTATAGGGCCACGATTCGTCTTAACTCTCCCTCATATCTTATTTTATCCATCGTTAAACTAACAACTCCCTTCCGCGGTACTTATAGGTTCTAATTTGAGAACTAATTAGAAAAATATTCACTATTTGGAATGCTGGTTGTTTCTTTGGCACTAATTTCAGGACATTTCAGAAGGTATAGGGCCACGACTCGTGAAACTAACAACTCACTTCCTCGGTACATGTAGAATCTAATTTGAGAACTAATTGGTAAAATATCCACTAATTGGAATCCGAGATGTTTCTTTTGAACAATTTAGAATGCATACCGCCACCATAGAATTTGTATCTCCCTGGTATCTTTCTTTCTCACATGTTAATCCGTCTATTAAATATCTTGGGATTCATTGAATAATTTTGAAGGAATATTAGTAAAGTATAATCTAATTTGAATGTTAGTGGCTTCTTTAGTACATTTAAGAAGGTATAGGGCCACGATTCATCTTAACTCTCCCTCATATCTTATTTTATCCATCGTTAAACTAACAACTCCCTTCCGCGGTACTTATAGGATCTAATTTGAGAACAAATTAGTAAAATTTTCACTAATGGGAATGCTGGTCGTTTCTTTGGCACTAATTTCAGGACATTTCAGAAGGTATAGGGCCACGACTCGTGAAACTAACAACTCACTTCCTCGGTACATGTAGAATCTAATTTGAGAACTAATTGGTAAAATATCCACTAATTGGAATCCGAGATGTTTCTTTTGAACAATTTAGAATGCATACCGCCACCATAGAATTTGTATCTCCCTGGTATCTTTCTTTCTCACATGTTAATCCGTCTATTAAATATCTTGGGATTCATTGAATAATTTTGAAGGAATATTAGTAAAGTATAATCTAATTTGAATGTTAGTGGCTTCTTTAGTACATTTAAGAAGGTATAGGGCCACGATTCATCTTAACTCTCCCTCATATCTTATTTTATCCATCGTTAAACTAACAACTCCCTTCCGCGGTACTTATAGGATCTAATTTGAGAACAAATTAGTAAAATTTTCACTAATTGGAATGCTGGTCGTTTCATTGGCACTAATTTGAGGACATTTCAGAAGGTATAGGGCCACGACTCGTGAAACTAACAACTCACTTCCTCGGTACATGTAGAATCTAATTTGAGAACTAATTGGTAAAATATCCACTAATTGGAATCCGAGATGTTTCTTTTGAACAATTTAGAATGCATACCGCCACCATAGAATTTGTATCTCCCTGGTATCTTTCTTTCTCACATGTTAATCCGTCTATTAAATATCTTGGGATTCATTGAATAATTTTGAAGGAATATTAGTAAAGTATAATCTAATTTGAATGTTAGTGGCTTCTTTAGTACATTTAAGAAGGTATAGGGCCACGATTCATCTTAACTCTCCCTCATATCTTATTTTATCCATCGTTAAACTAACAACTCCCTTCCGCGGTACTTATAGGATCTAATTTGAGAACAAATTAGTAAAATTTTCACTAATGGGAATGCTGGTCGTTTCTTTGGCACTAATTTGAGGACATTTCAGAAGGTATAGGGCCACGACTCGTGAAACTAACAACTCACTTCCTCGGTACATGTAGAATCTAATTTGAGAACTAATTGGTAAAATATCCACTAATTGGAATCTGAGATGTTTCTTTTGAACAATTTAGAATGCATACCGCCACCATAGAATTTGTATCTCCCTGGTATCTTTCTTTCTCACTTGTTAATCCGTCTATTAAATATCTTGGGATTCATTGAATAATTTTGAAGGAATATTTGTAAAGTATAATCTAATTTGAATGTTAGTGGCTTCTTTAGTACATTTAAGAAGGTATAGGGCCACGATTCGTCTTAACTCTCCCTCATATCTTATTTTATCCATCGTTAAACTAACAACTCCCTTCCGCGGTACTTATAGGATCTAATTTGAGAACCATATAGAAAAATATTCACTAATGGGAATGCTGGTCGTTTCTTTGGCACTAATTTCAGGACATTTCAGAAGGTATAGGGCCACGACTCGTGAAACTAACAACTCACTTCCTCGGTACATGTAGAATCTAATTTGAGAACTAATTGTTAAAATATCCACTAATTGGAATCCGAGATGTTTCTTTTGAACAATTTAGAATGCATACGGCCACCATTGATGTAACGGCCCAAATTCACTAATAAGGCTTAAGGGCCTTGATTAGTATGCCGGGAGGGCATGATGGGAATTATGTGTGATTATTATGATTAAGATGTATGACTATGATTTTAAGCATGTTATATGACTATGTGAATTATATTATGTTATAATTATGATATGTGAATTGTGCTGTGTGGGTGCTGTGATACAAACGTGGTGCACGTGCCAAGGCGGTCCTAGGAAACTAGATAAAGGTAACTGGTGACTTGGTAACCTGTGTAACCATTAGTAACTATAGAAAGTAACAGGTTTCTTTGGGAAAGTGGTAGAATTGCAAAGTTAGGGAAAGGACAAATAAGCCCTTGATGTCTAGTTAGTAAGTGATATTAATGGAGGGTTAAAATGGTAATTTGGTAGTAAATAGATGAGTTTGAGCTGAGGGAATAACATATACGTATAATATTTTGGAGAGGGGTTTATGCTGAATGGTGGAAACCTAGAATTAGAACAAAAAGGAGATAGAAAGGAGAAGCAGAAATCTAGACTCTTGGAAGGAGAATCAAGGGATGTCTGAAGTTATCAACCAAGTTTAGGCCAAGAAAACTCAGAGAATTTGGAAACCAAGGGGGAAGAAGGTCAAGAGCTGGAGGTTGAACCTATCACTTAAGGACTTTGGAGAAGCTCGGGATAGAGGACCGTGCTTGTGGCTACGTGATATCGGAAACCAGCGAATTGAAAGGTAAGAACACTGCACCCGAATGTATGATTGTGATGGGACTAAGTGCTCCCGAGAATTGTTTTGTGTCATCGTTGGTATTATGCCAAGGGACACGTGTAAGCGGTCTAAGAGTACCGTTCATGAATTTAGCGCATGGGACGCGAATTGGCCACTGGGAGCCAGAAACGAAAGGATAACAGAGGGAGCAGCTTGTGAGCGCTAGCCCTGGTTATCATCTGTGCATTGTGTTATATGAGTTGAAATGCTCTGTATATGAAATACTTGACTATTGATATGCTTGAGTTTATGAGATATTATAAGTGAGATTGACTTGACAGCTAAATGTGCATGCTCTATTATTGATATATGTTCTTGCTGGGCCTTGGCTCACGGGTGCTTCGTGGTGCAGGTAAGGGTAAGGGCAAGCTGGACCAGGCCTGAGGTGGAGAGCTCCGAGGTGAAATGTACATAGCCAGCCGTTCGATCACCACGGTCGAGGAGTGTGTCAGGACGGAGATTACCTAACCACTCATTTTGCCTTAGTATGGCTGTTGATGTATATAGACTTTGTAACTTTTGTAAATGACTTTTAAACTGTCATTTTTGGGATCCCTTGTACATAAACAATGTTTAGTAATGAAAATGTATCTTTTGAGACCAAAACTCTTTTAACCTTAGTTCCTCTACTATTTGAGTAACACGCTTTTACTTTAAATACTTGATTAGCAAGTTTGGCACATTATAAACACACAGTGTAACGGTCTTGGCTATCCAGGGCGTTACAATTGAATTTGTATCTCATTGATATCTTTCTTTCTCCCTTGTTAATCCGTCAATTAAATATCTTGGGATTCATTGAATAATTTTGAAGGAAAATTAGTAAAGTATAATCTAATTTGAATGTTAGTGGCTTCTTTAGTACATTTAAGAAGGTATAGTGCCACGATTCATCTTAACTCTCCCTCATATCTTATTTTATCCATCGTTAAACTAACAACTCCCTTCCGCGGTACTTATAGGATCTAATTTGAGAACTAATTAGAAAAATATTCACTAATTGGAATGCTGGTTGTTTCTTTGGCACTAATTTCAGGACATTTCAGAAGGTATAGGGCCACGACTCGTGAAACTAACAACTCACTTCCTCGGTACATGTAGAATCTAATTTGAGAACTAATTGGTAAAATATCCACTAATTGGAATCCGAGATGTTTCTTTTGAACAATTTAGAATGCATACCGCCACCATAGAATTTGTTTCTCCCTGGTATCTTTCTTTCTCACTTGTTAATCCGTCTATTAAATATCTTGGGATTCATTGAATAATTTCGAAGGAAAATTAGTAAAGTATAATCTAATTTGAATGTTAGTGGCTTCTTTAGTACATTTAAGAAGGTATAGTGCCACGATTCGTCTTAACTCTCCCTCATATCTTATTTTATCCATCGTTAAACTAACAACTCCCTTCCGCGGTACTCATAGGATCTAATTTGAGAACAAATTAGTAAAATTTTCACTAATTGGAATGCTGGTCGTTTCATTGGCACTAATTTGAGGACATTTCAGAAGGTATAGGGCCACGACTCGTGAAACTAACAACTCACTTCCTCGGTACATGTAGAATCTAATTTGAGAACTAATTGGTAAAATATCCACTAATTGGAATCCGAGATGTTTCTTTTGAACTATTTAGAATGCATACCGCCACCATAGAATTTGTGTCTCCCTGGTATCTTTCTTTCTCACTTGTTAATCCGTCTATTAAATATCTTGGGATTCATTGAATAATTTTGAAGGAATATTAGTAAAGTATAATCTAATTTGAATGTTAGTGGCTTCTTTAGTACATTTAAGAAGGTATAGGGCCACGATTCGTCTTAACTCTCCCTAATATCTTATTTTATCCATCGTTAAACTAACAACTCCCTTCCGCGGTACATATAGGATCTAATTTGAGAACCAATTAGAAAAATATTCACTAATGGGAATGCTGGTCGTTTCTTTGGCACTAATTTCAGGATATTTCAGAAGGTATAGGGCCACGACTCGTGAAACTAACAACTCACTTCCTCGGTACATGTAGAATCTAATTTGAGAACTAATTGGTAAAATATCCACTAATTGGAATCCGAGATGTTTCTTTTGAACAATTTAGAATGCATACGCCCACCATTGAATTTGTATCTCCCTGATATCTTTCTTTCTCCCTTGTTAATCCGTCAATTAAATATCTTGGGATTCATTGAATAATTTTGAAGGAATATTAGTAAAGTATAATCTAATTTATATGTTAGTGGCTTCTTTAGTACATTTAAGAAGGTATAGGGCCACGATTCGTCTTAACTCTCCCTCATATCTTATTTTATCCATCGTTAAACTAACAACTCCCTTCCGCGGTACTTATAGGATCTAATTTGAGAACTAATTAGTAATATATTCACTAATTGGAATGCTGGTCGTTTCTTTGGCACTAATTTCAGGACATTTCAGAAGGTATAGGGCCACGACTCGTGAAACTAACAACTCAGTTCCTCGGTACATGTAGAATCTAATTTGAGAACTAATTGGTAAAATATCCACTAATTGGAATCCGAGATGTTTCTTTTGAACAATTTAGAATGCACACCGCCACCATAGAATTTGTTTCTCCCTGGTATCTTTCTTTCTCACTTGTTAATCCGTCTATTAAATATCTTGGGATTCATTGAATAATTTCGAAGGGAAATTAGTAAAGTATAATCTAATTTGAATGTTAGTGGCTTCTTTAGTACATTTAAGAAGGTATAGTGCCACGATTCGTCTTAACTCTCCCTCATATCTTATTTTATCCATCGTTAAACTAACAACTCCCTTCCGCGGTACTCATAGGATCTAATTTGAGAACAAATTAGTAAAATTTTCACTAATTGGAATGCTGGTCGTTTCATTGGCACTAATTTGAGGACATTTCAGAAGGTATAGGGCCACGACTCGTGAAACTAACAACTCACTTCCTCGGTACATGTAGAATCTAATTTGAGAACTAATTGGTAAAATATCCACTAATTGGAATCCGAGATGTTTCTTTTGAACTATTTAGAAGGCATACCGCCACCATAGAATTTGTGTCTCCCTGTTATCTTTCTTTCTCACTTGTTAATCCGTCTATTAAATATCTTGGGATTCATTGAATAATTTTGAAGGAATATTAGTAAAGTATAATCTAATTTGAATGTTAGTGGCTTCTTTAGTACATTTAAGAAGGTATAGGGCCACGATTCGTCTTAACTCTCCCTAATATCTTATTTTATCCATCGTTAAACTAACAACTCCCTTCCGCGGTACTTATAGGATCTAATTTGAGAACCAATTAGAAAAATATTCACTAATGGGAATGCTGGTCGTTTCTTTGGCACTAATTTCAGGATATTTCAGAAGGTATAGGGCCACGACTCGTGAAACTAACAACTCACTTCCTCGGTACATGTAGAATCTAATTTGAGAACTAATTGGTAAAATATCCACTAATTGGAATCCGAGATGTTTCTTTTGAACAATTTAGAATGCATACGCCCACCATTGAATTTGTATCTCCCTGATATCTTTCTTTCTCCCTTGTTAATCCGTCAATTAAATATCTTGGGATTCATTGAATAATTTTGAAGGAATATTAGTAAAGTTTAACCTAATTTGAATGTTAGTGGCTTCTTTAGTACATTTAAGAAGGTATAGGGCCACGATTCGTCTTAACTCTCCCTCATATCTTATTTTATCCATTGTTAAACTAACAACTCCCTTCCGCGGTACTTATAGGATATAATTTGAGAACTAATTAGTAATATATTCACTAATTGGAATGCTGGTCGTTTCTTTGGCACTAATTTCAGGACATTTCAGAAGGTATAGGGCCACGACTCGTGAAACTAACAACTCACTTCCTCGGTACATGTAGAATCTAATTTGAGAACTAATTGGTAAAATATCCACTAATTGGAATCCGAGATGTTTCTTTTGAACAATTTAGAATGCATACCGCCACCATAGAATTTGTTTCTCCCTGGTATCTTTCTTTCTCACTTGTTAATCCGTCTATTAAATATCTTGGGATTCATTGAATAATTTCGAAGGAAAATTAGTAAAGTATAATCTAATTTGAATGTTAGAGGCTTCTTTAGTACATTTAAGAAGGTATAGTGCCACGATTCGTCTTAACTCTCCCTCATATCTTATTTTATCCATCGTTAAACTAACAACTCCCTTCCGCGGTACTTATAGGATCTAATTTGAGAACTGATGAGGACACCAAGACCCAAGTATCAAGTCAAGTTCCAGTTGGTCCAGTGACGAGGGCACGAGCCAAGAGATTCAAGGAAGAACTTAACAGCCTAGTCCACAAAGTCCTAAAACAAGAGGAGACCGTGGTCAACATTGAAGGAGAACAAAGACTTGTCTTACTCATCAAAGTTGACTGAGTTTAGGAGCTTAATGAGTCTTTTTATTTTAGTCACGTTTTTTAGTCTTTGTTTATTTTGTGATAAGTCAAACATTTGACTTGTGTGAGTCCAATAGTCCTTTTGTCTTTATTTTTCGGTTTTCATGAGGAAGACAAAAGCTTGTCTTTAATTTCGGTTTTCATTAGGAAAACAAAGGGGCTGTCCTTAATTTTTCGGTTTCATTAGGAAGACCAAGGGTCTTCTTTTCATGTAATTTTCGTCCTTATAAGGACTGCCAAAACATTTGGAAAAAGCAGATTATGTTGAATGAAATTGTGAGTTTATTTCTTCTTGAGTTCTTGAAGAAACTTTTGAACTTATCAAGGAGATTCCTTGTGGCGTTCATCCTGACTTATCAAACGGATTCCATCCCCGTTTGTGGCGTCTTCCTCATACCAAGGTTCGTGCTTGGCTAAGCATTGGGTCGCGGTTCCATTCCAATCTCGTGTGTTCTTGGTGGCTGTTCCATATTTGGTGTCGGGTTTCATCACACTTGTTTGCGTGGTTCGTATCAGTTGGTATCAGAGCTTAGGATCATTCGGTTTGGCCTATCCTTTTTATTCTTTCATTTGTGTTTCTATTCTATTCGTATTTCAATTTTAGGGTTTCTGAAATCAAAAAAAAAAAAAATCTATCTATTCGTGTTCTTGATTTTCTTAGACTTTGTTCTTGTTTTCCTTCTAAAAATCCGAAACCATTTTAGTTAATCTCTTTATTCCAGATTGTTTCTTTGTTCAAATCGTGATCTTATTTCCTTGTTTACATTAGTTCTTTGTGAAATCCCTTGAAATCCGAAACTAATCAACTGAAATTGTTATTGAGTTTGGGAAAATCCTTGTTTCCTTTGTGAAAATCTGAGATTGTTATTGAGTCAATTGTTTACTTTGTGATAGTGCCACGTATTGATTGGTCCTTTTCTATTTTGGGTTGTTATTTTTGGGAATATTTGTTCTCTGTTATTGGGAGTGTACCACCGATTGTTATAGTGCCACTGATTGAAATTTTGTTTCCTTTTATTTGGGAGAAATTCGAAATTGTTATAGTGATGCAAGTCTATTTAGGTTTTCTGTAATTGGGATTGTTTTTGGTATTCTGTTTTGGGTGAATCACCGATTGTTTTTATGTTATTGGGAAAGTGTTCTTGAATCACAGATTGTATTGGGAGTATTGGTTTTCACAGATTGGTTTGTTCTTGAATCTGTGTTAGTAACGTTGCTAGTTCTTCCATGGTTGAAAAGCTAGGGCTCCCAACGCTTCAACATCCTTGTCCATACAAGTTGCAGTGGTTGAATGATAGTGGTGAAGTGAGGGTTACAAAACAGGTGCTGGTATCATTTCGAATTGGCAAGTATGAGGATGAGGTATTGTGCGATGTGGTTCCCATGCAAGCTGGACACCTCCTTCTAGGAAGGCCTTGGCTATTTGATCGGCGAGTCCAACATGATGGCTTCACCAACAAGTACTCATTCACGTTCCGTCAACGAACAATCACTCTAGCTCCATTGACGCCAAAGCAAGTATATGAAGACCAAGTGAGGTTGCAAAAATTGAGTGATCAAAAAAAATTGAGTGAGCAAAAGAAGGAGAGTGAAAAGATGAATGAGAGTGAGAAAAAAGAGAGACAAAGAGAGAAAAGGGTCGAATCAAGTGAGAGAGAAAAGAAAGAGAAGAGTTCGATCAATGAGGGAAAATTCGAGAGAAAACAAAGTAATTTTTATGCAAAAAAAAGTGAGGTTAAGGAGGCTCTTTTAAACACTAACCAACTTGATGCTAACAAGGGTCTTCACAAGCAGGTTTTTGATCCCGGTGATTGGGTATGGTTACACATGAGGAAAGAGCGATTCCCAGCACAAAGACGTTCCAAATTGCTACCTCGAGGAAATGGGCCGTTTCAAGTGCTAGAAAGGATCAATGACAATGCCTACAGACTCGATTTACCAGGTGAGTATACTGTTAGTGCTACTTTTAATGTTTCTAATTTGAGTCCTTTTGATGCAGGTGACGATTTGAGGTCAAATCTTTCTCAAGAGGGGGGGGGGGGGGGGGGGGAATGATGAGGACACCAAGACTCAAAATCCAAGTCAAGTTCCAGTTGATCCAAGCCAAGAGGGGAGGAATGATGAGGACACCAGTTTAGGAGCTTGAGCTTCTTGTAATGAGTCTTTTTATTTTTAATCACGTTTTTTAGTCTTTGTTTATTTTGTGATAAGTCAAACACTTGACTTGTGTGAGTCCAAGAGTCATTTTTGTCTTTAATTTTCGGTTTTTATTAGGAAGACAAAGGTTGTCTTTAAATTTCAGTTTTCATTAGGAAGACAAAAGGCTTGTCTTTAATATTTCGGTTTTTAGGAAGACAAAGGGGCTTGTATTGATGTAATTTTCGGCTATATAAGGCCTTGAAAACATTTGGAAAAAAGAAGATTATGTTGAATGAAATTGTGAGTTTATTTCTTCTTGAGTTCTTGAAGAAACTTTTGAACTTATCAAGGAGATTCCTTGTGGCGTTCATCCTGACTTATCAAACGGATTCCATCCCCGTTTCTGGCGTCTTCCTCATACCAAGGTTCGTGCTTGGCTAAGCATTGGGTCGCGGTTCCATTCCAATCTCGTGTGTTCTTGGTGGCTGTTCCATATTTGGTGTCGGGTTTCGTCACACTTGTTGGCGTGGTTCGTATCAGTTGGTATCAGAGCTTAGGATCATTCGGTTTGGCCTATCCTTTTTATTCTTTCATTTGTGTTTCTATTCTATTCGTATTTCAATTTTAGGGTTTCTGAAATCAAAAAAAAAAAAAATCTTTCTATTCGTGTTCTTGATTTTCTTAGACTTTGTTCTTGTTTTCCTTCTAAAAATCCGAAACCATTTTAGTTAATCTCTTTATTCCAGATTGTTTCTTTGTTCAAATCGTGATCTTATTTCCTTGTTTACATTAGTTCTTTGTGAAATCCCTTGAAATCCGAAACTAATCAACTGAAATTGTTATTGAGTTTGGGAAAATCCTTGTTTCCTTTGTGAAAATCTGAGATTGTTATTGAGTCAATTGTTTACTTTGTGATAGTGCCACGTATTGATTGGTCCTTTTCTATTTTGGGTTGTTATTTTTGGGAATATTTGTTCTCTGTTATTGGGAGTGTACCACCGATTGTTATAGTGCCACTGATTGAAATTTTGTTTCCTTTTATTTGGGAGAAATTCGAAATTGTTATAGTGATGCAAGTCTATTTAGGTTTTCTGTAATTGGGATTGTTTTTGGTATTCTGTTTTGGGTGAATCACCGATTGTTTTTATGTTATTGGGAAAGTGTTCTTGAATCACAGATTGTATTGGGAGTATTGGTTTTCACAGATTGGTTTGTTCTTGAATCTGTGTTAGTAACGTTGCTAGTTCTTCCATGGTTGAAAAGCTAGGGCTCCCAACGCTTAAACATCCTTGTCCATACAAGTTGCAGTGGTTGAATGATAGTGGTGAAGTGAGGGTTACAAGACAGGTGCTGGTATCATTTCGAATTGGCAAGTATGAGGATGAGGTATTGTGCGATGTGGTTCCCATGCAAGCTGGACACCTCCTTCTAGGAAGGCCTTGGCTATTTGATCGGCGAGTCCAACATGATGGCTTCACCAACAAGTACTCATTCACGTTCCGTCAACGAACAATCACTCTAGCTCCATTGACGCCAAAGCAAGTATATGAAGACCAAGTGAGGTTGCAAAAATTGAGTGATCAAAAAAAATTGAGTGAGCAAAAGAAGGAGAGTGAAAAGATGAATGAGAGTGAGAAAAAAGAGAGACAAAGAGAGAAAAGGGTCGAATCAAGTGAGAGAGAAAAGAAAGAGAAGAGTTCGATCAATGAGGGAAAATTCGAGAGAAAACAAAGTAATTTTTATGCAAAAAAAAGTGAGGTTAAGGAGGCTCTTTTAAACACTAACCAACTTGATGCTAACAAGGGTCTTCACAAGCAGGTTTTTGATCCCGGTGATTGGGTATGGTTACACATGAGGAAAGAGCGATTCCCAGCACAAAGACGTTCCAAATTGCTACCTCGAGGAAATGGGCCGTTTCAAGTGCTAGAAAGGATCAATGACAATGCCTACAGACTCGATTTACCAGGTGAGTATACTGTTAGTGCTACTTTTAATGTTTCTAATTTGAGTCCTTTTGATGCAGGTGACGATTTGAGGTCAAATCTTTCTCAAGAGGGGGGGGGGGGGGGGGGGGGGGGAATGATGAGGACACCAAGACTCAAAATCCAAGTCAAGTTCCAGTTGATCCAAGCCAAGAGGGGAGGAATGATGAGGACACCAGTTTAGGAGCTTGAGCTTCTTGTAATGAGTCTTTTTATTTTTAATCACGTTTTTTAGTCTTTGTTTATTTTGTGATAAGTCAAACACTTGACTTGTGTGAGTCCAAGAGTCATTTTTGTCTTTAATTTTCGGTTTTTATTAGGAAGACAAAGGTTGTCTTTAAATTTCAGTTTTCATTAGGAAGACAAAAGGCTTGTCTTTAATATTTCGGTTTTTAGGAAGACAAAGGGGCTTGTATTGATGTAATTTTCGGCTATATAAGGCCTTGAAAACATTTGGAAAAAAGAAGATTATGTTGAATGAAATTGTGAGTTTATTTCTTCTTGAGTTCTTGAAGAAACTTTTGAACTTATCAAGGAGATTCCTTGTGGCGTTCATCCTGACTTATCAAACGGATTCCATCCCCGTTTGTGGCGTCTTCCTCATACCAAGGTTCGTGCTTGGCTAAGCATTGGGTCGCGGTTCCATTCCAATATCGTATGTTCTTGGTGGCTGTTCCATATTTGGTGTCGGGTTTCATCAAAATGTTGGTGTGGTTCGTATCAGAGTCCGACCCATCAAAGATTATAAGAATAACCTCTTAATTACTACCATTTTATTTAAATGAAAACTTTTTGATTCCAATTATGATGATATTTACTTGTGTAATTTTGGGAAAATTTTGAGGAATTTGGAATTGCAGCTGAACTCAGTAATTTTGGTTAACTGAGGTACATACCTTCTTTATGAAGGATCAAGCCACTTGTAGTTCAGAATAAGTTAATTTATGATTTGAATAGAATAATTCCACTATATGACCATTTTCAGGAATTCCTTGCCATTTCGAAAATTTGGAAAAAATTCCGAGGTGAATGACCCTTTATGGAATGTTGAGATTTTGTGTCTTATACCGTTTTGTGGTATTTTGTGACTGCACTTAGCTTCAACAATTAAGTCTAAGTATCCTTTTTGAGTCACATATGTGATGCTTTGAAAGTTAAGAGGTGAATGACCTCTTTTTGGGATACCATTTATTATGGCTTTGAATTTTAGTGGACTTTTAATTTTGAGGTAAAATTATCATTTTTGAGACTTTGTGAGGTTAATGACCTCTTTGAAATTTTGGAGTGATATTCCATCATTTGAATTGATTTTGATGAGCTCATTTGGGATTTGGAAATTTCATACCATTTCACATGGTTTTAGAATTTTATCATTTTGGTAACAATTTTATGTCTTGAAATCTCTTTATATATATTTTTATCAATAATTTATTTCATATGTAAAGAGATTATTTGACCAAAATTTTAATTGATTATTCCAAAATTTGTGGGGAATAATCTAAAATTTTATATCAGGTAATATCATTACTTTAAAATTCAAAGTTTATATTTTTAAATTTGAATTTAAAATTTTGAGATAAAATCTGACTGTTTTATGTTTTGAATTTATCAAATAATATAAATATCTTAACATTCGAATTTAAATTTGGTTTCGAATTTGAGATATTTTGTTTTTTTTTTGTATTTTTATATATTATTTGATTATTAGTTATATCTCTGGGTCTATTTAATGGCTTTACAGAGATAAAGTGAGAGTCATATGATAAGCTGTCATTCTTTGACAGAGCATATGATGAGGACACCAAGACTAAAAATCCAAGTCAAGTTCCAGTTGATCCAAGTCAAGAGGGGAGGAATGATGAGGACACCAGTTTAGGAGCTTGATCAATATTTAGCTTCCTGTAATGAGTCTTTTTATTTTTAATCACGTTTTTTATTTAGTCTTTGTTTATTTTGTGATAAGTCAAACATTTGACTTGTGTGAGTCCAATAGTCCTTTTGTCTTTAATTTTCAGTTTTTATTAGGAAGACAAAGGGTTGTCTTTAAATTTCAGTTTTCATTAGGAAGACAAATGGTTGTCTTTATTTTTCGGTTTCATTAGGAAGACAAAAGGCTTGTCTTTAATATTTCGGTTTTTAGGAAGACAAATGGGCTTGTATTGATGTAATTTTCGGCTATATAAGGCCTTGAAAACATTTTGGAAAAAATCAGATTTTGATGAAATGAAAATTTGTGAGTTTTCTTCTTGAGTTCTTGAAGAGACTATCCGAACTTATCAAGGGTATCCCTTGTGGCGTTCAATCCGACTTATCAAACGGATTCCCATCCCCGTTTGTGGCGTCTTCCTCATACCAAGGTTCGTGCTTGGCTAAGCATTGGGTCGCGGTTCTTCATTCCCATTTCGTGTGTTCTTGGTGGCTGTGCCATATTTGGTGTCGGGTTTCATCACAGGTTGGTGTAGTTCGTATCAGCATACACACAACTTTCTTGTACTCACGGTAAGCCCCTTTTAAATATATTTTTGTATATGCATAATACATCTCAATCTTTTTGATTTTATATACATATACATGTTATATCCTTCTCGGTTTAATTAAATACATACATATATATTGGGTTTGGCTCATAGATTAGAATAATCGCAAAACTTAAAACAAAATTTTGTTTTATTTTGTTTTGTTTACAACTGATATTTATTTACTTTTGCTTTAGTCGTTTGACTTTGGACTTTTGGTTTTCGTTTCAAATTCTTTACTCATGCGCATGAGTAAAATACGATAAGCTCTGAATGTTTCACGGCTGGATAATCTTGTAAGTTGTACACATATATTTTCAAACTCAACATATATGTGTATATATGGTCACCCTGAATGAATGACCGAATATTGGGTCATGGCTCATTTTGAAAAGCACTGAATATTGAGTCTGGAAACCTCTCTTAAATTTTTTTGTTCTATTCTTGTTCCCTATGGTCTAGAGGCCTTTTTGCCAAAACCCCACACAAGTGTTCCAAAAATCATCAATTTTCGCCAATTTTTCATCAGTTTTTGTTTGGTTTGTGATACGAACCACGCCAACAAGTGTGACGAAACCCGACACCAAATATGGAACAGCCACCAAGAACACACGAGATTGGAATGGAACCGCGACCCAATGCTTAGCCAAGCACGAACCTTGGTATGAGGAAGACGCCACAAACGGGGATGGAATCCGTTTGATAAGTCAGGATGAACGCCACAAGGAATCTCCTTGATAAGTTCAAAAGTTTCTTCAAGAACTCAAGAAGAAATAAACTCACAATTTCATTCACATGATCTGATTTTTCACATTGTTTTGGCAGTCCTTATAAGGACGAAAATTACATGAAAACAAGACCCTTGGTCTTCCTAATGAAACCGAAAAATTAAGGACAAGCCTTTTGTCTTCCTCATGAAAACCGAAAATTAAAGACAAAAGGACTATTGGACTCACACAAGTCAAATGTTTGACTTATCACAAAATAAACAAAGACTAAAAAACATGACTAAAAATAAAAAGACTCATTAAGCTCCTAAACTCAGTCAACTTTGATGAGTAAGACAAGTCTTTGTTCTCCTTCAATGTTGACCACGGTCTCCTCTTGTTTTAGGACTTTGTGGACTAGGCTGTTAAGTTCTTCCTTGAATCTCTTGGCTCGTGCCCTCGTCACTGGACCAACTGGAACTTGACTTGATACTTGGGTCTTGGTGTCCTCATCATTTGGTATCAGAGCTTAGGATCATTCGGTTTGGCCTATCCTTTTTATTCTTTCATTTGTGTTTCTATTATATTCGTATTTCAATTTTAGGGTTTCTGAAATCAAAAAAAAAAAAAAATCTATCTATTCGTGTTCTTGATTTTCTTAGACTTTGTTCTTGTTTTCCTTCTAAAAATCCGAAACCATTTTAGTTAATCTCTTTATTCCAGATTGTTTCTTTGTTCAAATCGTGATCTTATTTCCTTGTTTACATTAGTTCTTTGTGAAATCCCTTGAAATCCGAAACTAATCAACTGAAATTGTTATTGAGTTTGGGAAAATCCTTGTTTCCTTTGTGAAAATCTGAGATTGTTATTGAGTCAATTGTTTACTTTGTGATAGTGCCACGGATTGATTGGTCCTTTTCTATTTTGGGTTGTTATTTTTGGGAATATTTGTTCTCTGTTATTGGGAGTGTACCACCGATTGTTATAGTGCCACTGATTGAAATTTTGTTTCCTTTTATTTGGGAGAAATTCGAAATTGTTATAGTGATGCAAGTCTATTTAGGTTTTCTGTAATTGGGATTGTTTTTGGTATTCTGTTTTGGGTGAATCACCGATTGTTTTTTATGTTATTGGGGAAGTGTTCTTGAATCACAGATTGTATTGGGAGTATTGGTTTTCACAGAGTGGTTTGTTCTTGAATCTGTGTTAGTAACTCAGATTGTTTGATTTCGGGTTGGCTCTTTGGTATTCATTTTTTTTCTCTCCTTTTCAGAAATTTGTATCTGGTTTCTCAAATTTGAGAGGTTTAAAAAAAAAAAAAAAGGGAAAGAAAAGAAAGAAGAAGAAAAATTCAAAGGGATCCGAACCTAAAAAAAAAAAAAGAAAAAAAAAAAAAAAAAAAAAATGAGTCTGGAAACCTCTCTTAAAAAAATTTTGTTCTATTCTTGTTCCCCATGGTCTAGAGGCCTTTTTACCAAAACCCCACACAAGCGTTCCAAAAATCACCATTTTTCGCCACTTTTTCATCGGTTTTCGTTTGATTTGTTTGGTTGGATTTGCTGCTTGAATACTCCATATCACCGTTTCATTAGTTTTCAAAGAGCTTAAAGAAGGAAATAGAGTGGAAAAAGGCAGAGGTGTGAGCTTATTTGAGGGTAAAAGCCATCATTGAGTGCAAACACGAGTGTACTTGAGTGACCATTTTCTTTGAGTGAAACACGTGAGGGAGTGCAGTGAGGTCCTTTCTATAATTGTCTAACCTTATTGTTTTGCAGATTCTCCATCATGTCACAAAATACAGAAAGAAATGCAGACAATGACGCTCCACCACCTACAGTTCCAAATCTACAAATTGAAGCTTTAATGGGGGAGATGAGGAGGATGTTGAGGGAGGAGTGTGAGCAAATACATGAGCGGTTGGATAGGGTAGAAGAGGGGGCACAACGGAGACCAAGGAGGGGTAGGGTACACCAAAGGGAGGATGAGAATGAGGGGGATTTAGAAGGGGTAGTTTCTGATGATGAGTTTGATAGGATGTCGGCGGGTAACCATAGGAGGTATGGTGGGAATAGAGAAGATAGGAACCAGGTAGATAATTATTTGGGGAATATCAAAATGAGAATCCCAGCATTTCAGGGGAAGAGTGATCCTGAAGCATACCTTGAGTGGGAGAAGAAAATGGAGCTAGTTTTTGATTGTCACAACTACTCCGACATGAAGAAGGTAAAACTTGCTGCCATTGAGTTTACTGATTATGCTATTGTTTGGTGGGATCAGTTGTGCATCAACAGGAGGCGGAGTGGAGATCGTCCTATTGACACATGGGAGGCCATGAAGAGGGTGATGAGGCGACGGTTTGTACCACCTCATTATTATCGAGATCTCTACCTTAAGTTGCAGGGTCTTCGTCAGGGCTACAGAAGTGTTGATGAGTATTACAAGGAGATGGAGATGGCTATGATTAGAGGATCGGGAGGCAACCATGGCAAGGTTTTTGAATGGGTTGAACCGAGAGATTGCTGACCCAATCGAGCTACACCATTATGTGGAATTGGAGGATTTGGTTCATATGGCAATCAAAGTTGAGAGGCAGCTCAAGAAGGGTAGTTCAAGTTCGAGGTCAAGACCGAGCCCACACAATCCCAGTACAACACCTTGGAGGTCGAACTATCCAAAGAAAGAAGACCAACCCACTTCATCATCTACACCAAAACCAGCCACCACAGCCACACCACCTCAAGGTAAAACAACTCCTACTAAGTCTCATTCTAGTGAGATAAGGTGTTTCAAATGTCAGGGGCGAGGACACATAGCTAGCCAGTGTCCAAACAAGAGAGTCATGGTGATTCGAGAAAGTGGAGAGATAGATTCTGAAGATGAAGATGATCTTGCTGACATGCCACCATTGGAAGATGCTTCTGACAATGAGTATGGACCAGAATCTGGTGAGATGCTTGCACTAGTCACAAGGCGAGTCCTGAATTTGCAAGCAAAAGAAGAGGAAGAAGAGGTGCAGCATGACGGCTGATGGAGAGAACATCTTTCACACTCGTTGTCATGTGAGAACATCTTTCACACTCGTTGTACTAATGTTGCTAGTGCTTCCATGGTTGCCAAGATGAGGTGTTGTGTGATGTGGTTCCCATGCAAGCTGGACACCTCCTTCTAGGAAGGCCTTGGCAATTTGATCGGCGGGTGCAGCATGACGGCTTCACCAACAAGTATTCATTCACATTCCGTCAACGAACAATCACTCTAGTGCCTTTGACACCAAAGCAAGTGTATGAAGATCAAGTGAGGTTGCAAAAATTGAGTGACAAAAAGAAAATGAGTGAGCAAAAAGAGAGTGAAAAGATGAATGAGAGTGAGGAAAAAGAGAGACAAAGAGAGAAAAGTGTGGAATCAAGTGAGAGAAAACAAAATAACTTTTATGCAAAAAAAAGTGAGGATAAGAGAGCTTTGTGTACAAAACAGCCCATGATTTTACTCATGTATAAGGAGGCTCTTTTAAATACTAACCAACTTGATTCTTCGCTGCCAAGTGTTGTTGTGTCTATTTTGCAGGAATTTGAGGATGTGTTTCCTGAGAAAGTACCACATGGATTGCCACCTGTTCGAGGAATAGAACATCAAATTGATTTTGTTCCAGGTGCTTCCATCCCAAACCGACCAGCCTACAGAAGTAATCCTGATGAAACAAAGGAATTGCAAAGGCAAATTGAAGAATTGATGGAGAAAGGGCATGTGAGAGAAAGCATGAGCCCTTGTGCTGTTCCAGTGATTCTAGTTCCCAAGAAGGATGGAACATGGAGGATGTGTGTTGACTGTCGAGCCATCAACAATATAACGGTAAAATATCGACATCCCATTCCTCGTTTAGATGACATGTTAGATGAATTGCATGGTTCTTGTGTGTTTTCCAAAATTGATCTTAAAAGTGGGTATCATCAGATACGTATGAAAGAAGGGGATGAGTGGAAAACTGCTTTTAAAACTAAACATGGATTGTATGAGTGGTTAGTCATGCCTTTTGGACTAACTAATGCACCTAGCACTTTCATGCGCTTAATGAATCATGTATTGCGTGCTTTCATTGGAAAATTTGTGGTTGTGTATTTTGATGATATTCTTATTTATAGTAAGAATTTGCATGACCATGTTTTGCATTTGCATTCTGTTTTGGATGTTCTTAGGAAACAGAGTTTATATGCTAACCTCAGTAAGTGTACTTTCTGCACCGATAAGCTTGTTTTCCTAGGCTTTGTTGTAAGTGCTACAGGTATTCAGGTGGATGAAGAAAAGATCAAAGCCATCCAAGAGTGGCCGACCCCTACAACTATAGGTAATGTTAGAAGTTTTCATGGACTTGCTAGCTTCTACAGGAGGTTTGTGAAAAATTTTAGCACCATCGCCGCACCACTTACAGAAGTTATCAAAAAGAATGTGATATTTAAATGGGGTGAAGCTCAAGAGGAGGCATTTCAGCTACTGAAATACAAGCTTACTCATGCTCCTTTACTTGCTTTGCCTAACTTTTCTAACACTTTTGAAGTTGAATGTGATGCTTCTGGAATAGGTATTGGCGCTGTTCTTATGCAGGATGGGAGACCGCTTGCATACTTTAGCGAAAAGCTAACTGGGGCTGCCCTCAATTACCCCACCTATGACAAAGAATTGTATGCACTAGTGCGTGCTTTAGAAACATGGCAGCACTATTTGTGGCCAAAGGAGTTTGTGATTCGCACAGATTATGAATCCTTGAAACATTTGAAAGGCCAACACAAGCTCAACAAGAGACATGCAAGATGGGTTGAGTTCATTGAGACATTTCCTTATGTCATTCGCTATAAACAAGGTAAGGAGAATGTGGTTGCTGATGCCCTTTCTCGCAGGTATGCCCTAATCTCTACTCTTGATGCTAAATTTCTTGGGTTTGAACACATAAAGGAGTTGTATTCTGCTGACCATGATTTTGGGGAAACTTATGCTGTTTGTCAAAAGTCTGCTGACGGAAAATTTTATAGGCATGAGGGTTTCTTGTTTAGGGAGCATAGGTTGTGTGTACCTAATTGTTCTGTGAGAGATTTGCTAGTTAGAGAGTCCCACGGGGGAGGGTTGATGGGACATTTTGGAGTTGCTAAGACCCTAGCTATGTTGCAAGAGCACTTCTTTTGGCCCCACATGAAACGAGATGTTGAGCGAATTTGTGGTAGGTGTGTCACTTGTAGGCAAGCTAAATCAAGAGTTCAGCCAAATGGCCTTTACACACCCCTACCTATCCCTAGTTCACCATGGGTTGACATTTCAATGGATTTTGTGTTGGGTTTACCTAGAAGTAAGCGTGGGAGGGATTCAATCTTTGTGGTTGTAGACAGATTTTCTAAGATGGCTCATTTTATTCCTTGTCATAAAACTGATGATGCCTCTAACGTTGCAGATTTGTTCTTTAGGGAGATTGTGAGATTACATGGTATGCCTAGAACAATTGTATCAGATAGGGATGCCAAGTTCTTAAGCTATTTTTGGAAAACATTGTGGGGAAAACTTGGGACAAAACTATTATTTTCTACTACTTGTCAACCTCAAACCGATGGTCAAACAGAAGTAGTTAATAGGACCCTATCCACCTTGTTGAGGGCTATCATAAGTAAAAATATTAAGACTTGGGAAGATTGTTTGCCACATGTTGAGTTTGCTTATAATCGTTCAATGCATTCTGCTACTAAATTTTCACCATTTGAAATTGTTTATGGTTTTAATCCTCTAACTCCTTTGGATTTATCACCTTTACCTGTTTCTGAGCATTTGAATTTAGATGGCGAGAAGAAGGCAGAATTTGTGAAGAAAATCCATGAGACGGCGCGACTCAACATAGAGAGAAGGACTGAACAATACATTAAGCAAGCTAACAAGGGTCGTCATAAGCAGGTTTTTGAGCCCGGTGATTGGGTATGGTTACACATGAGGAAAGAGCGATTCCCAACACAAAGGCGTTCAAAATTGCTACCTCGAGGAGATGGTCCATTTCAAGTACTTGAAAGGATCAATGACAATGCCTACAGACTCGATTTACCAGGTGAGTATAATGTTAGTGCTACTTTTAATGTTTCTGATTTGAGTCCTTTTGACGCAGGTGACGATTTGAGGTCAAATCCTTCTAAAGAGGGGGGGAATGATGAGGACACCAAGACCCAAGTATCAAGTCAAGTTCCAGTTGGTCCAGTGACGAGGGCACGAGCCAAGAGATTCAAGGAAGAACTTAACAGCCTAGTCCACAAAGTCCTAAAACAAGAGGAGACCGTGGTCAACATTGAAGGAGAACAAAGACTTGTCTTACTCATCAAAGTTGACTGAGTTTAGGAGCTTAATGAGTCTTTTTATTTTAGTCACGTTTTTTAGTCTTTGTTAATTTTGTGATAAGTCAAACATTTGACTTGTGTGAGTCCAATAGTCCTTTTGTCTTTATTTTTCGGTTTTCATGAGGAAGACAAAAGCTTGTCCTTAATTTTTCGGTTTTCATTAGGAAGACCAAGGGTCTTCTTTTCATGTAATTTTCGTCCTTATAAGGACTGCCAAAACATTTGGAAAAAGCAAATTATGTTGAATGAAATTGTGAGTTTATTTCTTCTTGAGTTCTTGAAGAAACTTTTGAACATATCAAGGAGATTCCTTGTGGCGTTCATCCTGACTTATCAAACGGATTCCATCCCCGTTTGTGGCGTCTTCCTCATACCAAGGTTCGTGCTTGGCTAAGCATTGGGTCGCGGTTCCATTCCAATCTCGTGTGTTCTTGGTGGCTGTTCCATATTTGGTGTCGGGTTTCGTCACACTTGTTGGCGTGGTTCGTATCAAGAACAAATTAGTAAAATTTTCACTAATTGGAATGCTGGTCGTTTCATTGGCACTAATTTGAGGGCATTTCAGAAGGTATAGGGCCACGACTCGTGAAACTAACAACTCACTTCCTCGGTACATGTAGAATCTAATTTGAGAACTAATTGGTAAAATATCCACTAATTGGAATCCGAGATGTTTCTTTTGAACAATTTAGAATGCATACCGCCACCATAGAATTTGTGTCTCCCTGGTATCTTTCTTTCTCACTTGTTAATCCGTCTGTTAAATATCTCGGGATTCATTGAATAATTTGGAAGGAATATTAGTAAAGTATAATCTAATTTGAATGTTAGTGGCTTCTTTAGTACATTTAAGAAGGTATAGGGCCACGATTCGTCTTAACTCTCCCTAATATCTTATTTTATCCATCGTTAAACTAACAACTCCCTTCTGCGGTACTTATAGGATCTAATTTGAGAACCAATTAGAAAAATATTCACTAATGGGAATGCTGGTCGTTTCTTTGGCACTAATTTCAGGATATTTCAGAAGGTATAGGGCCACGACTCGTGAAACTAACAACTCACTTCCTCGGTACATGTAGAATCTAATTTGAGAACTAATTGGTAAAATATCCACTAATTGGAATCCGAGATGTTTCTTTTGAACAATTTAGAATGCATACGCCCACCATTGAATTTGTATCTCCCTGATATCTTTCTTTCTCCCTTGTTAATCCGTCAATTAAATATCTTGGGATTCATTGAATAATTTGGAAGGAATATTAGTAAAGTATAATCTAATTTGAATGTTAGTGGCTTCTTTAGTACATTTAAGAAGGTATAGTGCCACGATTCGTCTTAACTCTCCCCCATATATTATTTTATCCATCGTTAAACTAGCAACACCCTTCCGCGGTACTTATAGGATCTAATTTGAGAACAAATTAGTAAAATTTTCACTAATTGGAATGCTGGTCGTTTCATTGGCACTAATTTGAGGACATTTCAGAAGGTATAGGGCCACGACTCGTGAAACTAACAACTCACTTCCTCGGTACATGTAAAATCTAATTTGAGAACTAATTGGTAAAATATCCACTAATTGGAATCCGAGATGTTTCTTTTGAACAATTTAGAATACATACCGCCACCATAGAATTTGTGTCTCCCTGGTATCTTTCTTTCTCACTTGTTAATCCGTCTATTAAATATCTTGGGATTCATTGAATAATTTGGAAGGAATATTAGTAAAGTATAATCTAATTTGAATGTTAGTGGCTTCTTTAGTACATTAAAGAAGGTATAGGGCCACGATTCGTCTTAACTCTCCCTAATATCTTATTTTATCCATCGTTAAACTAACAACTCCCTTCCGCGGTACTTATAGGATCTAATTTGAGAACCAATTAGAAAAATATTCACTAATGGGAATGCTGGTCGTTTCTTTGGCACTAATTTCAGGACATTTCAGAAGGTATAGGGCCACGACTCGTGAAACTAACAACTCACTTCCTCGGTACATGTAGAATCTAATTTGAGAACTAATTGGTAAAATATACAATAATTGGAATTCGAGATGTTTCTTTTGAACAATTTAGAATGCATACGTCCACCATTGAATTTGTGTCTCCCTGATATCTCTCTTTCTCCCTTGTTAATCCGTCAATTAAATATCTTGGGATTCATTGAATAATTTCGAAGGAAAATTAGTAAAGTATAATCTAATTTGAATGTTAGTGGCTTCTTTAGTACATTTAAGAAGGTATAGGGCCACGATTCGTCTTAACTCTCCCTAATATCTTATTTTATCCATCGTTAAACTAACAACTCCCTTCCGCGGTACTGATAGGATCTAATTTGAGAACTAATTAGAAAAATATTCACTAATGGGAATGCTGGTCGTTTCTTTGGCACTAATTTCAGGACATTTCAGAAGGTATAGGGCCACGACTCGTGAAACTAACAACTCACTTCCTCGGTACATGTAGAATCTAATTTGAGAACTAATTGGTAAAATATCCACTAATTGGAATCCGAGATGTTTCTTTTGAACAATTTAGAATGCATACGCCCACCATTGAATTTGTATCTCCCTGATATCTTTCTTTCTCCCTTGTTAATCCGTCAATTAAATATCTTGGGATTCATTGAATAATTTTGAAGGAATATTAGTAAAGTATAATCTAATTTGAATGTTAGTGGCTTCTTTAGTACATTTAAGAAGGTATAGGGCCACGATTCGTCTTAACTCTCCCTTATATCTTATTTTATCCATCGTTAAACTAACAACTCCCTTCCGCGGTATTTATAGGATCTAATTTGAGAACTAATTAGTAATATATTCACTAATTGGAATGCTGGTCGTTTCTTTGGCACTAATTTCAGGACATTTCAGAAGGTATAGGGCCACGACTCGTGAAACTAACAACTCAGTTCCTCGGTACATGTAGAATCTAATTTGAGAACTAATTGGTAAAATATCCACTAATTGGAATCCGAGATGTTTCTTTTGAACAATTTAGAATGCATACCGCCACCATAGAATTTGTTTCTCCCTGGTATCTTTCTTTCTCACTTGTTAATCCGTCTATTAAATATCTTGGGATTCATTGAATAATTTCGAAGGAAAATTAGTAAAGTATAATCTAATTTGAATGTTAGTGGCTTCTTTAGTACATTTAAGAAGGTATAGTGCCACGATTCGTCTTAACTCTCCCTCATATCTTATTTTATCCATCGTTAAACTAACAACTCCCTTCCGCGGTACTTATAGGATCTAATTTGAGAACAAATTAGTAAAATTTTCACTAATTGGAATGCTGGTCGTTTCATTGGCACTAATTTGAGGGCATTTCAGAAGGTATAGGGCCACGACTCGTGAAACTAACAACTCACTTCCTCGGTACATGTAGAATCTAATTTGAGAACTAATTGGTAAAATATCCACTAATTGGAATTCGAGATGTTTCTTTTGAACAATTTAGAATGCATACCGCCACCATAGAATTTGTGTCTCCCTGGTATCTGTCTTTCTCACTTGTTAATCCGTCTGTTAAATATCTTGGGATTCATTGAATAATTTGGAAGGAATATTAGTAAAGTATAATCTAATTTGAATGTTAGTGGCTTCTTTAGTACATTTAAGAAGGTATAGGGCCACGATTCGTCTTAACTCTCCCTAATATCTTATTTTATCCATCGTTAATCTAACAACTCCCTTCCGCGGTACTTATAGCATCTAATTTGAGAACCAATTAGAAAAATATTCACTAATGGGAATGCTGGTCGTTTCTTTGGCACTAATTTCAGGACATTTCAGAAGGTATAGGGCCACGACTCGTGAAACTAACAACTCACTTCCTCGGTACATGTAGAATCTAATTTGAGAACTAATTGGTAAAATATACAATAATTGGAATTCGAGATGTTTCTTTTGAACAATTTAGAATGCATACGGCCACCATTGAATTTGTGTCTCCCTGATATCTTTCTTTCTCCCTTGTTAATCCGTCAATTAAATATCTTGGGAATCATTGAATAATTTCGAAGGAAAATTAGTAAAGTATAATATAATTTGAATGTTAGTGGCTTCTTTAGTACATTTAAGAAGGAATAGGGCCACGATTCGTCTTAACTCTCCCTAATATCTTATTTTATCCATCGTTAAACTAACAACTCCCTTCCGCGGTACTTAGAGGATCTAATTTGAGAACTAATTAGAAAAATATTCACTAATTGGAATGCTGGTCGTTTCTTTGGCAGTAATTTCAGGACATTTCAGAAGGTATAGGGCCACGACTAGTGAAACTAACAACTCACTTCCTCGGTACATGTAGAATCTAATTTGAGAACTAATTGGTAAAATATCCACTAATTGGAATCCGAGATGTTTCTTTTGAACAATTTAGAATGCATACCGCCACCATAGAATTTGTATCTCCCTGATATCTGTCTTTCTCCCTTGTTAATCCGTCAAATAAATATCGTGGGATTTATTGAATAATTTTGAAGGAAAATTAGTAAAGTATAATCTAATTTGAATGTTAGTGGCTTCTTTAGTACATTTAAGAAGGTATAGTCCCACGATTCGTCTTAACTCTCCCTCATATCTTATTTTATCCATCGTTAAACAAACAACTCCCTTCCGCGGTACCTATAGGATGTAATTTGAGAACAAATTAGAAAAATATTCACTAATTGGAATGCTGGTCGTTTCTTTGGCACTAATTTCAGGACATTGCAGAAGGTATAGAGGGCCACGACTCGTGATACTAACAACTCACTTCCTCGGTACATGTAGAATCTAATTTGAGAACTAATTGGTAAAATATCCACTAATTGGAATCCGAGATGTTTCTTTTGAACAATTTAGAATGCATACGGCCACCATTGAATTTGTATCTCATTGATATCTTTCTTTCTCCCTTGTTAATCCGTCAATTAAATATCTTGGGATTCATTGAATAATTTTGAAGGAAAATTAGTAAAGTATAATCTAATTTGAATGTTAGTGGCTTCTTTAGTACATTTAAGAAGGTATAGGGCCACGATTCGTCTTAACTCTCCCTAATATCTTATTTTATCCATCGTTAAACTAACAACTCCTTTCCGCGGTACTTATAGGATCTAATTTGAGAACTAATTAGCAAAATATTCTCTGATTGGAATGCTGGTCGTTTCTTTGGTACAATTTAGAATGCATTGGGCAACAATTTAATTTAAATCTCCCTACTATCTTTCTTTATCACTTGTTAATCTGTAAATTAAATAACTTGGAATTTATTGAATAATATTGAAGGAAAATTAGTAAAGTATAATCTAATTTGAATGTTTGTTTCTTGTTTAGGACATTTCAGAAGGTATAGGGCCACGACTGGTTTTATCTATCCCTAATATATTTCTTTATCTCTCGTGAAACTAACAACTCACTTCCTCGGTACATATAGAATCTAATTTGAGAACTAATTGGTAAAATATACAATAATTGGAATTCGAGATGTTTCTTTTGAACAATTTAGAATGCATACGGCCACCATTGAATTTGTGTCTCCCTGATATCTTTCTTTCTCCCTTGTTAATCCGTCAATTAAATATCTTGGGATTCATTGAATAATTTCGAAGGAAAATTAGTAAAGTATAATCTAATTTGAATGTTAGTGGCTTCTTTAGTACATTTAAGAAGGAATAGGGCCACGATTCCTCTTAACTCTCCCTAATATCTTATTTTATCCATCGTTAAACTAACAACTCCCTTCCGCGGTACTTATAGGATCTAATTTGAGAACTAATTAGAAAAATATTCACTAATTGGAATGCTGGTCGTTTCTTTGGCACTAATTTCAGGACATTTCAGAAGGTATAGGGCCACGACTAGTGAAACTAACAACTCACTTCCTCGGTACATGTAGAATCTAATTTGAGAACTAATTGGTAAAATATCCACTAATTGGAATCCGAGATGTTTCTTTTGAACAATTTAGAATGCATACCGCCACCATAGAATTTGTATCTCCCTGATATCTTTCTTTCTCCCTTGTTAATCCGTCAATTAAATATCTTGGGATTCATTGAATAATTTTGAAGGAAGATTAGTAAAGTATAATCTAATTTGAATGTTAGTGGCTTCTTTAGTAACTCTCCCTCATATCTTATTTTATCCATCGTTAAACTAACAACTCCCTTCCGCGGTACCTATCGGATCTAATTTGAGAACAAATTAGAAAAATATTCACTAATTGGAATGCTGGTCGTTTCTTTGGCACTAATTTCAGGACATTGCAGAAGGTATAGAGGGCCACGACTCGTGATACTAACAACTCACTTCCTCGGTACATGTAGAATCTAATTTGAGAACTAATTGGTAAAATATCCACTACTTGGAATCCGAGATGTTTCTTTTGAACAATTTAGAATGCATACCGCCACAATAGAATTTGTATCTCCCTGGTATCTTTCTTTCTCCCTTGTTAATCCGTCAATTAAATATCTTGGGATTCATTGAATAATTTTGAAGGAAAATTAGTAAAGTATAATCTAATTTGAAAGTTAGTGTCTTCTTTAGTACATTTAAGAAGGTATAGTGCCACGATTCGTCTTAACTCTCCCTCATATCTTATTTTATCCATCGTTAAACTAACAACTCCCTTCCGCGGTACCTATAGGATCTAATTTGAGAACAAATTAGTAAAATTTTCACTAATTGGAATGCTGGTCGTTTCATTGGCACTAATTTGAGGACATTTCAGAAGGTATAGAGGGCCATGACTCGTGAAACTAACAACCGAATTCCTCGGTACATGTAGAATCTAATTTGAGAACTAATTGGTAAAATATCCACTAATTGGAATCCGAGATGTTTCTTTTGAACCATTTAGAATGCATACGGCCACCATAGAATTTGTATCTCCCTGGTATCTTTCTTTCTCACTTGTTAATCCCTCTATTAAATATCTTGGGATTCATTGAATAATTTCGAAGGACAATTAGTAAAGTATAATCTAATTTGAATGTTAGTGGCTTCTTTAGTACATTTAAGAAGGTATAGTGCCACGATTCGTCTTAACTCTCCCTCATATCTTATTTTATCCATCGTTAAACTAACAACTCCCTTCCGCGGTACCTATCGGATCTAATTTGAGAACAAATTAGAAAAATATTCACTAATTGGAATGCTGGTCGTTTCTTTGGCACTAATTTCAGGACATTGCAGAAGGTATAGAGGGCCACGACTCGTGATACTAACAACTCACTTCCTCGGTACATGTAGAATCTAATTTGAGAACTAATTGGTAAAATATCCACTAATTGGAATCCGAGATGTTTCTTTTGAACAATTTAGAATGCATACCGCCACCATAGAATTTGTATCTCCCTGATATCTTTCTTTCTCCCTTGTTAATCCGTCAATTAAATATCTTGGGATTCATTGAATAATTTTGAAGGAAGATTAGTAAAGTATAATCTAATTTGAATGTTAGTGGCTTCTTTAGTAACTCTCCCTCATATCTTATTTTATCCATCGTTAAACTAACAACTCCCTTCCGCGGTACCTATAGGATCTAATTTGAGAACAAATTAGAAAAATATTCACTAATTGGAATGCTGGTCGTTTCTTTGGCACTAATTTCAGGACATTGCAGAAGGTATAGAGGGCCACGACTCGTGATACTAACAGCTCACTTCCTCGGTACATGTAGATAATTTGAGAACTAATTGGTAAAATATCCACTACTTGGAATCCGAGATGTTTCTTTTGAACAATTTAGAATGCATACCGCCACCATAGAATTTGTATCTCCCTGGTATCTTTCTTTCTCCCTTGTTAATCCGTCAATTAAATATCTTGGGATTCATTGAATAATTTTGAAGGAAAATTAGTAAAGTTTAATCTAATTTGAATGTTAGTGTCTTCTTTAGTACATTTAAGAAGGTATAGTGCCACGATTCGTCTTAACTCTCCCTCATATCTTATTTTATCCATCGTTAAACTAACAACTCCCTTCCGCGGTACCTATAGGATCTAATTTGAGAACAAATTAGTAAAATTTTCACTAATTGGAATGCTGGTCGTTTCATTGGCACTAATTTGAGGACATTTCAGAAGGTATAGAGGGCCACGACTCGTGATAGTAACAGCTCACTTCCTCGGTACATGTAGATAATTTGAGAACTAATTGGTAAAATATCCACTACTTGGAATCCGAGATGTTTCTTTTGAACAATTTAGAATGCATACCGCCACCATAGAATTTGTATCTCCCTGGTATCTTTCTTTCTCCCTTGTTAGTCCGTCAATTAAATATCTTGGGATTCATTGAATAATTTTGAAGGAAAATTAGTAAAGTTTAATCTAATTTGAATGTTAGTGTCTTCTTTAGTACATTTAAGAAGGTATAGTGCCACGATTCGTCTTAACTCTCCCTCATATCTTATTTTATCCATCGTTAAACTAACAACTCCCTTCCGCGGTACCTATAGGATCTAATTTGAGAACAAATTAGTAAAATTTTCACTAATTGGAATGCTGGTCGTTTCATTGGCACTAATTTGAGGACATTTCAGAAGGTATAGAGGGCCATGACTCGTGAAACTAACAACTCACTTCCTCGGTACATGTAGAATCTAATTTGAGAACTAATTGGTAAAATATCCACTAATTGGAATCCGAGATGTTTCTTTTGAACAATTTAGAATGCATACGGCCACCATTGAATTTGTATCTCCCTGGTATCTTTCTTTCTCCCTTGTTAATCCGTCAATTAAATATCTTGGGATTCATTGAATAATTTTGAAGGAAAATTAGTAAAGTTTAATCTAATTTGAATGTTAGTGTCTTCTTTAGTACATTTAAGAAGGTATAGTGCCACGATTCGTCTTAACTCTCCCTCATATCTTATTTTATCCATCGTTAAACTAACAACTCCCTTCCGCGGTACCTATAGGATCTAATTTGAGAACAAATTAGTAAAATTTTCACTAATTGGAATGCTGGTCGTTTCATTGGCACTAATTTGAGGACATTTCAGAAGGTATAGAGGGCCACGACTCGTGATAGTAACAGCTCACTTCCTCGGTACATGTAGATAATTTGAGAACTAATTGGTAAAATATCCACTACTTGGAATCCGAGAAGTTTCTTTTGAACAATTTAGAATGCATACCGCCACCATAGAATTTGTATCTCCCTGGTATCTTTCTTTCTCCCTTGTTAGTCCGTCAATTAAATATCTTGGGATTCATTGAATAATTTTGAAGGAAAATTAGTAAAGTTTAATCTAATTTGAATGTTAGTGTCTTCTTTAGTACATTTAAGAAGGTATAGTGCCACGATTCGTCTTAACTCTCCCTCATATCTTATTTTATCCATCGTTAAACTAACAACTCCCTTCCGCGGTACCTATAGGATCTAATTTGAGAACAAATTAGTAAAATTTTCACTAATTGGAATGCTGGTCGTTTCATTGGCACTAATTTGAGGACATTTCAGAAGGTATAGAGGGCCATGACTCGTGAAACTAACAACTCACTTCCTCGGTACATGTAGAATCTAATTTGAGAACTAATTGGTAAAATATCCACTAATTGGAATCCGAGATGTTTCTTTTGAACAATTTAGAATGCATACGGCCACCATTGAATTTGTATCTCCCTGGTATCTTTCTTTCTCACTTGTTAATCCGTCTATTAAATATCTTGGGATTCATTGAATAATTTCGAAGGAAAATTAGTAAAGTATAATCTAATTTGAATGTTAGTGGCTTCTTTAGTACATTTAAGAAGGTATAGTGCCACGATTCGTCTTAACTCTCCCTCATATCTTATTTTATCCATCGTTAAACTAACAACTCCCTTCCGCAGTACTTATAGGATCTATTTTGAGAACAAATTAGTAAAATTTTCACTAATTGGAATGCTGGTCGTTTCATTGGCACTAATTTGAGGACATTTCAGAAGGTATAGGGCCACGACTCGTGAAACTAACAACTCACTTCCTCGGTACATGTAGAATCTAATTTGACAACTAATTGGTAAAATATCCACTAATTGGAATCCGAGATGTTTCTTTTGAACAATTTAGAATGCATACGGCCACCATTGAATTTGTATCTCATTGATATCTTTCTTTCTCCCTTGTTAATCCGTCAATTATATATCTTGGGATTCATTGAATCATTTTGAAGGAAAATTAGTAAAGTATAATCTAATTTGAATGTTAGTGGCTTCTTTAGTACATTTAAGAAGGTATAGGGCCACGATTCGTCTTAGCTCTCCCTAATATATTATTTTATCCATCGTTAAACTAACAACTCCCTTCCGCGGTACTTATAGGATCTAATTTGAGAACTAATTAGTAAAATATTCACTAATTGGAATGCTGGTCGTTTCTTTGGTACAATTTAGAATGCATTGGGCAACAATTTAATTTATCTCTCCCTACTATCTTTCTTTATCACTTGTTAATCCGTAAATTAAATATCTTGGAATTTATTGAATAATATTGAAGGAAAATTAGTAAAGTATAATCTAATTTGAATGTTTGTTTCTTGTTTAGGACATTTCAGAAGGTATAGGGCCACGACTGGTTTTATCTATCCCTAATATATTTCTTTATCTCTCGTGAAACTAACAACTCACATCCTCGGTACATATAGAATCTAATTTGAGAACTAATTGGTAAAATATACAATAATTGGAATTCAAGATGTTTCTTTTGAACAATTTAGAATGCATACGTCCACCATTGAATTTGTGTCTCCCTGATATCTCTCTTTCTCCCTTGTTAATCCGTCAATTAAATATCTTGGGATTCATTGAATAATTTCGAAGTAAAATTAGTAAAGTATAATCTAATTTGAATGTTAGTGGCTTCTTTAGTACATTTAAGAAGGTATAGGGCCACGATTCGTCTTAACTCTCCCTAATATCTTATTTTATCCATCGTTAAACTAACAACTCCCTTCCGCGGTACTTATAGAATCTAATTTGAGAACTAATCAGAAAAATATTCACTAATTGGAATTCTGGTGGTTTCTTTGGCACTAATTTCAGGACATTTCAGAAGGTATAGGGCCACGACTCGTGAAACTAACAACTCACTTCCTCGGTACATGTAGAATCTAATTTGAGAACTAATTGGTAAAATATACAATAATTGGAATTCGAGATGTTTCTTTTGAACAATTTAGAATGCATACGTCCACCATTGAATTTGTGTCTCCCTGATATCTCTCTTTCTCCCTTGTTAATCCGTCAATTAAATATCTTGGGATTCATTGAATAATTTCGAAGGAAAATTAGTAAGGTATAATCTAATTTGAATGTTAGTGGCTTCTTTAGTACATTTAAGAAGGTATAGGGCCACGATTCGTCTTAACTCTCCCTAATATCTTATTTTATCCATCATTAAACTAACAACTCCCTTCCGCGGTACTTATAGGATCTAATTTGAGAACTAATTAGAAAAATATTCACTAATGGGATTGCTGGTCGTTTCTTTGGCACTAATTTCAGGACATTTCAGAAGGTATAGGGCCACGACTCGTGAAACTAACAACTCACTTCCTCGGTACATGTAGAATCTAATTTGAGAACTAATTGGTAAAATATCCACTAATTGGAATCCGAGATGTTTCTTTTGAACAATTTAGAATGCATACGCCCACCATTGAATTTGTATCTCCCTGATATCTTTCTTTCTCCCTTGTTAATCCGTCAATTAAATATCTTGGGATTCATTGAATAATTTTGAAGGAATATTAGTAAAGTATAATCTAATTTGAATGTTAGTGGCTTCTTTAGTACATTTAAGAATGTATAGGGCCACGATTCGTCTTAACTCTCCCTCATATCTTATTTTATCCATCGTTAAACTAACAACTCCCTTCCGCGGTACTTATAGGATCTAATTTGAGAACTAATTAGTAATATATTCACTAATTGGAATGCTGGTCGTTTCTTTGGCACTAATTTCAGGACATTTCAGAAGGTATAGGGCCACGACTAGTGAAACTAACAACTCACTTCCTCGGTACATGTAGAATCTAATTTGAGAACTAATTGGTAAAATATCCACTAATTGGAATCCGAGATGTTTCTTTTGAACAATTTAGAATGCATACCGCCACCATAGAATTTGTATCTCCCTGGTATCTTTCTTTCTCCCTTGTTAATCCGTTAATTAAATATCTTGGGATTCATTGAATAATTTTGAAGGAAGATTAGTAAAGTATAATCTAATTTGAATGTTAGTGGCTTCTTTAGTAACTCTCCCTCATATCTTATTTTATCCATCGTTAAACTAACAACTCCCTTCCGCGGTACCTTTAGGATCTAATTTGAGAACAAATTAGAAAAATATTCACTAATTGGAATGCTGGTCGTTTCTTTGGCACTAATTTCAGGACATTGCAGAAGGTATAGAGGGCCACGACTCGTGATCCTAACAACTCACTTCCTCGGTACATGTAGAATCTAATTTGAGAACTAATTGGTAAAATATCCACTAATTGGAATCCGAGATGTTTCTTTTGAACAATTTAGAATGCATACCGCCACCATAGAATTTGTATCTCCCTGGTATCTTTCTTTCTCACTTGTTAATCCGTCTATTAAATATCTTGGGATTCATTGAATAATTTTGAAGGAAAATTAGTAAAGTATAATCTAATTTGAATGTTAGTGGCTTCTTTAGTACATTTAAGAAGGTATAGTGCCACGATTCGTCTTAACTCTCCCTCATATCTTATTTTATCCATCGTTAAACTAACAACTCCCTTCCGCGGTACTTATAGGATCTAATTTGAGAACAAATTAGTAAAATTTTCACTAATTGGAATGCTGGTCGTTTCATTGGCACTAATTTGAGGACATTTCAGAAGGTATAGAGGGCCATGACTCGTGAAACTAACAACTCACTTCCTCGGTACATGTAGAATCTAATTTGAGAACTAATTGGTAAAATATCCACTAATTGGAATCCGAGATGTTTCTTTTGAACAATTTAGAATGCATACGGCCACCATTGAATTTGTAACTCCCTGGTATCTTTCTTTCTCCCTTGTTAATCCGTCAATTAAATATCTTGGGATTCATTGAATAATTTCGAATGAAAATTAGTAAAGTATAATCTAATTTGAATGTTAGTGGCTTCTTTAGTACATTTAAGAAGGAATAGGGCCACGATTCGTCTTAACTCTCCCTAATATCTTATTTTATCCATCGTTAAACTAACAACTCCCTTCCGCGGTACTTATAGGATCTAATTTGAGAACTAATTAGAAAAATATTCACTAATTGGAATGCTGGTCGTTTCTTTGGCTGTAATTTCAGGACATTTCAGAAGGTATAGGGCCACGACTAGTGAAACTAACAACTCACTTCCTCGGTACATGTAGAATCTAATTTGAGAACTAATTGGTAAAATATCCACTAATTGGAATCCGAGATGTTTCTTTTGAACAATTTAGAATGCATACCGCCACCATAGAATTTGTATCTCCCTGATATCTTTCTTTCTCCCTTGTTAATCCGTCAATTAAATATCTCGGGATTCATTGAATAATTTTGAAGGAAGATTAGTAAAGTATAATCTAATTTGAATGTTAGTGGCTTCTTTAGTAACTCTCCCTCATATCTTATTTTATCCATCGTTAAACTAACAACTCCCTTCCGCGGTACCTATAGGATCTAATTTGAGAACAAATTAGAAAAATATTCACTAATTGGAATGCTGGTCGTTTCTTTGGCACTAATTTCAGGACATTGCAGAAGGTATAGGGCCACGACTCGTGAAACTAACAACTCACTTCCTCGGTACATGTAGAATCTAATTTGAGAACTAATTGGTAAAATATCCACTAATTGGAATCCGAGATGTTTCTTTTGAACAATTTAGAATGCATACGCCCACCATTGAATTTGTATCTCCCTGATATCTTTCTTTCTCCCTTGTTAATCCGTCAATTAAATATCTTGGGATTCATTGAATAATTTTGAAGGAATATTAGTAAAGTATAATCTAATTTGAATGTTAGTGGCTTCTTTAGTACATTTAAGAATGTATAGGGCCACGATTCGTCTTAACTCTCCCTCATATCTTATTTTATCCATCGTTAAACTAACAACTCCCTTCCGCGGTACTTATAGGATCTAATTTGAGAACTAATTAGTAATATATTCACTAATTGGAATGCTGGTCGTTTCTTTGGCACTAATTTCAGGACATTTCAGAAGGTATAGGGCCACGACTAGTGAAACTAACAACTCACTTCCTCGGTACATGTAGAATCTAATTTGAGAACTAATTGGTAAAATATCCACTAATTGGAATCCGAGATGTTTCTTTTGAACAATTTAGAATGCATACCGCCACCATAGAATTTGTATCTCCCTGGTATCTTTCTTTCTCCCTTGTTAATCCGTTAATTAAATATCTTGGGATTCATTGAATAATTTTGAAGGAAGATTAGTAAAGTATAATCTAATTTGAATGTTAGTGGCTTCTTTAGTAACTCTCCCTCATATCTTATTTTATCCATCGTTAAACTAACAACTCCCTTCCGCGGTACCTTTAGGATCTAATTTGAGAACAAATTAGAAAAATATTCACTAATTGGAATGCTGGTCGTTTCTTTGGCACTAATTTCAGGACATTGCAGAAGGTATAGAGGGCCACGACTCGTGATCCTAACAACTCACTTCCTCGGTACATGTAGAATCTAATTTGAGAACTAATTGGTAAAATATCCACTAATTGGAATCCGAGATGTTTCTTTTGAACAATTTAGAATGCATACCGCCACCATAGAATTTGTATCTCCCTGGTATCTTTCTTTCTCACTTGTTAATCCGTCTATTAAATATCTTGGGATTCATTGAATAATTTTGAAGGAAAATTAGTAAAGTATAATCTAATTTGAATGTTAGTGGCTTCTTTAGTACATTTAAGAAGGTATAGTGCCACGATTCGTCTTAACTCTCCCTCATATCTTATTTTATCCATCGTTAAACTAACAACTCCCTTCCGCGGTACTTATAGGATCTAATTTGAGAACAAATTAGTAAAATTTTCACTAATTGGAATGCTGGTCGTTTCATTGGCACTAATTTGAGGACATTTCAGAAGGTATAGAGGGCCATGACTCGTGAAACTAACAACTCACTTCCTCGGTACATGTAGAATCTAATTTGAGAACTAATTGGTAAAATATCCACTAATTGGAATCCGAGATGTTTCTTTTGAACAATTTAGAATGCATACGGCCACCATTGAATTTGTAACTCCCTGGTATCTTTCTTTCTCCCTTGTTAATCCGTCAATTAAATATCTTGGGATTCATTGAATAATTTCGAATGAAAATTAGTAAAGTATAATCTAATTTGAATGTTAGTGGCTTCTTTAGTACATTTAAGAAGGAATAGGGCCACGATTCGTCTTAACTCTCCCTAATATCTTATTTTATCCATCGTTAAACTAACAACTCCCTTCCGCGGTACTTATAGGATCTAATTTGAGAACTAATTAGAAAAATATTCACTAATTGGAATGCTGGTCGTTTCTTTGGCTGTAATTTCAGGACATTTCAGAAGGTATAGGGCCACGACTAGTGAAACTAACAACTCACTTCCTCGGTACATGTAGAATCTAATTTGAGAACTAATTGGTAAAATATCCACTAATTGGAATCCGAGATGTTTCTTTTGAACAATTTAGAATGCATACCGCCACCATAGAATTTGTATCTCCCTGATATCTTTCTTTCTCCCTTGTTAATCCGTCAATTAAATATCTCGGGATTCATTGAATAATTTTGAAGGAAGATTAGTAAAGTATAATCTAATTTGAATGTTAGTGGCTTCTTTAGTAACTCTCCCTCATATCTTATTTTATCCATCGTTAAACTAACAACTCCCTTCCGCGGTACCTATAGGATCTAATTTGAGAACAAATTAGAAAAATATTCACTAATTGGAATGCTGGTCGTTTCTTTGGCACTAATTTCAGGACATTGCAGAAGGTATAGAGGGCCACGACTCGTGATACTAACAACTCACTTCCTCGGTACATGTAGAATCTAATTTGAGAACTAATTGGTAAAATATCCACTACTTGGAATCCGAGATGTTTCTTTTGAACAATTTAGAATGCATACCGCCACCATAGAATTTGTATCTCCCTGGTATCTTTCTTTCTCACTTGTTAATCCGTCTATTAAATATCTTGGGATTTATTGAATAATTTTGAAGGAAAATTAGTAAAGTATAATCTAATTTGAATGTTAGTGGCTTCTTTAGTACATTTAAGAAGGTATAGTGCCACGATTCGTCTTAACTCTCCCTCATATCTTATTTTATCCATCGTTAAACTAACAACTCCCTTCCGCGGTACTTATAGGATCTAATTTGAGAACAAATTAGAAAAATTTTCACTAATTGGAATGCTGGTCGTTTCATTGGCACTAATTTGAGGACATTTCAGAAGGTATAGGGCCACGACTCGTGAAACTAACAACTCACTTCCTCGGTACATGTTGAATCTAATTTGACAACTAATTGGTAAAATATCCACTAATTGGAATCCGAGATGTTTCTTTTGAACAATTTAGAATGCATACCGCCACCATAGAATTTGTATCTCCCTGATATCTTTCTTTCTCCCTTGTTAATCCGTCAATTAAATATCTCGGGATTCATTGAATAATTTTGAAGGAAGATTAGTAAAGTATAATCTAATTTGAATGTTAGTGGCTTCTTCAGTACATTTAAGAAGGTATAGGGCCACGATTCGTCTTAACTCTCCCTAATATCTTATTTTATCCATCGTTAAACTAACAACTCCCTTCCGCGGTACTTATAGGATCTAATTTGAGAACTAATTAGCAAAATATTCTCTGATTGGAATGCTGGTCGTTTCTTTGGTACAATTTAGAATGCATTGGGCAACAATTTAATTTATCTCTCCCTACTATCTTTCTTTATCACTTGTTAATCTGTAAATTAAATATCTTGGAATTTATTGAATAATATTGAAGGAAAATTAGTAAAGTATAATCTAATTTGAATGTTTGTTTCTTGTTTAGGACATTTCAAAAGGTATAGGGCCACGACTGGTTTTATCTATCCCTAATATATTTCTTTATCTCTCGTGAAACTAACAACTCACTTCCTCGGTACATATAGAATCTAATTTGAGAACTAATTGGTAAAATATACAATAATTGGAATTCGAGATGTTTCTTTTGAACAATTTAGAATGCATACGGCCACCATTGAATTTGTGTCTCCCTGATATCTTTCTTTCTCCCTTGTTAATCCGTCAATTAAATATCTTGGGATTCATTGAATAATTTCGAATGAAAATTAGTAAAGTATAATCTAATTTGAATGTTAGTGGCTTCTTTAGTACATTTAAGAAGGAATAGGGCCACGATTCGTCTTAACTCTCCCTAATATCTTATTTTATCCATCGTTAAACTAACAACTCCCTTCCGCGGTACTTATAGGATCTAATTTAAGAACTAATTAGAAAAATATTCACTAATTGGAATGCTGGTCGTTTCTTTGGCACTAATTTCAGGACATTGCAGAAGGTATAGAGGGCCACGACTCGTGATACTAACAACTCACTTCCTCGGTACATGTAGAATCTAATTTGAGAACTAATTGGTAAAATATCCACTAATTGGAATCCGAGATGTTTCTTTTGAACAATTTAGAATGCATACCGCCACCATAGAATTTGTATCTCCCTGATATCTTTCTTTCTCCCTTGTTAATCCGTCAATTAAATATCTTGGGATTCATTGAATAATTTTGAAGGAAGATTAGTAAAGTATAATCTAATTTGAATGTTAGTGGCTTCTTTAGTACATTTAAGAAGGTATAGTCCCACGATTCGTCTTAACTCTCCCTCATATCTTATTTTATCCATCGTTAAACTAACAACTCCCTTCCGCGGTACCTATAGGATCTAATTTGAGAACAAATTAGAAAAATATTCACTAATTGGAATGCTGGTCGTTTCTTTGGCACTAATTTCAGGACATTGCAGAAGGTATAGAGGGCCACGACTCGTGATACTAACAACTCACTTCCTCGGTACATGTAGAATCTAATTTGAGAACTAATTGGTAAAATATCCACTACTTGGAATCCGAGATGTTCTTTTGAACAATTTAGAATGCATACCGCCACCATAGAATTTGTATCTCCCTGGTATCTTTCTTTCTCCCTTGTTAATCCGTCAATTAAATATTTTGGGATTCATTGAATAATTTTAAAGGAAAATTAGTAAAGTATAATCTAATTTGATTGTTAGTGTCTTCTTTAGTACATTTAAGAAGGTATAGTGCCACGATTCGTCTTAACTCTCCCTCATATCTTATTTTATCCATCGTTAAACTAACAACTCCCTTCTGCGGTACTTATAGGATCTAATTTGAGAACTAATTAGTAAAATATTCACTAATTGGAATGCTGGTCGTTTCTTTGGTACAATTTAGAATGCATTGGGCAACAATTTAATTTATCTCTCCCTACTATCTTTCTTTATCACTTGTTAATCCGTAAATTAAATATCTTGGAATTTATTGAATAATATTGAAGGAAAATTAGTAAAGTATAATCTAATTTGAATGTTTGTTTCTTGTTTAGGACATTTCAGAAGGTATAGGGCCACGACTGGTTTTATCTATCCCTAATATATTTCTTTATCTCTCGTGAAACTAACAACTCACTTCCTCGGTACATGTAGAATCTAATTTGAGAACTAATTGGTAAAATATCCACTAATTGGAATCCGAGATGTTTCTTTTGAACAATTTAGAATGCATACGGCCACCATTGAATTTGTAACTCCCTGGTATCTTTCTTTCTCCCTTGTTAATCCGTCAATTAAATATCTTGGGATTTATTGAATAATTTCGAATGAAAATTAGTAAAGTATAATCTAATTTGAATGTTAGTGGCTTCTTTAGTACATTTAAGAAGGAATAGGGCCACGATTCGTCTTAACTCTCCCTAATATCTTATTTTATCCATCGTTAAACTAACAACTCCCTTCCGCGGTACTTATAGGATCTAATTTGAGAACTAATTAGAAAAATATTCACTAATTGGAATGCTGGTCGTTTCTTTGGCTGTAATTTCAGGACATTTCAGAAGGTATAGGGCCACGACTAGTGAAACTAACAACTCACTTCCTCGGTACATGTAGAATCTAATTTGAGATCTAATTGGTAAAATATCCACTAATTGGAATCCGAGATGTTTCTTTTGAACAATTTAGAATGCATACCGCCACCATAGAATTTGTATCTCCCTGATATCTTTCTTTCTCCCTTGTTAATCCGTCAATTAAATATCTCGGGATTCATTGAATAATTTTGAAGGAAGATTAGTAAAGTATAATCTAATTTGAATGTTAGTGGCTTCTTTAGTAACTCTCCCTCATATCTTATTTTATCCATCGTTAAACTAACAACTCCCTTCCGCGGTACCTATAGGATCTAATTTGAGAACAAATTAGAAAAATATTCACTAATTGGAATGCTGGTCGTTTCTTTGGCACTAATTTCAGGACATTGCAGAAGGTATAGAGGGCCACGACTCGTGATACTAACAACTCACTTCCTCGGTACATGTAGAATCTAATTTGAGAACTAATTGGTAAAATATCCACTACTTGGAATCCGAGATGTTTCTTTTGAACAATTTAGAATGCATACCGCCACCATAGAATTTGTATCTCCCTGGTATCTTTCTTTCTCACTTGTTAATCCGTCTATTAAATATCTTGGGATTTATTGAATAATTTTGAAGGAAAATTAGTAAAGTATAATCTAATTTGAATGTTAGTGGCTTCTTTAGTACATTTAAGAAGGTATAGTGCCACGATTCGTCTTAACTCTCCCTCATATCTTATTTTATCCATCGTTAAACTAACAACTCCCTTCCGCGGTACTTATAGGATCTAATTTGAGAACAAATTAGTAAAATTTTCACTAATTGGAATGCTGGTCGTTTCATTGGCACTAATTTGAGGACATTTCAGAAGGTATAGGGCCACGACTCGTGAAACTAACAACTCACTTCCTCGGTACATGTAGAATCTAATTTGACAACTAATTGGTAAAATATCCACTAATTGGAATCCGAGATGTTTCTTTTGAACAATTTAGAATGCGTACGGCCACCATTGAATTTGTATCTCATTGATATCTTTCTTTCTCCCTTGTTAATCCGTCAATTAAATATCTTGGGATTCATTGAATAATTTTGAAGGAAAATTAGTAAAGTATAATCTAATTTGAATGTTAGTGGCTTCTTTAGTACATTTAAGAAGGTATAGGGCCACGATTCGTCTTAACTCTCCCTAATATCTTATTTTATCCATCGTTAAACTAACAACTCCCTTCCGCGGTACTTATAGGATCTAATTTGAGAACTAATTAGCAAAATATTCTCTGATTGGAATGCTGGTCGTTTCTTTGGTACAATTTAGAATGCATTGGGCAACAATTTAATTTATCTCTCCCTACTATCTTTCTTTATCACTTGTTAATCTGTAAATTAAATATCTTGGAATTTATTGAATAATATTGAAGGAAAATTAGTAAAGTATAATCTAATTTGAATGTTTGTTTCTTGTTTAGGACATTTCAAAAGGTATAGGGCCACGACTGGTTTTATCTATCCCTAATATATTTCTTTATCTCTCGTGAAACTAACAACTCACTTCCTCGGTACATATAGAATCTAATTTGAGAACTAATTGGTAAAATATACAATAATTGGAATTCGAGATGTTTCTTTTGAACAATTTAGAATGCATACGGCCACCATTGAATTTGTGTCTCCCTGATATCTTTCTTTCTCCCTTGTTAATCCGTCAATTAAATATCTTGGGATTCATTGAATAATTTCGAATGAAAATTAGTAAAGTATAATCTAATTTGAATGTTAGTGGCTTCTTTAGTACATTTAAGAAGGAATAGGGCCACGATTCGTCTTAACTCTCCCTAATATCTTATTTTATCCATCGTTAAACTAACAACTCCCTTCCGCGGTACTTATAGGATCTAATTTGAGAACTAATTAGAAAAATATTCACTAATTGGAATGCTGGTCGTTTCTTTGGCACTAATTTCAGGACATTGCAGAAGGTATAGAGGGCCACGACTCGTGATACTAACAACTCACTTCCTCGGTACATGTAGAATCTAATTTGAGAACTAATTGGTAAAATATCCACTAATTGGAATCCGAGATGTTTCTTTTGAACAATTTAGAATGCATACCGCCACCATAGAATTTGTATCTCCCTGATATCTTTCTTTCTCCCTTGTTAATCCGTCAATTAAATATCTTGGGATTCATTGAATAATTTTGAAGGAAGATTAGTAAAGTATAATCTAATTTGAATGTTAGTGGCTTCTTTAGTACATTTAAGAAGGTATAGTCCCACGATTCGTCTTAACTCTCCCTCATATCTTATTTTATCCATCGTTAAACTAACAACTCCCTTCCGCGGTACCTATAGGATCTAATTTGAGAACAAATTAGAAAAATATTCACTAATTGGAATGCTGGTCGTTTCTTTGGCACTAATTTCAGGACATTGCAGAAGGTATAGAGGGCCACGACTCGTGATACTAACAACTCACTTCCTCGGTACATGTAGAATCTAATTTGAGAACTAATTGGTAAAATATCCACTACTTGGAATCTGAGATGTTTCTTTTGAACAATTTAGAATGCATACCGCCACCATAGAATTTGTATCTCCCTGGTATCTTTCTTTCTTCCTTGTTAATCCGTCAATTAAATATCTTGGGATTCATTGAATAATTTTAAAGGAAAATTAGTAAAGTATAATCTAATTTGATTGTTAGTGTCTTCTTTAGTACATTTAAGAAGGTATAGTGCCACGATTCGTCTTAACTCTCCCTCATATCTTATTTTATCCATCGTTAAACTAACAACTCCCTTCTGCGGTACTTATAGGATCTAATTTGAGAACTAATTAGTAAAATATTCACTAATTGGAATGCTGGTCGTTTCTTTGGTACAATTTAGAATGCATTGGGCAACAATTTAATTTATCTCTCCCTACTATCTTTCTTTATCACTTGTTAATCCGTAAATTAAATATCTTGGAATTTATTGAATAATATTGAAGGAAAATTAGTAAAGTATAATCTAATTTGAATGTTTGTTTCTTGTTTAGGACATTTCAGAAGGTATAGGGCCACGACTGGTTTTATCTATCCCTAATATATTTCTTTATCTCTCGTGAAACTAACAACTCACTTCCTCAGTACATATAGAATCTAATTTGAGAACTAATTGGTAAAATATACAATAATTGGAATTCGAGATGTTTCTTTTGAACAATTTAGAATGCATACGTCCACCATTGAATTTGTGTCTCCCTGATATCTTTCTTTCTCCCGTGTTAATCCGTCAATTAAATATCTTGGGATTCATTGAATAATTTCGAAGGAAAATTAGTAAAGTATAATCTAATTTGAATGTTAGTGGCTTCTTTAGTACATTTAAGAAGGTATAGGGCCACGATTCGTCTTAACTCTCCCTAATCTGCAACGTTAGAGGCATCATCAGTTTTATGACAAGGAATAAAATGAGCCATCTTAGAGAATCTGTCTACAACCACAAAGATTGAATCCCTCCCACGCTTACTTCTAGGTAAACCCAACACAAAATCCATTGAAATGTCAACCCATGGTGAACTAGGGATAGGTAGGGGTGTGTAAAGGCCATTTGGCTGAACTCTTGATTTAGCTTGCCTACAAGTGACACACCTACCACAAATTCGCTCAACATCTCGTTTCATGTGGGGCCAAAAGAAGTGCTCTTGCAACATAGCTATGGTCTTAGCAACTCCAAAATGTCCCATCAACCCTCCCCCGTGGGACTCTCTAACTAGCAAATCTCTCAAAGAACAATTAGGTACACACAACCTATGCTCCCTAAACAAGAAACCCTCATGCCTATAAAATTTTCCTTCAGCAGATTTTTCACAAACACCATAAATTTCCCCAAAATCATGGTCAGCAGAATACAGCTCCTTTATGTGTTCAAACCCAAGTAATTTAGCATCAAGAGTGGAGATTAGGGCATACCTGCGAGAAAGGGCATCAGCAACCACATTCTCCTTACCTTGTTTATAGCGAATGACATAAGGAAATGTCTCAATGAACTCAACCCATCTTGCATGTCTCTTGTTGAGCTTGTGTTGGCCTTTCAAATGTTTCAAGGATTCATGATCTGTGCGAATCACAAACTCCTTTGGCCACAAATAGTGCTGCCATGTTTCTAAAGCACGCACTAGTGCATACAATTCTTTGTCATAGGTGGGGTAATTGAGGGCAGCCCCACTTAGCTTTTCGCTAAAGTATGCAAGTGGTCTCCCATCCTGCATAAGAACAGCGCCAATACCTATTCCAGAAGCATCACATTCAACTTCAAAAGTGTTAGAAAAGTTAGGCAAAGCAAGTAAAGGAGCATGAGTAAGCTTGTATTTCAGTAGCTGAAATGCCTCCTCTTGAGCTTCGCCCCATTTAAATATCACATTCTTTTTGATAACTTCTGTAAGTGGTGCGGCGATGGTGCTAAAATTTTTCACAAACCTCCTGTAGAAGCTAGCAAGTCCATGAAAACTTCTAACATTACCTATAGTTGTAGGGGTCGGCCACTCTTGGATGGCTTTGATCTTTTCTTCATCCACCTGAATACCTGTAGCACTTACAACAAAGCCTAGGAAAACAAGCTTATCGGTGCAGAAAGTACACTTACTGAGGTTAGCATATAAACTCTGTTTCCTAAGAATATCCAAAACGGAATGCAAATGCAAAACATGGTCATGCAAATTCTTACTATAAATAAGAATATCATCAAAATACACAACCACAAATTTTCCAATGAAAGCACGCAATACATGATTCATTAAGCGCATGAAAGTGCTAGGTGCATTAGTTAGTCCAAAAGGCATGACTAACCACTCATACAATCCATGTTTAGTTTTAAAAGCAGTTTTCCACTCATCCCCTTCTTTCATACGTATCTGATGATACCCACTTTTAAGATCAATTTTGGAAAACACACAAGAACCATGCAATTCATCTAACATGTCATCTAAACGAGGAATGGGATGTCGATATTTTACCGTTATATTGTTGATGGCTCGACAGTCAACACACATCCTCCATGTTCCATCCTTCTTGGGAACTAGAATCACTGGAACAGCACAAGGGCTCATGCTTTCTCTCACATGCCCTTTCTCCATCAATTCTTCAATTTGCCTTTGCAATTCCTTTGTTTCATCAGGATTACTTCTGTAGGCTGGTCGGTTTGGGATGGAAGCACCTGGAACAAAATCAATTTGATGTTCTATTCCTCGAACAGGTGGCAAACCATGTGGTACTTTCTCAGGAAACACATCCTCAAATTCCTGCAAAATAGACACAACAACACTTGGCAGCGAAGAATCAAGTTGGTTAGTATTTAAAAGAGCCTCCTTGTACATGAGTAAAATCATGGGCTGTTTTGTACACAATGCTCTCTTAACCTCACTTTTTTTTGCATAAAAATTATTTTGTTTTCTCTCACTTGATTCCACACTTTTCTCTCTTTGTCTCTCTTTTTCCTCACTCTCATTCATCTTTTCACTCTCTTTTTGCTCACTCATTTTCTTTTTGTCACTCAATTTTTGCAACCTCACTTGATCTTCATACACTTGCTTTGGTGTCAAAGGCGCTAGAGTGATTGTTCGTTGACGGAATGTGAATGAATACTTGTTGGTGAAGCCGTCATGCTGCACCCGCCGATCAAATTGCCAAGGCCTTCCTAGAAGGAGGTGTCTAGCTTGCATGGGAACCACATCACACAACACCTCATCTTCATACTTGCCAATTCGAAATGAGACTAGCACCTGTTTTGTAACCCTCACTTCACCACTATCATTCAGCCATTGCAATTTGTATGGACAAGGATGCCTAAGCGTTGTAAGCCCCAGCTTGGCAACCATGGAAGCACTAGCAACATTAGTACAACTACCTCCATCAATAATGACACTACATACCTTGTCTCTCACATGACAACGAGTGTGAAAGATGTTCTCTCGCTGCACCTCTTCTTCCTCTTCTTTTGCTTGCAAATTCAGGACTCGCCTTGTGACTAGTGCAAGCATCTCACCAGATTCTGGTCCATACTCATTGTCAGAAGCATCTTCCAAAGGTGGCATGTCAGCAAGATCATCTTCATCTTCAGAATCTATCTCTCCACTTTCTCGAATCACCATGACTCTCTTGTTTGGACACTGGCTAGTTATGTGTCCTCGCCCCTGACATTTGAAACACCTTATCTCACTAGAATGAGACTTAGTAGGAGTTTTTTTACCTTGAGGTGGTGTGGCTGTGGTGGCTGGTTTTGGTGTAGATGATGAAGTGGGTTGGTCTTCTTTCTTCGGATAGTTCGACCTCCAAGGTGTTGTACTTGGATTGTGTGGGCTCGGTCTTGACCTCGAACTTGAACTACCCTTCTTGAGCTGCCTCTCAACTTTGATTGCCATATGAACCAAATCCTCCAATTCCACATAATGGTGTAGCTCGATTGGGTCAGCAATCTCTCGGTTCAACCCATTCAAAAACCTTGCCATGGTTGCCTCCCGATCCTCTTCAACATTGGCTCTAATCATAGCCATCTCCATCTCCTTGTAATACTCATCAACACTTCTGTAGCCCTGACGAAGACCCTGCAACTTAAGGTAGAGATCTCGATAATAATGAGGTGGTACAAACCGTCGCCTCATCACCCTCTTCATGGCCTCCCATGTGTCAATAGGGCGATCTCCACTCCGCCTCCTGTTGATGCACAACTGATCCCACCAAACAATAGCATAATCAGTAAACTCAATGGCAGCAAGTTTTACCTTCTTCATGTCGGAGTAGTTGTGACAATCAAAAACTAGTTCCATTTTCTTCTCCCACTCAAGGTATGCTTCAGGATCACTCTTCCCCTGAAATGCTGGGATTCTCATTTTGATATTCCCCAAATAGTTATCTACCTGGTTCCTATCTTCTCTATTCCCACCATACCTCCTATGGTTACCCGCCGACATCCTATCAAACTCATCATCAGAAACTACCCCTTCTAAATCCCCTTCATTCTCATCCTCCCTTTGGTGTACCCTACCCCTCCTTGGTCTCCGTTGTGCCCCCTCTTCTACCCTATCCAACCGCTCATGTATTTGCTCACACTCCTCCCTCAACATCCTCCTCATCTCCCCCATTAAAGCTTCAATTTGTAGATTTGGAACGGTTGGTGGTGGAGTGTCATTGCCTGCATTTCTTTCTGTATTTTGTGACATGATTGAAAATCTGCAAAAAATAAGGTTAGAAAAAGACCTCACCACACTCCCTCACGTGTTTCACTCAAAGAAAAATGGTCACTCAAGTACACTCGTGTTTGCACTCAATGATGGCTTTTACCCTCAAATAAGCTCACACCTCTGCCTTTTTCCACTCTATTTTCTTCTTTAAGCTCTTTGAAAACTAATGAAACAGTGATATGGAGGTTCAAGCAGCCAATTCTACCAAACAAACCAAACGAAAACCGATGAAAAAGTTGGAAAAAATGGTGATTTTTGGAACACTTGTGTGGGGTTTTGGCAAAAAGGCCTCTAGAGCATGGGGAACAAGAATAGAACAAAATTTTTTAAGAGAGGTTTCCAGACTTTTTCTTCTTCTTTCTGTTCTCTTGTTTCAATTTTCCTTTTTTTTTTTTTCAAGAACAAAGAGCCAACCCGAACAAAAAAAAAAATGAATACCAAAGAGCCAACCCGAAAACCAAGCAATTTATGTTACTAAAACGATTTCAAGAACAAACCAATCTATGATTCAACAACACTCCCCATAACATGAAAAACCAATCTCAGATTTCACCACAACTAAAGCAACAATTGAAACCAGGGACACAATTGAAACAAGGGAATTAACAATACCAATTTGTGGCTCTAGAGTACTTTCGGATTTCAAGGGATTTCACAAAGATATAATGGAAATTTTGAAAAAAAGGAAATGATTGAACAAGGAAACAATTGAAATGAGGAAATTAACCAATGGAAATTCAGATTCCACAATTAGAACAAGAGAAACCCAAAGCACATTCGGATTTCAAAACAAAAACAAGAGAAAAACTCGATCCCAATTCAGATTTTCACAATAAGAACAAGAGAAACTCAAAGCCCTAATTCACGATTTCAGAGAAAAAAAAAAATTAGATAGATTTTCAACAACCCTAATTCAAACGCACCAATTGAACAAAGAACTCTATGAAACAAGATTTGTGGCTCGGATTTCACAACAAATAAACAAGTACAAAGAACTCAAAACACGACTAGATGATGAATTTTTTTTTTTTTTCAGAAACCCTAAAATAAGAACACGAATTGAATAGGAAAAAAAAATGAAAAAGGATAGGCCAAACCGGATGATCCTAAGCTCTGATACCAACTGATACGAACCACGCCAACAAGTGTGACGAAACCCGACACCAAATATGGAACAGCCACCAAGAACACACGAGATTGGAATGGAACCGCGACCCAATGCTTAGCCAAGCACGAACCTTGGTATGAGGAAGACGCCACAAACGGGGATGGAATCCGTTTGATAAGTCAGGATGAACGCCACAAGGAATCTCCTTGATAAGTTCAAAAGTTTCTTCAAGAACTCAAGAAGAAATAAGCTCACAATTTCATTCAACATAATCTGATTTTTCACATTGTTTTGGCAGTCCTTATAAGGACGAAAATTACATGAAAACAAGACCCTTGGTCTTCCTAATGAAATCGAAAAATTAAGGACAGCCCCTTTGTCTTCCTAATGAAAACCGAAATTAAAGACAAGCCTTTTGTCTTCCTCATGAAAACCGAAAATTAAAGACAAAAGGACTATTGGACTCACACAAGTCAAATATTTGACTTATCACAAAATAAACAAAGACTAAAAAAAACGTGATTAAAAATAAAAAGACTCATTAAGCTCCTAAACTCAGTCAACTTTGATGAGTAAGACAAGTCTTTGTTCTCCTTCAATGTTGACCACGGTCTCCTCTTTTTTTAGGACTTTGTGGACTAGGCTGTTAAGTTCTTCCTTGAATCTCTTGGCTCGTGCCCTCGTCACTGGACCAACTGGAACTTGACTTGATACTTGGGTCTTGGTGTCCTCATCACACGATCCTCCGAAGTCAAGTACACATGCGCGCAGCATATCCTCTAAAATCTGAATCGTACGCTCTGACTGCCCATCTGTCTGAGGATGGAAAGCTGTACTAAGACTTAACTTAGTACCCATGGCTTGCTGTAAGCTTCTCCAAAATCTTGACGTAAACACTGATCCTCTATCTGATACTATCGTCTTGGGGATTCCATGCAATCGTACAATCTCTTGGATGTAGATGTCTGCATATTGGTCTGCCGTATAAGAAGTCTTAACAGGCAGAAAATGAGCCGACTTGGTTAGTCTATCTATGACTATCCAAGCAGAATCATGCTGCTTATTTGTCTTTGGCAGACCCGTCACGAAGTCCATGGCTATATCCTCCCACTTCCATTCCGGTATGCTAAGCGGTTGCAATAATCCTGCAGGCCGCTGATGCTCCGCCTTCACTTGCTGGCATACCAGACACTTAGATACATACTCCGCTATGTCCTTCTTCATCCCTGGCCACCAATAGACTGCCTTGATGTCATGAGTCATCTTGGTAGACCCTGGATGAACTGAGTACGGAGTATTGTGCGCTTCTTCTAGGATCGTCTTCTTAATACTCTGATTGTCTGGCACGCATACTCGATCCTTATATCTCAATAAACCTTGACTGGATATTGAGAAATCTGTAGTCTTGCCTTCTCTGACTGCATCCATGTGCGTTGCTAGCGAATCATCATGTCTTTGACCATTCCGTATGTCTTCTAGCAGATTCGATTGGATAGACAAGTTAGCCAGCTTGCCTACAACCACTTCTATTCCGGCACTGATAAGCTCCTGCTGTAGTGGCTTTTCTATTCCGGATAAGGCTGCTAAGTTCCCATAACTTTTTCGGCTAAGTGCATCGGCAACTACATTTGCCTTCCCCGGGTGGTATAGGATTTCGCAGTCGTAATCCTTTACTAATTCCAACCACCTGCGCTGCCTCATGTTGAGCTCCTTCTGCGTAAAGAAGTATTTTAAACTTTTGTGGTCCGTATAAATCTCGCACCGTTCTCCGTAGAGATAATGGCGCCAGATTTTTAACGCAAAGACCACCGCTGCCAACTCCATATCGTGAGTTGGATAGCGTTGTTCATACTCCTTTAACTGACGTGAGGCGTAGGCTTTCACCTTGTCATTCTGCATCAGTACGCATCCCAATCCTAACTTTGATGCATCACAGTAGACAACGAACTTGTCGTTGGGTGTTGGGACACTAAGTACTGGTGTTGAGCAAAGCTTATCCTTAAGCAACTGGAAGCTTTCCTCACACTTATCATTCCAGTTAAACTTTTGTTGCTTCCGGGTCAGGTTGGTGAGTGGAGTGGCTATCTTAGAAAAGCCCTCTACAAACTTTCTATAGTAACCTGCTAGCCCTAAGAAGCTTCTTACTTCCGACGCGTTCTTTGGTCTAGGCCAATCTTTCACGGCCTCTACCTTCGATGGATCTACTGCAACTCCGTCTTTCGATATGATGTGCCCGAGGAACGCCACTTGTGAGAGCCAAAACTCGCATTTCTTGAACTTCGCGTAGAGTTGGTGCTCCTTCAATCGCGTCAAAATCATCCTCAAGTGTTCCTCGTGCTCCACTTCATCCTTGGAGTAAATTAAAATGTCGTCGATGAACACAACGACGAATTTATCCAAGTAGTCTTTGAAGACCCTATTCATTAGGTCCATAAACGCGGCTGGCGCGTTAGTAAGACCAAAAGACATAACCAAGAACTCGTAATGTCCATAACGAGTCCTAAAGGCTGTCTTAGGGATATCTTCTCCCTTTACCTTGAGCTGATGATACCCGGACCGCAAATCGATCTTAGAGAATACAGTCGCGCCTCGGAGTTGATCAAACAAATCATCAATCCGAGGTAGCGAGTATTTGTTCTTAATTGTGACTTTATTCAGCTCACGGTAGTCTATGCACATGCGCATACTTCCGTCCTTCTTCTTCACGAATAGTACCAGAGCTCCCCATGGTGAATGGCTTGGCCTAATGAAACCCAAGTCTAGGAGTTCTTGTAGCTGCGTCTTTAACTCCTTGAGTTCCGTAGGTGCCATCCGGTATGGTGCCTTAGAGATAGGCTCGGTGCCGGGTACTAATTCTATCGTGAAGTCTATTTCTCTAGTTGGCGGCAATCCTGGCAAGTCATCGGGGAAAACTTCTGGAAATTCTTGTATAACCCGAACATCTCCAACTTTGAGTGATGTCTCCTTCTCCACATTCGTGATGCTGGCTAAGAACGCTTGGCATCCTTTCTCCATCATTCTCTGAGCTTTGAGAGATGACACTAGCGGTGTGCGTAGTCCTGAAGCTTGTCCCATGAAGCACAGTTTCTGGCCGTCAGGAGTATCGAATGTCACCTTCTTGCGTCTGCAGTCGATCGTTGCGCCATGCCGTGCTAGCCAATCCATGCCTAGTATGACGTCGAAGTCTTTGATCACCAGCTCTATCAGGTCTCCTTCTAGTTCCTTGTCCTCAATTTTGATTGGTACGCCTCGTACAATTCGTGATGATAGAACTACTTTGCCCGAAGGCAACTCGGTTGCAAACCTAGTTCTAAATCTTTCACTAGGTTTGTCTAGTTTATCTATCATTCCTAACGAAATATACGAATGGGTGGCTCCCGAATCAAATAATACATGACATAATTTATTGAGGATGGAAACCTGACCTGTGACCACCTTGTTGCTAGCATCCGCCTCTCCTTGGGTTAAAGCAAAAACCCGAGCAGGAACTATCTTTTCGTCCTTCTTTCCTTCCGGCTTTTGCTGAGGACAGTCTCTTTTACGATGCCCTTCTTGACCACAGTTGAAACACTCCTTGGTGTTGGCACGGCATTCTCCGGGGTGCTTCTTCTGACATTTGGCACATGGCGGGTATTCCACGTAGCCCGACCTATTTCCCCCGTTACTTGGTCGTGCCCTTTTATTGTTGTCGGCTTGCTTGTTGTCAGGATGCCTTCTCTTCTGTCCGTTACCGTTGTTGTTGGACTGACTGTTGCTGGACTGATTGTTGTTCCGACTGGCCTGAGGTTGGCTCTGCTGCCTAGGTTCCGGCTTGCTGGCTTCTTCTTTGCTCACGTTGGCTTGCAACCTCTCTACTTCAATTGTCGTCTCAAGAACGTCGGCATATGAAGTGTTTCCCGGGTTCGCTAGCTTCACCCCCATCTCGATCTTCGGGCGAAGTCCTCTAACAAACTTGTTCACCCTTAGATAGTCGGTTGGAACCAACTCTGCTGCGAACTTCGCTAAGCGATCGAACTGACGAGCATATTCCGCCACTGTTAAGTTCCCTTGCTTCAGATTGGTGAACTCCTCAACTCTCGTAGCAAGCACTGCTGAATTGTAGTACTTCTTGTGGAAGAGCTCCACAAATCGGGTCCACGTCATAGTGGCAGCATCGTGGGATTGCTGGACCAAATCCCACCATATCCTGGCATCTTTCTTGAGTAAAGATGAGACGCAGGATATGCGGTCAGCATTATTGAGGTTCATGTGGGCTAGGATCGGCTCCACATTCCTTAGCCATTCTTCTGCTTCAAAGGGGTCCGTAGTCCCTTCGAAGTTCGGAGCGTGCTGCTTGCGGAACCTTTCGTACACTGGCTCCATGTGCTGTACAGGATAAGGAGCGTAGTTCGTCATAGGCCATCCCCCATACGGACCAACTTGTTGGGGTGCTGGGGCCATTGGCTGTGGCTGCGGCTGCGGCTGCGGCTGTGGCGGAGGCTGAGGCTGAGATTGAGCCTGTTGGCGTTGTTGCTGCAGAAGTTCCTCAACTTGTTGTCGCAGTTTGGCAATCTCTGCAGTGTTGTCAGCTGGCTGTGCCGGCGCGTTGCGGCGAGCAGTAACACGCACTCTCCTTCGGCGAACGGTAGGGACCGCATTGGTCGCTGGAACATCGCTGGAGGCGTTTCCGTTGGTGCGAGCAGATCTTCGGAGAGACATCGTAGCAGAGTTCTAACAGTTGAAAGAAACATGTTAGAACTTTTTCCTAATAGGCTCTAAGGCAAAAACTTATTCTAAAACAAACATATCTCGGACCTATTTATTATGACTTTTTATGAAAAATTATATAGGTCTTTATTTATTATTGGGGTGGGTTTCTATACTTAGAAAAACAAGTCATATTTATTTTCTAAGTGTGTTTCTAATCATCCTATATGACTTAATTCTCAGGCTCGAAACTTATCTTTGTTCCAAAGTTAACCATATTGAGGGAGGGCTGGGATCAGTAAAATCGTTCCCACTACTAAGGCCCCCTAACTCTCAACAAGGAAACCAGGTTCATTGATTTGTATCCACCCTCACCGAACTCAGTCATTATTCATTTTATTTAGTATTTATTATGATTGAAAAAAAAAATTCAAACTCACACATGATATTCAAATAGCATGTTTATTCATTTGGAAAAAAAAATTCACTTATTACAATCATAACATAAAAGTAAATAAAACAAATAAAAACTACTAATCTAAAAATCGGGATCTTCTACATCCGATCCGTCATCTAACATATCATCATCTATAGCCTCATAGTCATCATTATCATGAGCATCAAAATGCCCTCTAGGAAGGTTTGTGAGAATCCTATACTTTTGCTCCTTGGTGAATTGAAATTCAAATTTTGCGGTGAACCTAACTAAGAGGAAATAGTATCTCATTGCTAATGGTGATTCATCCTCATCATTCATTTCTTCCCATATTTCTTCTAAGGCTGCTATTACAGGATGGAAATCTTTAAACAACCTAATCACTAATACATATTGTTCTGTTGATCTTAGCATTATTTGTTTAGCCTCTTGAAGGCCACCTATTGCTTGGTGAAACAAAAGCAACCTTCGTGTAATCCTTTCTAAGGCTCCTACGGTGTTTCTTGGCTCCCTTATTCTTTTTAAGGCCTTAATGGCTCGGATATCTTGGTAGGTTAAAGCTCCATTCATTTTTAACTGAAACATAAACACTAAAGTTGTTAGCTATACACATAGACAAAGTAACTTGTAACTTGTAACTTAAACACTTACTTGGCGGTCCGATTCGGAGCTTTGAGCATGTGTATCGAGGAGAACTTCATGCGAAGGAACCGTTTGCTCTGATACCAACTGTAATGACCCACTAATCTAGACTAATTGGACTATTATCGAAACTATACATAAAACTTACATTTTTACAAAAATACCATAATTTATTGAGTAACTTGAAAAATAAGAGTCATTTACAAAGAAACAGAATACTAAGAAGGATTTTGGGATCCCAATGTCTTTAAAACAAAACAAGATTTAAAATAAAAGACATTACATAATAATGCGGAAAATACACATAAAAACCATAAAAACATAAAAGGAGACTATATCCTCGAATCGAATAACACTCGGCCCCTTGACTCCATTCATCATCGATACACATTCTCCAAGCGTCACGAATCTTTCCGCCTCTAAACTTATTTTCCTGCACATAAACAGAAAGGAGTGAGCCTAATGCCCAGTAAGGAAAATCTAACACAAAGTCACATACATAATTTCATAAGAAAACATAAAGACTTAACATAATACATATAACATACACTTATTATAATGGCCATTATTACTTGGGGTCCCATAGGCTAAACAAGCATATGCCCATGGGGTTAATGGGGTCCTACTAGCTAAGTAGGTCATATGCCCATAACCCATTTGGGGTCTTGTTAGTCATATGGGTCATATGCCCAAGCCTACAAACATACACATATATCATAACACTTTTAATAACATAAAACATATAGGTAACATAATCACATAACATGTTGATTCTAGCCTATTTCCTTACCAAAGTTACCGAGATTATGGACTGAGTTGGGATTGTTGGAACACTCCTAAAACCATAAGAAAGAGTAAGTCTAAAGAAAGGAGATGAAATGAAAGAGATGGAAAGACTAAACCATAGAAAACATACTTACCGACTTATATGCTTAAAAGCTTGGATTCCCTAACCAAAATAAGAATAAGGTTAGGGGACTGAGTAGAAGGTTTTGAGAAAGGAAATAACATAAAAATACAGAAAAGAACTAGAGTTTTGGGTTTACCTCAAAGATTGCAAGATCAGTCTAACATCCACCGAAATACTATAGCACTCACTTACTTCCCAAAGTGTTTGATAAGCTTATGATATTTAAGCTTATAGTTATTCCCCAAACCAAGTGTTTACACTCTCACACTCACTTAACACTAGCAGCCTCTGAACTTAGAGCAAATGGTGAATAATGGCTGGGTACTAGGTCCTATTTATAGAGTTTGGGAATGAAAATATCTTGATTTTACTTGAATAAAAATAATGGCTTTTTAAGTGAAAATCATTTGAATAATCGTTCAGCAGAGGCTGAAGACTCGTTCAGAAGATGCTGGACTGTTGAAGGAGTTTGAATGGCTGAAGGGAAAAGAATTCAAATGTATTTGAATTCATGCTGGTGGAGGCGATATATCGCCCCCTATAGGCGATATATCGCCTGGACCTTTGTTCCCGAGGCGACCGTGCATCGATTCGTGTTTTCCGTATCTACGTGCTGCGACATATCGCCCCCTATAGCTGCGATATATCGGCATACGCTGAATATTTAAACACGAATTTACACATTTTTAGCTGAGTTTGAATGGAGTAAACAGCCTTGACTAAGCCCTCAACGTGCTCAAAGCTGCTGACTGACCCTATGATACGAACCACGCCAACAAGTGTGACGAAACCCGACACCAAATATGGAACAGCCACCAAGAACACACGAGATTGGAATGGAACCGCGACCCAATGCTTAGCCAAGCACGAACCTTGGTATGAGGAAGACGCCACAAACGGGGATGGAATCCGTTTGATAAGTCAGGATGAACGCCACAAGGAATCTCCTTGATAAGTTCAAAAGTTTCTTCAAGAACTCAAGAAGAAATAAACTCACAATTTCATTCAACATAATCTGCTCTTTCACATTGTTTTGGCAGTCCTTATAAGGACGAAAATTACATGAAAAGAAGACCCTTGGTCTTCCTAATGAAACCGAAAAATTAAGGACAACCCTTTGTCTTCCTAATGAAAACTGAAATTTAAAGACAACCCTTTGTCTTCCTAATAAAAACCGAAAATTAAAGACCAAAAGGACTCTTGGACTCACACAAGTCAAGTGTTTGACTTATCACAAAATAAACAAAGACTAAAAAACGTGATTAAAAATAAAAAGACTCATTACAAGAAGCTAAATATTGATCAAGCTCCTAAACTGGTGTCCTCATCATTCCTCCCCTCTTGGCTTGGATCAACTGGAACTTGACTTGGATTTTGAGTCTTGGTGTCCTCATCACCCTATACATTCAAACTTTTACCCTTATTTAATTTAATCCTCAAAAATACTTAATCCTTAATTACCATTCAAAACATGTGCTTAAAATCCTATTGGTTGATGTCTAAACCTTATAATATAATAATATAATCCTTAATATCAGACACATTAATCAAACCTTAGGTTATACTTAATATTCTTAAACTATAGGTTAAACTTAGAAAATCTATAAGTACTACTATGAGTGTCCAAATAACTCCCGGTCTGAATCAAAAATCCAAAGTAACAATGATAACACTAAACATACTATAATACTACTAAACAATTAGCTAAGTAAAGTTCTTGGACTCTACAAACTAACAACTCACTTCCTCGGTACATATAGAATCTAATTTGAGAACTAATTGGTAAAATATACAATAATTGGAATTCGAGATGTTTCTTTTGAACAATTTAGAATGCATACGTCCACCATTGAATTTGTATCTCCCTGATATCTTTCTTTCTCCCTTGTTAATCCGTCAATTAAATATCTTGGGATTCATTGAATAATTTTGAAGGAAAATTAGTAAAGTATAATCTATTTTAAATGTTAGTGGCTTCTTTAGTACATTTAAGAAGGTATAGTGCCACGATTCGTCTTAACTCTCCCTACTATCTTATTTTATCCATCGTTAAACTAACAACTCCCTTCCGCGGTACTTTTAGGATCTAATTAGTAAAATATTCACTAATTCGAATGCTGGTCGTTTCTTTGGTACAATTTAGAATGCATTGAGCCACAATTTAATTTATCTCTCCCTACTATCTTTCTTTATCACTTGTTAATCCGTAAATTAAATATCCTTGGAATTTATTGAATAATTTTGAAGGAAAATTAGAAAAGTATAATCTAATTTGAATGTTAGTTTCTTGTTCAGGAAATTTCAGAAGGTATAGGGCCACGACTCGTTTTATCTATCCCTAATAACTTTCTTTATCTCTCGTGAAACTAACAACTCACTTCCTCGGTACATATAGAATCTAATTTGAGAACTAATTGGTAAAATATCCACTAATTGGAATCCGAGATGTTTCTTTTGAACAATTTAGAATGCATACGGCCACCATTGAATTTGTATCTCCCTGATATATTTGTTTCTCCCTTGTTAATCCGTCAATTAAATATCTTGGGATTCATTGAATAATTTTGAAGGAAAATTAGTAAAGTATAATCTAATTTGAATTTTAGTGGCTTCTTTAGAACATTTAAGAAGGTATAGGGCCACGATTCGTCTTAACTCTCCCTAATATCTTATTTTACCCATCGTTAAAATAACTACTCCCTTCCGCGGTACTTATAGGATCTAATTTGAGAACTAATTAGTAAAATATTCACTAATTGGAATGCTGGTCGTTTCTTTGGCACTAATTTGAGTACATTTCAGAAGGTATAGGGCCACGACTCGTGAAACTAACAACTCACTTCCTCGGTACATGTATAATCTAATTTGAGAACTAATTGGTAAAATATCCACTAATTGGAATCCGAGATGTTTCTTTGAACAATTTATAATGCATACGGCCACCATTGAATTTGTATCTCCCTGATATCTTTCTTTCTCCCTTGTTAATCCGTCAATTAAATATCTTGGGATTCATTGAATAATTTTGAAGGAAAATTAGTAAAGTATAATCTAATTTGAATGTTAGTGGCTTCTTTAGTACATTTAAGAAGGTATAGTGCCACGATTCGTCTTAACTCTCCCTAATATCTTATTTTATCCATCGTTAAACTAACAACTCCCTTCTGCGGTACTTATAGGATCTAATTTGAGAACTAATTAGTAATATATTCACTAATTGGAATGCTGGTCGTTTCTTTGGCACAAATTTGAGGACATTTCACATGGTATAGGGCCACGACTCGTGAAACTAACAACTCACTTCATCGGTACATGTAGAATCTAATTTGAGAACTAATTGGTAAAATATCCACTAATTGGAATCCGAGATGTTTCTTTTGAACAATTTAGAATGCATACCGCCACCATAGAATTTGTATCTCCCTGATATCTTTCTTTCTCCCTTGTTAATCCGTCAATTAAATATCTTGGGATTCATTGAATAATTTTGAAGGAAAATTAGTAAAGTATAATCTAATTTGAATGTTAGTGGCTTCTTTAGTACATTTAAGAAGGTATAGTGCCACGATTCGTCTTAACTCTCCCTCATATCTTATTTTATCCATCGTTAAACTAACAACTCCCTTCCGCGGTACCTATAGGATCTAATTTGAGAACAAATTAGTAAAATTTTCACTAATTGGAATGCTGGTCGTTTCATTGGCACTAATTTGAGGACATTTCAGAAGGTATAGAGGGCCACGACTCGTGAAACTAACAACTCACTTCCTCGGTACATGTAGAATCTAATTTCATAACTAATTGGTAAAATATCCACTAATTGGAATCCGAGATGTTTCTTTTGAACAATTTAGAATGCATACTGCCACCATAGAATTTGTATCTCCCTGGTATCTTTCTTTCTCCCTTGTTAATCCGTCAATTAAATATCTTGGGATTCATTGAATAATTTTGTAGGAAAATTAGTAAAGTATAATCTAATTTGAATGTTAGTGGCTTCTTTAGTACATTTAAGAAGGTATAGTGCCACGATTCGTCTTAACTCTCCCTCATATCTTATTTTATCCATCGTTAAACTAACAACTCCCTTCCGCGGTACCTATAGGATCTAATTTGAGAACAAATTAGTAAAATTTTCACTAATTGGAATGCTGGTCGTTTCATTGGCACTAATTTGAGGACATTTCAGAAGGTATAGAGGGCCACGACTCGTGAAACTAACAACTCACTTCCTCGGTACATGTAGAATCTAATTTCATAACTAATTGGTAAAATATCCACTAATTGGAATCCGAGATGTTTCTTTTGAACAATTTAGAATGCATACGGCCACCATTGAATTTGTATCTCATTGATATCTTTCTTTCTCCCTTGTTAATCCGTCAATTAAATATCTTGGGATTCATTGAATAATTTTGAAGATAAATTAGTAAAGTATAATCTAATTTGAATGTTAGTGGATTCTTTAGTACATTTAAGAAGGTATAGGGCCACGATTCGTCTTAACTCTCCCTAATATCTTATTTTATCCATCGTTAAACTAACAACTCCCTTCCGCAGTACTTATAGGATCTTATTTGAGAACTAATTAGTAAAATATTCACTAATTGGAATGCTGGTCGTTTCTTTGGTACAATTTAGAATGCATTGGGCAACAATTTAATTTATCTCTCTGATGAGGACACCAAGACTAAAGATCCAAGTCTAGTTCCAGTTGGTCTGGTGACGAGGGCGCGAGCCAAAAGACTCAGTTTAGGAGCTTGATGAGTCTTATTGTATTTTGTCATATTGTATTTTTTATTTAGTCTTTGTTTTTTTTGTGAAAAGTAAACACTTGACTTGTGTGAGTCCAAGAGTCCTTTTTGTCTTTAATTTTCGGTTTTTATTAGGAAGACAAAGGGTTGTCTTTAAATGTCGGTTTTCATTAGGAAGACAAAGGGTTGTCTTTATTTTTCGGTTTCATTAGGAAGACAAAAGGCTTGTCTTTAATTTTTAGGTTTTTAGGAAGACAAAGGGGCTTGTATTGATGTAATTTTCGGCTATATAAGGCCTTGAAAACATTTGGAAAAAATCAGATTATGTTGAATGAAAATTTGTGAGTTTTCTTCTTGAGTTCTTGAAGAGACTATCCGAACTTATCAAGGGTATCCCTTGTGGCGTTCAATCCGACTTATCAAACGGATTCCCATCCCCGTTTGTGGCGTCTTCCTCATACCAAGGTTCGTGCTTTGCTAAGCATAGGGTCGCGGTTTACCATTCCAAATTTCGTATGTTCTTGGTGGCTGCCATATTTGGTGTCGGGTTTCATCACAATGTTGGTGTGGTTCGTATCAGTTGGTATCAGAGATTAGGATCATCCGGTTTGGCCTATCCTTTTTCATTTTTTTTTCTATTCAGTTCGTGTTATTATATTAGGATTTCTGAAGAAAAAAAAAATCAATTCGTGTTCCTCTATATTCAATTCGTGTTCATCTAGTCATGTTTTTCTATTCTAAAGCTTATTAATTTCCTTGTTGCAATTGTTTCCTTGTTTCCCTTATTTGTTGTGAAATTCGAAACTATTCTAGAGCTTGTTTTAGGGTTCTTAACGTGAATTAGGGCTTTGAGTTTCTCTTGTTCTAATTGTGGAATCTGAATTTTCATTGAGTTACTCTTGCTGTTTTGTTTTGAAATCCGAATTTTGCCTTGGGTTTCTCTTGTTCTTGTTGTGAAATTCAAAATTGGAATTGAGTTCCCTTGTTCTTATTGTGAAATCTGAATTGGGATTGAGTAAATCTGAATTGGGATTGATATTCTCTTATTCATAGTGTTAAATCCGAATGTGGGTTGAGTTTTCTCTTTTCTTTTTTGTGAAATCCGAATCTGCATTGTTTCTCTTTTCTTTTTGAGTCTCTATTGTTTCTCTTGTGAAAACCGATTCATTTTGTTTTTGAATTGTTCCTTGTATCTGCACTTGAGAAAAAGAAAAGAAAAGAAGAAAGAAAGAAAAGAAAGAAAAAGAAAACCAAGAGGATCCGAATTCTAAAAAAAAAAAAAAATTCAAAAACCCCACACAAGTGTTCCAAAAATCATCATTTTTCATCAGTTTTTCTATGTTCGTTTGGTTTGTTCTAGTTTGATTTGCTACTTGAATCCTCCATGATATTGTGGATTAGTTTTGAAAGAACTTAAAGAAGAATACGAGTGGAAAAAGGCAGAGGTGTGAGCCTATTAGAGGGTAAAAGCCATTGAAATTGAGTGAAACACGAGGGGATTTGAGTGAAAATATTGTTCGAGCGAAACACGTGAGGGAGTGTGGTGAGGTCTTTTCTCTATATTATTCTAACCTTATTTTGCAGATTTCCATCATGGCACAAAATCCAGAGAAAGATGCAAGCAATGATATTCCGCCACCTGAGGTTCCGAATCTACAAATGCAAGCATTAATTGGGGAGATGCGAAGATTGATGAGGGCGGAGTGTGAGCAGATACATGAGAGGTTGGATAGGGTAGAAGAGGGAACGCAATGGAGGGCACGGAGGAACAGGGTGCAACAACGGGCTGTTGAGGGTGAAAGAGAGTTTGATGGGGGCGATTTAGAGGAAGAATATGATAGGATGTCAGAGGGTAACCATAGGAGGTATGGCCGAGATAGAGAAGCTAGGAACTGGGTAGACAATAATTTGGGAAATATCAAGATGAGAATCCCCGCCTTTCAAGGCAAGAGTGATCCTGAGGCATACCTTGAGTGGGAGAAGAAAATGGAGTTGGTTTTCGATTGTCACAACTACTCTGACATGAAGAAGGTAAAACTAGCTGTCATTGAATTTACTGATTATGCTATTGTTTGGTGGGATCAGTTGTGCATCAATAGGAGGCGAAATGGAGATCGTGCCATTGACACTTGGGAGGCTATGAAAAGGGTGATGAGGCGACGGTTTGTACCATCTCATTATTATCGAGATCTATACCTTAAGTTGCAGGGTCTTCGTCAAGGTTCCAAGAGTGTTGATGAGTATTACAAGGAGATGGAGATGGCTATGATTAGAGGCAATGTGGAAGAGGATCGGGAGGCAACCATGGCAAGGTTTTTGAATGGCTTGAACCGAGAGATTGCTAATCCAATTGAGCTACACCATTATGTGGAATTGGAAGATTTGGTGCATATGGCAATCAAAGTTGAGAGGCAGCTCAAGAGGGGTAGTACAAGTGCAACACCTTGGCGGTCGAACTATCCAAAGAAGGAAGAAGACCAACCTACTTCATCCTTTACACCAAAACCAGCCACGACCCCTCAAGGTAAAACAGCCCCTACTTCGTCCCGTTCTAGTGAGATAAAGTGTTTCAAATGTCAGGGGCGAGGACACATAGCTAGCCAATGTCCAAACAAGAGAGTTATGGTGATTCGAGAAAGTGGCGAGCTCGATTATGAAGATGAAGATCTTGCTGACATGCCACCATTGGAAGATGTTTCTATCGATGATGAGGAGTTTGGGGCAGAATCTGGTGAGATGCTTGCACTAGTCACACGACGAGCCTTAAATTTGCAAGCAAAAGAAGAGGTGCAGCGAGAGAACATCTTTCACACTCGTTGTCATGTGAAAGGCAAGGTATGTAGTGTGATTATTGATGGAGGTAGTTGTACTAACGTTGCTAGTTCTTCCATGGTTGACAAGCTAGGGCTCCCAACGCTTAAACATCCTTGTCCATACAAGTTGCAGTGGTTGAATGATAGTGGTGAAGTGAGGGTTACAAAACAGGTGCTGGTATCATTTCGAATTGGCAAGTATGAGGATGAGGTATTGTGCGATGTGGTTCCCATGCAAGCTGGACACCTCCTTCTAGGAAGGCCTTGGCTATTTGATCGGCGAGTCCGGCATGATGGCTTCACCAACAAGTACTCATTCACGTTCCATCAACGAACAATCACTCTAGCTCCATTGACGCCAAAACAAGTATATGAAGACCAAGTGAGGTTGCAAAAATTGAGTGATAAAAAAAAATTGAGTGAGCAAAAGAAGGAGAGTGAAAAGATGAATGAGAGTGAGAAAAAAGAGAGACAAAGAGAGAAAAGGGTCGAATCAAGTGAGAGAGAAAAGAAAGAGAAGAGTTCGATCAATGAGGGAAAATTAGAGAGAAAACAAAATAATTTTTATGCAAAAAAAAGTGAGGTTAAGGAGGCTCTTTTAAACACTAACCAACTTGATGCTAACAAGGGTCGTCACAAGCAGGTTTTTGACCCCGGTGATTGGGTATGGTTACACATCAGGAAAGAGCGATTCCCAGCACAAAGATGTTCCAAATTTCTACCTCGAGGAGATGGTCCGTTTCAAGTGCTAGAAAGGATCAATGACAATGCCTACAAACTCGATTTACCAGGTGAGTATACTGTTAGTGCTACTTTTAATGTTTCTGATTTGAGTCCTTTTGATGCAGGTGAAGATTTGAGGACAAATCCTTCTCAAGAGGGGGGGAATGATGAGGACACCAAGACTAAAGATCCAAGTCTAGTTCCAGTAGGTCTGGTGACGAGGGCGCGAGCCAAAAGACTCAGTTTAGGAGCTTGATGAGTCTTATTGTATTTTGTCATCTTGTATTTTTTATTTAGTCTTTGTTTTTTTTGTGAAAAGTCAAACACTTGACTTGTGTGAGTCCAAGAGTCCTTTTTGTCTTTAATTTTCGGTTTTTATTAGGAAGACAAAGGGTTGTCTTTAAATTTCGGTTTTCATTAGGAAGACAAAGGGTTGTCTTTATTTTTCGGTTTCATTAGGAAGACAAAACGCTTGTCTTTAATTTTTCGGTTTTTAGGAAGACAAAGGGGCTTGTATTGATGTAATTTTCGGCAATATAAGGCCTTGAAAACATTTGGAAAAAAATCAGATTATGTTGAATGAAAATTTGTGAGTTTTCTTCTTGAGTTCTTGAAGAGACTATCCGAACTTATCAAGGGTATCCCTTGTGGCGTTCAATCCGACTTATCAAACGGATTCCCATCCCCGTTTGTGGCGTCTTCCTCATACCAAGGTTCGTCCTTTGCTAAGCATAGGGTCGCGGTTTACCATTCCAAATTTCGTATGTTCTTGGTGGCTGCCATATTTGGTGTCGGGTTTCATCACAATGTTGGTGTGGTTCGTATCACTCTCCCTACTATCTTTCTTGATCACTTGTTAATCCGTAAATTAAACATCTTGGAATTTATTGAATAATATTGAAGGAAAATTAGTAAAGTATAATCTAATTTGAATGTTTGTTTCTTGTTTAGGACATTTCAGAAGGTATAGGGCCACGACTGGTTTTATCTATCCCTATTATATTTCTTTATCTCTCGTGAAACTAACAACTCACTTCCTCGGTACATATAGAATCTAATTTGAGAACTAATTGGTAAAATATACAATAATTGGAATTCGAGATGTTTCTTTTGAACAATTTAGAATGCATATGTCCACCATTGAATTTGTATCTCCCTGATATCTTTCTTTCTCCCTTGTTAATCCGTCAATTAAATATCTTGGGATTCATTGAATAATTTTGAAGGAAAATTAGTAAAGTATAATCTAATTTGAATGTTAGTGGCTTCTTTAGAACATTTAAGAAGGTATAGGGCCACGATTCGCCTTAACTCTCTCTAATATCTTATTTTACCCATCGTTAAAATAACTACTCCCTTCCGCGGTACTTATAGGATCTAATTTGAGAACTAATTACTAAAATATTCACTAATTGGAATGCTGGTCGTTTCTTTGGCACTAATTTGAGTACATTTCAGAAGGTATAGGGCCACGACTCGTGAAACTAACAACTCACTTCCTCGGTACATGTAGAATCTAATTTGAGAACTAATTGGTAAAATATCCACTAATTGGAATCCGAGATGTTTCTTTTGAACAATTTAGAATGCATACGGCCACCATTGAATTCGTATCTCCCTGATATCTTTCTTTCTCCCTTGTTAATCCGTCAATTAATAATTTTGAAGGAAAATTAGTAAAGTATAATCTAATTTGAATGTTAGTGGCTTCTTTAGTACATTTAAGAAGGTATAGTGCCACGATTCGTCTTAACTCTCCCTAATATCTTATTTTATCCATCGTTAAACTAACAACTCCCTTCCGCGGTACTTATGGGATCTAATTTGAGAACTAATTAGTAAAATTTTCACTAATTGGAATGCTGGTCGTTTCATTGGCACTAATTTGAGGACATTTCAGAAGGTATAGGGCCACGACTCGTGAAACTAACTACTCACTTCCTCGGTACATGTATAATCTAATTTGAGAACTAATTGGTAAAATATCCACTAATTGGAATCCGAGATGTTTCTTTTGAACAATTTAGAATGCATACGGCCACCATTGAATTTGTATCTCCCTGATATCTTTCTTTCTCCCTTGTTAATCCGTCAATTTAATATCTTGGGATTCATTGAATAATTTTGATGGAAAATTAGTAAAGTATAATCTAATTTGAATGTTAGTGGCTTCTTTAGTACATTTAAGAAGGTATAGGGCCATGATTCGTCTTAACTCTGCCTCATATCTTATTTTATCCATCGTTAAACTAACAACTCCCTTCCGCGGTACTTATAGGATCTAATTTGAGAACTAATTAGTAAAATATTCACTAATTGGAATGCTGGTCGTTTCTTTGGCACTAATTTGAGGACATTTCAGAAGGTATAGGGCCACGACTCGTGAAACTAACAACTCACTTCCTCGGTACATGTAGAATCTAATTTCAGAACTAATTGGTAAAATATCCACTAATTGGAATCCGAGATGTTTCTTTTGAACAATTTAGAATGCATACGGCCACCATTGAATTTGTATCTCCCTGATATCTTTCTTTCTCCCTTGTTAATCCGTCAATTAAATATCTTGGGATTCATTGAATAATTTTGAAGGAAAATTAGTAAAGTATAATCTAATTTGAAGTTAGTGGCTACTTTAGTACATTTAAGAAGGTATAGTGCCACGATTCGTCTTAACTCTCCCTAATATCTTCTTTTATCCATCGTTAAACTAACAACTCCCTTCCGCGTTACTTATAGGATCTAATTAGTAAAATATTCACTAATTGGAATGCTGGTCGTTTCTTTGGTACAATTTAAAATGCATTGAGCCACAATTTAATTTATCTCTCCCTACTATCTTTCTTTATCACTTGTTAATCCGTCAATTAAATATCTTGTAATTGATTGAATAATTTTGAAGGAAAATTAGAAAAGTAAGTATAATCTAATTTGAATGTTAGTTTCTTGTTCAGGACATTTAAGAAGGTATAGGGCCACGACTCGTTTTATCTATCCCTAATATCTTTCTTTATCTCTCGTGAAACTAACAACTCACTTCCTCGGTACATATAGAATCTAATTTCAGAACTAATTGGTAAAATATCCTCTAATTGGAATCCGAGATGTTTCTTTTGAACAATTTAGAATGCATACGGCCACCATTGAATTTGTATCTCCCTGATATCTTTCTTTCTCCCTTGTTAATCAGTCTATTAATTATCTTGGGATTCAATGAATAATTTTGAAGGATAATTAGTAAAGTATGATCTAATTTGAATGTTAGTGGCTTCTTTAGTACATTTAAGAAGGTATAGGGCCACGATTCGTCTTAACTCTCCCTAATATCTTATTTTATCCATCGTTAAACTAACAACTCCCTTCCGCGGTACTTATAGGATCTAATTAGTAAAATATTCACTAATTGGAATGCTGGTCGTTTCTTTGGTACGATTTAGAATGCATTGGGCCGCAATTTAATTTATCTCTCCCTACTAACTTTCTTTATCACTTGTTAATCCGTAGATTAAATATCTTGCAATTTATTGAATAATTTGGAAGGAAAATTAGAAAAGTATAATCTAATTTGAATTTTAGTTTCTTGTTTAGGACATTTCAGAAGGTATAGGGCCACGACTCGTTTTATCTATCCCTAATATCTTTCTTTATCTCTCGTGAAACTAACAACTCACTTCCTCGGTACATATAGAATCTAATTTGAGAACTAATTGGTAAAATATCGAATAATTGGAATCCGAGATGTATCTTTTGAACAATTTAGAATGCATACGGCCACCATTGAATTTGTATCTCCCTGATATCTTTCTTTCTCCCTTGTTAATCCGTCAATTAAATATCTTGGGATTCATTGAATAATTTTGAAGGAAAATTAGTAAAGAATATTCTAATTTGAATGTTAGTGGCTTCTTTAGTACATTTAAGAAGGTATAGGGCCACGATTCGTCTTAACCCTCCCTAATATCTTATTTTATCCATCGTTAAACTAACAACTCCCTTCCGCGGTACTTATAGGATCTAATTTGAGAACTAATTAGTAAAATATTCACTAATTGGAATGCTGGTCGTTTCTTTGGTACAATTTAGAATGCGTTGAGCCACAATTTAAATTATCTCTCGCTACTATCTTTCTTTATCACTTGTTAATCCGTCAATTAAATATCTTGGAATTTATTGAATAATTTTGAAGGAAAATTAGAAAAGTATAATCTAATTTGAATGTTAGTTTCTTGTTCAGGACATTTCAGAAGGTATAGGGCCACGACTCGTTTTATCTATCCCTAATATCTTTCTTTATCTCTCGTGAAACTAACAACTCACTTCCTCGGTACATATAGAATCTAATTTGAGATCTAATTGGTAAAATATCCACTAATTGGAATTTGAGATGTTTCTTTTGAACAATTTAGAATGCATACGGCCACCATTGAATTTGTATCTCCCTGATATATTTGTTTCTCCCTTGTTAATCCGTCAATTAAATATCTTGGGATTCATTGAATAATTTTGAAGGAAAATTAGTAAAGTATAATCTAATTTGAATGTTAGTGGCTTCTTTAGTACATTTAAGAAGGTATAGGGCCACGATTCTTCTTAACTCTCCCTAATATCTTATTTTATCCATCGTTAAACTAACAACTCCCTTCCGCGGTACTTATAGGATCTAATTTGAGAACTAATTAGTAAAATATTTACTAATTGGAATGCTCGTCGTTTCTTTGGCACTAATTTGAGGACATTTCAGAAGGTATAGGGCCACGACTCGTGAAACTAACAACTCACTTCCGCGGTACATGTAGAATCTAATTTGAGAACCAATTGGTAAAATATCCACTAATTGGAATCCGAGATGTTTCTTTCGAACAATTTAGAATGCATACGGCCACCATTGAATTTGTATCTCCCTGATATCTTTCTTTCTCCCTTGTTAATCCGTCAATTAAATATCTTGGGATTCATTGAATAATTTTGAAGGAAAATTAGTAAAGTATAATCTAATTTGAATGTTAGTGGCTTCTTTAGTACATTTAAGAAGGTATAGTGCCACGATTCGTCTTAACTCTCCCTCATATCTTATTTTATCCATCGTTAAAATAACAACTCCTTTCCGCGGTACTTATAGGATCTAATTAGTAAAATATTCACTAATTGGAATGCTGGTCGTTTCTTTGGGACAATTTAGAATGCATTGAGCCACAATTTAATTTATCTCTCCCTACTATCTTTCTTTATCACTTGTTAATCCGTCAATTAAATATCTTGTAATTTATTGAATAATTTTGAAGGAAAATTAGAAAAGTATAATCTAATTTGAATGTTAGTTTCTTGTTCAGGACATTTCAGAAGGTATAATAGGGCCACGACTCGTTTTATCTATCCCTAATATCTTTCTTTATCTCTCGTGAAACTAACAACTCACTTCCTCGGTACATATAGAATCAAATTTGAGAACTAATTGGTAAAATATCCACTAATTGGAATCCGAGATGTTTCTTTTGAACAATTTAGAATGCATACGGCCACCATTGAATTTGTATCTCCCTGATATATATTTGTTTCTCCCTTGTTAATCCGTCAATTAAATATCTTGGGATTCATTGAATAATTTTGAAGGAAAATTAGTAAAGTATAATCTAATTTGAATGTTAGTGGCTTCTTTAGTACATTTAAGAAGGTATAGGGCCACGATTCTTCTTAACTCTCCCTAATATCTTATTTTATCCATCGTTAAACTAACAACTCCCTTCCGCGGTACTTATAGGATCTAATTAGTAAAATATTCACTAATTGGAATGCTCGTCGTTTCTTTGGCACTAATTTGAGGACATTTCAGAAGGTATAGGGCCTCGACTCGTGAAACTAACAACTCACTTCCGCGGTACATGTAGAATCTAATTTGAGAACCAATTGGTAAAATATCCACTAATTGGAATCCGAGATGTTTCTTTTGAACAATTTAGATTGCATACGGCCACCATTGAATTTGTATCTCCCTGATATCTTTCTTTCTCCCTTGTTAATCCGTCAATTAAATATCTTGGGATTCATTGAATAATTTTGAAGGAAAATTAGTAAAGTATAATCTAATTTGAATGTTAGTGGCTTCTTTAGTACATTTAAGAAGGTATAGTGCCACGATTCGTCTTAACTCTCCCTAATATCTTATTTTATCCATCGTTCAACTAACAACTCCTTTCCGCGGTACTTATAGGATCTAATTAGTAAAATATTCACTAATTGGAATGCTGGTCGTTTCTTTGGTACAATTTAGAATGCATTGAGCCACAATTTAATCTTTCTCTCCCTACTATCTTTCTTTATCACTTGTTAATCCGTCAATTAAATATCTTGTAATTTATTGAATAATTTTGAAGGAAAATTAGAAAAGTGTAATCTAATTTGAATGTTAGTTTCTTGTTCAGGACATTTCAGAAGGTATAATAGGGCCACGACTCGTTTTATCTATCCCTAATATCTTTCTTTATCTCTCGTGAAACTAACAACTCACTTCCTCGGTATATATAGAATCTAATTTGAGAACTAATTGGTAAAATATCCACTAATTGGAATCCGAGATGTTTCTTTTGAACAATTTAGAATGCATACGGCCACCTTTGAATTTGTATCTCCCTGATATCTTTCTTTCTCCCTTGTTAATCCGTCAATTAAATATCTTGGGATTCATTGAATAATTTTGAAGGAAAATTAGTAAAGTCTAATCTAATTTGAATGTTAGTGGCTTCTTTAGTACATTTAAGAAGGTATAGGGCCACGATTCGTCTTAACTCTCCCTAATATCTTATTTTACCCATCGTTAAACTAACTACTCCCTTCCGCGGTAATTATAGGATCTAATTTGAGAACTAATTAGTAAAATATTCACTAATTGGAATGCTCGTCGTTTCTTTGGTACAATTTAGAATGCATTGTTCCACAATTTAATTTATCTCTCCCTACTATCTGATGAGGACACCAAGACTAAAGATCCAAGTCTAGTTCCAGTTGGTCTGGTGTCGAGGGCGCGAGCCAAAAGACTCAGTTTAGGAGCTTGATGAGTCTTATTGTATTTGTCATTTTAATTTATTTACGTTATTGTTGTTATTTGGTCTTTCTTTATTGTGTAAAAGTCAAACACTTGACTTGTGTGAGCCGAAAGGTCTTGTTTTGTGAGCTGAAGAGTTGTGTGAGCCGAAAGGTCTTGTTTATGGTGCTTTCATTAGGAAGACCAAGGGTCTTGTTTTCATGTAATTTTCGTCCTTATAAGGACTGCCAAAACAATGTGAAAAGGCAGATTATGTTGAATGAAATTGTGAGTTTATTTCTTCTTGAGTTCTTGAAGAAACTTTTGAACTTATCAAGGAGATTCCTTGTGGCGTTCATCCTGACTTATCAAACGGATTCCATCCCCGTTTGTGGCATCTTCCTCATACCAAGGTTCATGCTTGGCTAAGCATTGGGTCGCGGTTCCATTCCAATCTCGTATGTTCTTGGTGGCTGCTCCATATTTGGTGTCGGGTTTCATCACAATCGTTGGTGTGGTTCGTATCAGTTGGTATCAGAGCTTAGGATCATTCGGTTTGGCCTATCCTTTTTTTTATTCTTTCATTTGTGTTTCTATTCTATTCGTATTTCAATTTTAGGGTTTCTGAAATCAAAAATTAAAAAAAATCTATCTATTCATGTTCTTGATGTTGTTAGTCTTTGTTCTTGTTTTCCTTGTGAAATCCAAAACTACTATAGTTAATTTCCCTATTTCAATTGTTTCCTTGTTCAATCATTCCCTTATTTCCAAAGTTTCCATTATTTCTTTGTGAAATCCCTTGAAATCTGAAACTAGTATACACAAAGTTCTTTAATTTTCGATTCTTTGTTCAATTGGTGCGTTTGAATTAGGGATGTTGAAAATCCATCTAATTTTTTTTCTTCTGAAAACGTGAATTAGGGCTTTGAGTTTTTCTCTTGTTCTAATTGTGGAATCTGAATTTTCATTGAGTTTCTCTTGCTGTTTTGTTTTGAAATCCGAATTTTGTCTTGGGTTTCTCTTGTTCTTGTTGTGAAATCCGAATTTGGTATTGATAACTCCCTTGTTTCAATTGTGTCCCTGGTTTCAATTGGTTCCTTTATTTGTTGTGGAATCCGAGACTGTTATAGTGCCACAAATTATTTTGGTTTTGATCTTATGGGTTGAATCACAGATTGGATTTTGGGAATATTGGTTTTCTATTATTGGGAGTGTTCTTGAATCTGTTATAGTACCACAGTTTGCTTGGTTTTCGGATTGGTTCTTTGGTGTTCAAAATTTTTCTTTTCAAAAATTGAGTATCTGGGTTATCAAATTTGAGAGATAAAAAAAAAACAAAAAGGAAGAAAGGAAAGGAAAGGAAAAGGGAAGGGGATCCGAGAGCAAAAAAAAAAAAAAAAAAGTCTGGAAACCCTTCTTAAAAAATTTTGTTCTATTCTTGTTCCCCATGGTATAGAGGCCTTTTTGCCAAAACCCCACACAAGTGTTCCCAAAATCACCAGTTTTCGCCACTTTTTCATCGGTTTTCGTTTGGTTTGTTTGGTAGGATTGGCTGCTTGAACCTCCATATCACCGTTTCATTAGTTTTCAAAGAGCTTAAAGAAGAAAATAGAGTGGAAAAAGGCAGAGGTGTGAGCTTATTTGAGGGTAAAAGTCATCATTGAGTGAAACACGAGTGTACTTGAGTGACCATTTTCTTTGAGTGAAACACGTGAGGGAGTGTGGTGAGGTCTTTTTCTATAACTGTTCTAACCTTATTTTTGCAGATTTTCAATCATGTCACAAAATACAGAAAGAAATGCAGCCAATGACGCTCCACCACCTACAGTTCCAAATCTACAAATTGAAGCTTTAATGGGGGAGATGAGGAGGATGTTGAGGGAGGAGTGTGAACAAATACATGAGAGGTTGGATAGGGTAGAAGAGGGAACACAACGGAGGCCACGGAGGAATAGGATGCACCAAAGGGAGGATGAGAATGAAGGGGATTTAGAAGGGGTAGTTTCTGATGATGAGTTTGATAGGATGTCGACGGGTAACCATAGGAGGTATGGTGGGAATAGAGAAGATAGGAACCAGGTAGATAATTATATGGGGAATATCAAAATGAGAATCCCAGCATTTCAAGGGAAGAGTGATCCTGAAGCATACCTTGAGTGGGAGAAGAAAATGGAGCTAGTTTTTGATTGTCACAACTACTCGTTATGGACATTACGAGTTCTTGGTTATGTCTTTTGGTCTTACTAACGCGCCAGCCGCGTTTATGGACTTAATGAATAGGGTCTTCAAGGACTACTTGGATAAATTCGTCGTTGTGTTCATCGACGACATTTTAATTTACTCCAAGGATGAAGTGGAGCACGAGGAACACTTGAGGATAATTTTGACGCGATTGAAGGAGCACCAACTCTACGCGAAGTTCAAGAAATGCGAGTTTTGGCTCTCACAAGTGGCGTTCCTCGGGCACATCATATCGAAAGACGGAGTTGCTGTGGATCCATCAAAGGTAGAGGCCGTGAAGGATTGGCCTAGACCAAAGAACGCGTCGGAAGTGGAAGCTTCTTAGGGCTAGCAGGTTACTATAGAAAGTTTGTAGAGGGCTTTTCTAAAATAGCCACTCCACTCACCAACCTGACCCGGAAGCAACAAAAGTTTAACTGGAATGATAAGTGTGAGGAAAGCTTCCAGTTGCTTAAGGATAAGCTTTGCTCAACACCAGTACTTAGTGTCCCAACACCCAACGACAAGTTCGTTGTCTACTGTGATGCATCAAAGTTAGGATTGGGATGCGTACTGATGCAAAATGACAAGGTGATAGCCTACGCGTCACGTCAGTTAAAGGAGTATGAACAACGCTATCCAACTCACGATATGGAGTTGGCAGCGGTGGTCTTTGCGTTAAAAATCTGGCGCCATTATCTTTACAGAGAACGGTGCGAGATTTATACGGACCACAAAAGTTTAAAATACTTCTTTACTCAGAAGGAGCTTAACATGAGGCAGCGCCGGTGGTTGGAATTAGTAAAGGATTACGACTGCGAAATCCTATACCACCCGGGGAAGGCAAACGTAGTTGTCGATGCACTTAGCCGAAAAAGTTATGGGAACTTAGCAGCCTTATCCGGAATAGAAAAGCCACTGCAACAGGAGCTTATCAGTGCCGGAATAGAAGTGGTTGTAGGCAAGTTGGCTAACTTGTCTATCCAATCGAATCTGCTAGAAGACATACGGAATGGTCAGAGACATGATGATTCACTAGCAACGCACATGGATGCAGTCAGAGAAGGCAAGACTACAGATTTCTCAATATCCAGTCAAGGTTTATTGAGATATAAGGATCGGGTATGCGTGCCAGACGATCAAAGTATTAAGAAGACGATCCTAGAAGAAGCGCACAACACCCCATACTCGGTTCATCCAGGGTCTACCAAGATGACTCATGACATCAAGGCAGTCTATTGGTGGCCAGGGATGAAGAAGAACATAGCGGAGTATGTATCTAAGTGTCTGGTATGCCAGCAAGTGAAGGCGGAGCATCAGCGGCCTGCAGGATTATTGCAACCGCTTAGCATACCGGAGTGGAAGTGGGACGATATAGCCATGGACTTCGTGACGGGTCTGCCAAAGACAAATAAGCAGCATGATTCTGCTTGGATAGTCATAGATAGACTAACCAAGTCGGCTCATTTTCTGCCTGTTAAGACTTCTTATACGGCAGACCAATATGCAGACATCTACATCCAAGAGATTGTACGATTGCATGGAATCCCCAAGACGATAGTATCAGATAGAGGATCAGTGTTTACGTCAAGATTTTGGAGAAGCTTACAGCAAGCCATGGGTACTAAGTTAAGTCTTAGTACAGCTTTCCATCCTCAGACAGATGGGCAGTCAGAGCGTACGATTCAGATTTTAGAGGATATGCTACGCGCATGTGTACTTGACTTCGGAGGATCGTGGAACAAGTACTTACCGCTGATCGAGTTCTCGTACAACAATAGCTACCAGTCGACGATCGAGATGGCACCTTATGAGTTGCTATATGGAAGAAGGTGCCGATCACCGTTGCACTGGGACGAGGTAGGAGAAAGGCAGCTTCTAGGGCCCGAAGCTGTTAGGCAAGCTCAAGAAGCAGTAACGCTTATTAGACAGCGTATGCTTGCTGCTCAAAGCCGACAGAAAAGCTATGCAGATACCAAGAGACGCGATGTGGAGTTCCAAGTTGGAGATCAAGTCTTCCTGAAGATATCTCCTATGAAGGGTGTCAAGCGGTTCGGGAAGAAAGGCAAGCTCAGTCCCCGATTCTTAGGTCCTTTTGAGATATTGGACAAAGTGGGACCAGTTGCGTATAGACTAGCCCTACCGCCAGCACTAGCCGATAGTCACAACGTCTTCCACATCTCGATGTTACGCAAGTATGTGTCAGACCCATCTCACGTCCTCAAGTACGACACCATAGCGCTCCAGAAGGACTTAAGTTACGAGGAACGACCGGTTAGCATCCTAGATAGGGGGATGAAGCAGTTACGGTCCAAGAGCTTTCCTATAGTTAAAGTCCTATGGAGCAATAGTTCTGAACGCGAGGCAACGTGGGAGTTAGAAGAGGACATGCAGAGCCGGTATCCGGAATTATTTGGTAAGTAAATTTCGAGGACGAAATTCTTTTTAGTAGGGGAGAATTGTAGAGTCCAAGAACTTTACTTAGCTAATTGTTTAGTAGTATTATAGTATGTTTAGTGTTATCATTGTTACTTTGGATTTTTGGTTCAGACCGGGAGTTATTTGGACACTCATAGTAGTACTTATAGATTTTCTAAGTTTAACCTATAGTTTAAGAATATTAAGTATAACCTAAGGTTTGATTAATGTGTCTGATATTAAGGATTATATTATTATATTATAAGGTTTAGACATCAACCAATAGGATTTTAAGCACATGTTTTGAATGGTAATTAAGGATTAAGTATTTTTGAGGATTAAATTAAATAAGGGTAAAAGTTTGAATGTATAGGGTCAGTCAGCAGCTTTGAGCACGTTGAGGGCTTAGTCAAGGCTGTTTACTCCATTCAAACTCAGCTAAAAATGTGTAAATTCGTGTTTAAATATTCAGCGTATGCCGATATATCGCAGCTATAGGGGGCGATATGTCGCAGCACGTAGATACGGAAAACACGAATCGATGCACGGTCGCCTCGGGAACAAAGGTCCAGGCGATATATCGCCTATACGGGGCGATATATCGCCTCCACCAGCATGAATTCAAATACTTTTGAATTCCTTTCCCTTCAGCCATTCAAACTCCTTCAACAGTCCAGCATCTTCTGAACGAGTCTTCAGCCTCTGCTGAACGATTATTCAAATGATTTTCACCTAAAAAGCCATTATTTTTATTCAAGTAAAATCAAGATATTTTCATTCCCAAACTCTATAAATAGGACCTAGTACCCAGCCATTATTCACCATTTGCTCTAAGTTCAGAAGCTGCTAGTGTTAAGTGAGTGTGAGAGTGTAAACACTTGGTTTGGGGAAAAACTATAAGCTTAAACATCATAAGCTTATCAAACACTTTGGGAAGTGAGTGCTATAGTATTTCGGTGGATGTTAGATTGGTCTTGCAATCTTTGAGGTAAACCCAAGACTCTAGTTCTTTTATGTATTTTTATGTTATTTCCTTTCTCAAAACCTTCTACTCAGTCCCCTAACCTTATTCTTATTTTGGTTAGGGAATCCAAGCTTTTAAGCATATAAGTTGGTAAGTATGTTTTCTATGGTTTAGTCTTTCCATCTCTTTCATTTCATCTCCTTTCTTTAGACTTACTCTTTCTTATGGTTTTAGGAGTGTTCCAACAATCCCAACTCAGTCCATAATCTCGGTAACTTTGGTAAGGAAAATAGGCTAGAATCTACATGTTTATGATTATGCTATTTTATGTGTTATGTTTTCATATGTTATATGTTATTGATGTGTATGTTGTAGGCTTGGGCATATGCCTATTTGACTAACAAGACCCCAAAAGGATTGTGGGCATAAGCCTATTTAGCTGGTAGGACCCCACTAATCTCATGGGCATAAGCTTGTTTAGTCTATGGGACCCCAAGTAATAATGGCCATTATAATAAGTGAATTATGTGTTATGATATGTCTTTATGTTTTCTTATGAAATTATGTATGTGACTTTGTGTTAGATTTTCCTTACTGGGCATTAGGCTCACTCCTTTCTGTTTATGTGCAGGAAAATAAGTTTAGAGGCGGAAAGATTCGTGACGCTTGGAGAATGTGTATCGATGATGAATGGAGTCAAGGGGCCGAGTGTTATTCGATTCGAGGATATAGTCTCCTTTTATGTTTTTATGGTTTTTATGTGTATTTTCCGCATTATTATGTAAGGTCTTTTATTTTAAATCTTGTTTTGTTTTAAAAACAATGGGATCCCAAAATCCTTCTTAGTATTCTGTTTATTTGTAAATAACTCTTATTTTCAAGTTATTCAATAAATTATGGTATTTTCGTAAAAATGTAAGTTTTATGTATAGTTTCGATAATGGTCCAATTAGTCTAGATTAGTGGGTCATTACAGTTGGTATCAGAGCAAACGATTCCTTCGCATGAAGTTCTCCTCGATACACATGCTCAAAGCTCCGAATCGGACCGCCAAGTAAGTGTTTAAGTTACAAGTTACAAGTTACTTTGTCTATGTGTATAGCTAACAACTTTAGTGTTTATGTTTCAGTTAAGAATGAATGGAGCTTTAACCTACCAAGATATCCGAGCCATTAAGGCCTTAAAAAGAATAAGGGAGCCAAGAAACACCGTAGGAGCCTTAGAAAGGATTACACGAAGGTTGCTTTTGTTTCACCAAGCAATAGGTGGCCTTCAAGAGGCTAAACAAATAATGCTAAGATCAACGGAACAATATGTATTAGTGATTAGGTTGTTTAAAGATTTCCATCCTGTAATAGCAGCCTTAGAAGAAATATGGGAAGAAATGAATGATGAGGATGAATCACCATTAGCAATGAGATACTATTTCCTCTTAGTTAGGTTCACCGCAAAATTTGAATTTCAATTCACCAAGGAGCAAAAGAATAGGATTCTCACAAACCTTCCTAGAGGGCATTTTGATGCTCATGATAATGATGACTATGAGGCTATAGATGATGATATGTTAGATGACGGATCGGATGTAGAAGATCCCGATTTTTAGATTAGTAGTTTTTTTTGTTTTATTTACTTTTATGTTATGATTGTAATAAGTGAAATTGTTTTCCAAATGAATAAACATTCTATTTGAATATCATGTGTGAGTTTGAATTTTTTTCACAATCATAATAAATACTAAATAAAATGAATAATGACTGAGTTCGGTGAGGGTGGATACGAATCAATGAACCTGGTTTCCTTGTTGAGAGTTAGGGGGCCTTAGTAGTGGGAACGATTTTACTGATCCCAGCCCTCCCTCAATATGGTTAACTTTTGGGACAAAGATAAGTTTCGAGCCTGAGAATTAAGTCATATAGGATGATTAGAAACACACTTAGAAAATAAAGATGACTTGTTTTTCTAAGTATAGAAACCCACTCTAATAATAAATAAAGACCTATATTATTTTTCATAAAAAGTCATAATAAATAGGTCCGAGATATGTTTTAGAATAAGTTTTTGCCTTAGAGCCTATTAGGAAAAAGTTCTAACATGTTTCTTTTAACTGTTAGAACTCTGCTACGATGTCTCTCCGAAGATCTGCTCGCACCAACGGGAACACTTCCAACGATGTTCCAGCGACCAATGCGGTCCCTACCGTTCGCCGAAGGAGAGTACGTGTTACTGCTCGCCGCAACGCACCGGCACAGCCAGCTGACAACACTGCAGAGATTGCCAGACTACGACAGCAAGTCGAGGAACTTCTACAGCAACAACGCCAACAGGCTCAATCTCAGCCTCAGCCTCCGCCACAGCCGCAGCCGCAGCCACAGCCAATGGCCCCAGCACCCCAACAAGTTGGTCCGTATGGGGGATGGCCTATGACGAACTACGCTCCTTATCCTGTTCAGCACATGGAGCCAGTGTACGAGAGGTTCCGCAAGCAGCACGCTCCGAACTTCGAAGGGACTACGGACCCCTTTGAAGCAGAAGAATGGCTAAGGAATGTGGAGCCGATCCTAGCCCACATGAACCTTAGTAATGCAGACCGCATATCCTGCGTCTCATCTTTGCTCAAGAAAGATGCCAGGATATGGTGGGACTTGGTCCAGCAATCCCACGATGCTGCCACCATGACGTGGACCCGATTTGTGGAGCTCTTCCACAAGAAGTACTACAATTCAGCAGTGCTTGCTACGAGAGTTGAGGAGTTCACCAATCTGAAGCAAGGGAACTTAACAGTGGCGGAATATGCTCGTCAGTTCGATCGCTTAGCGAAGTTCGCAGCAGAGTTGGTTCCGACCGACTATCTAAGGGTGAACAAGTTTGTTAGAGGACTTCGCCCGAAGATCGAGATGGGGGTTAAGTTAGCAAACCCGGGAAACACTTCATATGCCGACGTTCTTGAGACGGCAATTGAAGTAGAAAGGTTGCAAGCCAACGTGAGCAAAGAAGAAGCCAGCAAGCCGGAACCTAGGCAGCAGAGCCAACCTCAGGCTAGTCGGAACAACAATCAGTCCAGCAACAGTCAGTCCAACAACAACGGTAACGGACAGAAGAGAAGGCATCCTGACAACAAGCAAGCCGACAACAATAAAAGGGCACGACCAAATAATGGGGGAAATAGGTCGGGCTATGTGGAATACCCGTCCTGTGCCAAATGTCAGAAGAAGCACCCCGGAGAATGCCGTGCCAACACCAAGGAGTGTTTCAATTGTGGTCAAGAGGGGCATCGCAAGAAAGATTGTCCTCAGCAAAAGCCGGAAGGAAAGAAGGACGAAAAGATGGTTCCTGCTCGGGTTTTTGCTTTAACCCAAGGAGAGGCGGATGCTAGCAACAAGGTGGTCACAGGTCAGGTTTCCATCCTCAATAAATTATGTCATGTATTATTTGATTCGGGAGCCACCCATTCGTATATTTCGTTAGGAATGATAGATAAACTAGACAAACCTAGTGAAAGATTTAGAACTAGGTTTGCAACCGAGTTGCCTTCGGGCAAAGTAGTTCTATCATCACGAATTGTACGAGGCGTACCAATCAAGATTGAGGACAAGGAACTAGAAGGAGACCTGATAGAGCTGGTGATCAAAGACTTCGACGTCATACTAGGCATGGATTGGCTAGCACGGCATGGCGCAACGATCGACTGCAGACGCAAGAAGGTGATGTTCGAGACTCCTGACGGCCAGAAACTGTGCTTCATGGGACAAGCTTCAGGACTACGCACACCGTTAGTGTCATCTCTCAAAGCTCAGAGAATGATGGAGAAAGGATGCCAAGCATTCTTAGCCAACATCACGAATGTGGAGAAGGAGACATCACTCAAAGTTGGAGATGTTCAAGTCATACAAGAATTTCCAGAAGTATTTCCCGATGACTTGCCAGGATTGCCACCAACTAGAGAAATAGACTTCACGATAGAATTAGTACCGGGCACCGAGCCTATCTCTAAGGCACCATACCGGATGGCACCTACGGAACTCAAGGAGTTAAAGACGCAGCTACAAGAACTCCTAGACTTGGGTTTCATTAGGCCAAGCCATTCACCATGGGGAGCTCCGGTACTATTCGTGAAAAAGAAGGACGGAAGTATGCGCATGTGCATAGACTACCGTGAGCTGAATAAAGTAACGATTAAGAACAAATACCCGCTACCTCGGATTGATGATTTGTTTGATCAACTCCGAGGCGCGACTGTATTCTCTAAGATCGATTTACGGTCCGGGTATCATCAGCTCAAGGTAAAGGGGGAAGATATTCCTAAGACAGCCTTTAGGACTCGTTATGGACATTACGAGTTCTTGGTTATGTCTTTTGGTCTTACTAACGCGCCAGCCGCGTTTATGGACTTAATGAATAGGGTCTTCAAGGACTACTTGGATAAATTCGTCGTTGTGTTCATCGACGACATTTTAATTTACTCCAAGGATGAAGTGGAGCACGAGGAACACTTGAGGATAATTTTGACGCGATTGAAGGAGCACCAACTCTACGCGAAGTTCAAGAAATGCGAGTTTTGGCTCTCACAAGTGGCGTTCCTCGGGCACATCATATCGAAAGACGGAGTTGCTGTGGATCCATCAAAGGTAGAGGCCGTGAAGGATTGGCCTAGACCAAAGAACGCGTCGGAAGTGGAAGCTTCTTAGGGCTAGCAGGTTACTATAGAAAGTTTGTAGAGGGCTTTTCTAAAATAGCCACTCCACTCACCAACCTGACCCGGAAGCAACAAAAGTTTAACTGGAATGATAAGTGTGAGGAAAGCTTCCAGTTGCTTAAGGATAAGCTTTGCTCAACACCAGTACTTAGTGTCCCAACACCCAACGACAAGTTCGTTGTCTACTGTGATGCATCAAAGTTAGGATTGGGATGCGTACTGATGCAAAATGACAAGGTGATAGCCTACGCGTCACGTCAGTTAAAGGAGTATGAACAACGCTATCCAACTCACGATATGGAGTTGGCAGCGGTGGTCTTTGCGTTAAAAATCTGGCGCCATTATCTTTACAGAGAACGGTGCGAGATTTATACGGACCACAAAAGTTTAAAATACTTCTTTACTCAGAAGGAGCTTAACATGAGGCAGCGCCGGTGGTTGGAATTAGTAAAGGATTACGACTGCGAAATCCTATACCACCCGGGGAAGGCAAACGTAGTTGTCGATGCACTTAGCCGAAAAAGTTATGGGAACTTAGCAGCCTTATCCGGAATAGAAAAGCCACTGCAACAGGAGCTTATCAGTGCCGGAATAGAAGTGGTTGTAGGCAAGTTGGCTAACTTGTCTATCCAATCGAATCTGCTAGAAGACATACGGAATGGTCAGAGACATGATGATTCACTAGCAACGCACATGGATGCAGTCAGAGAAGGCAAGACTACAGATTTCTCAATATCCAGTCAAGGTTTATTGAGATATAAGGATCGGGTATGCGTGCCAGACGATCAAAGTATTAAGAAGACGATCCTAGAAGAAGCGCACAACACCCCATACTCGGTTCATCCAGGGTCTACCAAGATGACTCATGACATCAAGGCAGTCTATTGGTGGCCAGGGATGAAGAAGAACATAGCGGAGTATGTATCTAAGTGTCTGGTATGCCAGCAAGTGAAGGCGGAGCATCAGCGGCCTGCAGGATTATTGCAACCGCTTAGCATACCGGAGTGGAAGTGGGACGATATAGCCATGGACTTCGTGACGGGTCTGCCAAAGACAAATAAGCAGCATGATTCTGCTTGGATAGTCATAGATAGACTAACCAAGTCGGCTCATTTTCTGCCTGTTAAGACTTCTTATACGGCAGACCAATATGCAGACATCTACATCCAAGAGATTGTACGATTGCATGGAATCCCCAAGACGATAGTATCAGATAGAGGATCAGTGTTTACGTCAAGATTTTGGAGAAGCTTACAGCAAGCCATGGGTACTAAGTTAAGTCTTAGTACAGCTTTCCATCCTCAGACAGATGGGCAGTCAGAGCGTACGATTCAGATTTTAGAGGATATGCTACGCGCATGTGTACTTGACTTCGGAGGATCGTGGAACAAGTACTTACCGCTGATCGAGTTCTCGTACAACAATAGCTACCAGTCGACGATCGAGATGGCACCTTATGAGTTGCTATATGGAAGAAGGTGCCGATCACCGTTGCACTGGGACGAGGTAGGAGAAAGGCAGCTTCTAGGGCCCGAAGCTGTTAGGCAAGCTCAAGAAGCAGTAACGCTTATTAGACAGCGTATGCTTGCTGCTCAAAGCCGACAGAAAAGCTATGCAGATACCAAGAGACGCGATGTGGAGTTCCAAGTTGGAGATCAAGTCTTCCTGAAGATATCTCCTATGAAGGGTGTCAAGCGGTTCGGGAAGAAAGGCAAGCTCAGTCCCCGATTCTTAGGTCCTTTTGAGATATTGGACAAAGTGGGACCAGTTGCGTATAGACTAGCCCTACCGCCAGCACTAGCCGATAGTCACAACGTCTTCCACATCTCGATGTTACGCAAGTATGTGTCAGACCCATCTCACGTCCTCAAGTACGACACCATAGCGCTCCAGAAGGACTTAAGTTACGAGGAACGACCGGTTAGCATCCTAGATAGGGGGATGAAGCAGTTACGGTCCAAGAGCTTTCCTATAGTTAAAGTCCTATGGAGCAATAGTTCTGAACGCGAGGCAACGTGGGAGTTAGAAGAGGACATGCAGAGCCGGTATCCGGAATTATTTGGTAAGTAAATTTCGAGGACGAAATTCTTTTTAGTAGGGGAGAATTGTAGAGTCCAAGAACTTTACTTAGCTAATTGTTTAGTAGTATTATAGTATGTTTAGTGTTATCATTGTTACTTTGGATTTTTGGTTCAGACCGGGAGTTATTTGGACACTCATAGTAGTACTTATAGATTTTCTAAGTTTAACCTATAGTTTAAGAATATTAAGTATAACCTAAGGTTTGATTAATGTGTCTGATATTAAGGATTATATTATTATATTATAAGGTTTAGACATCAACCAATAGGATTTTAAGCACATGTTTTGAATGGTAATTAAGGATTAAGTATTTTTGAGGATTAAATTAAATAAGGGTAAAAGTTTGAATGTATAGGGTCAGTCAGCAGCTTTGAGCACGTTGAGGGCTTAGTCAAGGCTGTTTACTCCATTCAAACTCAGCTAAAAATGTGTAAATTCGTGTTTAAATATTCAGCGTATGCCGATATATCGCAGCTATAGGGGGCGATATGTCGCAGCACGTAGATACGGAAAACACGAATCGATGCACGGTCGCCTCGGGAACAAAGGTCCAGGCGATATATCGCCTATACGGGGCGATATATCGCCTCCACCAGCATGAATTCAAATACTTTTGAATTCCTTTCCCTTCAGCCATTCAAACTCCTTCAACAGTCCAGCATCTTCTGAACGAGTCTTCAGCCTCTGCTGAACGATTATTCAAATGATTTTCACCTAAAAAGCCATTATTTTTATTCAAGTAAAATCAAGATATTTTCATTCCCAAACTCTATAAATAGGACCTAGTACCCAGCCATTATTCACCATTTGCTCTAAGTTCAGAAGCTGCTAGTGTTAAGTGAGTGTGAGAGTGTAAACACTTGGTTTGGGGAAAAACTATAAGCTTAAACATCATAAGCTTATCAAACACTTTGGGAAGTGAGTGCTATAGTATTTCGGTGGATGTTAGATTGGTCTTGCAATCTTTGAGGTAAACCCAAGACTCTAATTCTTTTATGTATTTTTATGTTATTTCCTTTCTCAAAACCTTCTACTCAGTCCCCTAACCTTATTCTTATTTTGGTTAGGGAATCCAAGCTTTTAAGCATATAAGTTGGTAAGTATGTTTTCTATGGTTTAGTCTTTCCATCTCTTTCATTTCATCTCCTTTCTTTAGACTTACTCTTTCTTATGGTTTTAGGAGTGTTCCAACAATCCCAACTCAGTCCATAATCTCGGTAACTTTGGTAAGGAAAATAGGCTAGAATCTACATGTTTATGATTATGCTATTTTATGTGTTATGTTTTCATATGTTATATGTTATTGATGTGTATGTTGTAGGCTTGGGCATATGCCTATTTGACTAACAAGACCCCAAAAGGATTGTGGGCATAAGCCTATTTAGCTGGTAGGACCCCACTAATCTCATGGGCATAAGCTTGTTTAGTCTATGGGACCCCAAGTAATAATGGCCATTATAATAAGTGAATTATGTGTTATGATATGTCTTTATGTTTTCTTATGAAATTATGTATGTGACTTTGTGTTAGATTTTCCTTACTGGGCATTAGGCTCACTCCTTTCTGTTTATGTGCAGGAAAATAAGTTTAGAGGCGGAAAGATTCGTGACGCTTGGAGAATGTGTATCGATGATGAATGGAGTCAAGGGGCCGAGTGTTATTCGATTCGAGGATATAGTCTCCTTTTATGTTTTTATGGTTTTTATGTGTATTTTCCGCATTATTATGTAAGGTCTTTTATTTTAAATCTTGTTTTGTTTTAAAAACAATGGGATCCCAAAATCCTTCTTAGTATTCTGTTTATTTGTAAATAACTCTTATTTTCAAGTTATTCAATAAATTATGGTATTTTCGTAAAAATGTAAGTTTTATGTATAGTTTCGATAATGGTCCAATTAGTCTAGATTAGTGGGTCATTACAGTTGAACGGTTGTGCATCAACAGGAGGCGGAGTGGAGATCGCCCTATTGACACATGGGAGGCCATGAAGAGGGTGATGAGGCGACGGTTTGTACCACCTCATTATTATCGAGATCTCTACCTTAAGTTGCAGGGTCTTCGTCAGGGCTACAGAAGTGTTGATGAGTATTTCAAGGAGATGGAGATGGCTATGGTTAGAGCCAATGTTGAAGAGGATCGGGAGGCAACCATGGCAAGGTTTTTGAATGGGTTGAACCGAGAGATTGCTGACCCAATCGAGCTACACCATTATGTGGAATTGGAGGATTTGGTTCATATGGCAATCAAAGTTGAGAGGCAGCTCAAGAAGGGTAGTTCAAGTTCGAGGTCAAGAACGAGCCCACACAATCCAAGTACAACACCTTGGAGGTCGAACTATCCAAAGAAAGAAGACCAACCCACTTCATCATCTACACCAAAACCAGCCACCACAGCCACACCACCTCAAGGTAAAACAACTCCTACTAAGTCTCATTCTAGTGAGATAAGGTGTTTCAAATGTCAGGGGCGAGGACACATAGCTAGCCAGTATCCAAACAAGAGAGTCATGGTGATTCGAGAAAGTGGAGAGATAGATTCTGAAGATGAAGATGATCTTGCTGACATGCCACCATTGGAAGATGCTTCTGACAATGAGTATGGGCCAGAATCTGGTGAGATGATTGCACTAGTCACAAGGCGAGTCCTGAATTTGCAAGCAAAAGAAGAGGAAGAAGAGGTGCAGCGAGAGAACATCTTTCACACTCGTTGTCATGTGAGAGACAAGGTATGTAGTGTCATTATTGATGGAGGTAGTTGTACTAATGTTGCTAGTGCTTCCATGGTTGCCAAGCTGGGGCTTACAACGCTTAGGCATCCCTGTCCATACAAGTTGCAGTGGTTGAATGATAGTGGTGAAGTGAGGGTTACAAAACAGGTGCTGGTATCATTTCGAATTGGCAAGTATGAGGATGAGGTATTGTGCGATGTGGTTCCCATGCAAGCTGGACACCTCCTTCTAGGAAGGCCTTGGATATTTGATCGGCGAGTCCAGCATGATGGCTTCACCAACAAGTACTCATTCACGTTCCATCAACGAACAATCACTCTAGCTCCATTGACGCCAAAGCAAGTATATGAAGACCAAGTGAGGTTGTAAAAATTGAGTGATAAAAAAAAATTGAGTGAGCAAAAGAAGGAGAGTGAAAAGATGAATGAGAGTGAGAAAAAAGAGAGACAAAGAGAGAAAAGGGTCGAATCAAGTGAGAGAGAAAAGAAAGAGAAGAGTTCGATCAATGAGGGAAAATTAGAGAGAAAACAAAATAATTTTTATGCAAAAAAAAGTGAGGTTAAGCTCATGTACAAGGAGGCTCTTTTAAACACTAACCAACTTGATACTAACAAGGGTCATCACAAGCAGGTTTTTGATCCCGGTGATTGGGTATGGTTACACATGAGGAAAGAGCGATTCCCAGCACAAAGACGTTCCAAATTGCTACCTCGAGGAGATGGGCCGTTTCAAGTGCTAGAAAGGATCAATGACAATGCCTACAGACTCGATTTACCAGGTGAGTATACTGTTAGTGCTACTTTTAATGTTTCTGATTTGAGTCCTTTTGATGTAGGTGAAGATTTGAGGACAAATCCTTCTCAAGAGGGGGGAATGATGAGGACACCAAGACTAAAGATCCAAGTCTAGTTCCAGTTGGTCTGGTGACGAGGGTGCGAGCCAAAAGACTCAGTTTAGGAGCTTGATGAGTCTTATTGTATTTGTCATTTTAATTTATTTACGTTATTGTTGTTATTTGGTCTTTCTTTATTTTGTAAAAGTCAAACACTTGACTTGTGTGAGCCGAAAGGTCTTGTTTTGTGAGCTGAAGAGTTGTGTGAGCCGAAAGGTCTTGTTTATGGTGCTTTCATTAGGAAGACCAAGGGTCTTGTTTTCATGTAATTTTCGTCCTTATAAGGACTGCCAAAACAATGTGAAAAGGCAGATTATGTTGAATGAAATTGTGAGTTTATTTCTTCTTGAGTTCTTGAAGAAACTTTTGAACTTATCAAGGAGATTCCTTGTGGCGTTCATCCTGACTTATCAAACGGATTCCATCCCCGTTTGTGGCGTCTTCCTCATACCAAGGTTCGTGCTTGGCTAAGCATTGGGTCGCGGTTCCATTCCAATCTCGTATGTTCTTGGTGGCTGCTCCATATTTGGTGTCGGGTTTCATCACAATCGTTGGTGTGGTTCGTATCACTATCTTTCTATATCACTTGTTAATCCGTCAATTAAATATCTTGGAATTTATTGAAGAATTTTGAAGGAAAATTAGAAAAGTATAATCTAATTTGAATGTTAGTTTCTTGTTCAGGACATTTCAGAAGGTATAGGGCCACGACTCGTTTTATCTATCCCTAATATCTTTCTTTATCTCTCGTGAAACTAACAACTCACTTCCTCGGTACATATAGAATCTAATTTGAGAACTAATTGGTAAAATATCCACTAATTGGAATCCGAGATGTTTCTTTTGAACAATTTAGAATGCATACGGCCACCATTGAATTTGTATCTCCCTGATATATTTGTTTCTCCCTTGTTAATCCGTCAATTAAATATCTTGGGATTCATTGAATAATTTTGAAGGAAAATTAGTAAAGTATAATCTAATTTGAATGTTAGTGGCTTCTTTAGTACATTTAAGAAGGTATAGGGCCACGATTCGTCTTAACTCTCCCTAATATCTTATTTTATCCATCGTTAAACTAACAACTCCCTTCCGCGGTACTTATAGGATCTAATTTGAGAACTAATTAGTAAAATATTCACTAATTGGAATGCTGATCGTTTCTTTGGCACTAATTTAAGGACATTTCAGAAGGTATAGGGCCACGACTCGTGAAACTAACAACTCACTTCCTCGGTACATGTAGAATCTAATTTGAGAACTAATTGGTAAAATATCCACTAATTGGAATCCGAGATGTTTCTTTTGAACAATTTAGAATGCATACGGCCACCATTGAATTTGTATCTCCCTGATATCTTTCTTTCTCCCTTGTTAATCCGTCAATTAAATATCTTGGAATTCATTGAATAATTTTGAAGGAAAATTAGTAAAGTATAATCTAATTTGAATGTTAGTGGCTTCTTTAGTACATTTATGAAGGTATAGTGCCACGATTCGTCTTAACTCTCCCTAATATCTTATTTTATCCATCGTTAAACTAACAACTCCCTTCCGCGGTACTTATAGGATCTAATTTGAGAACTAATTAGTAAAATATTCACTAATTGGAATGCTGGTCGTTTCTTTGGTACAATTTAGAATGCGTTGAGCCACAATTTAATTTATCTCTCCCTACTATCTTTCTTTATCACTTGTTAATCCGTCAATTAAATATCTTGGAATTTATTGAATAATTTTGAAGGAAAATTAGAAAAGTATAATCTAATTTGAATGTTAGTTTCTTGTTCAAGACATTTCAGAAGGTATAGGGCCACGACTCGTTTTATCTATCCCTAATATCTTTCTTTATCTCTCGTAAAACTAACAACTCACTTCCTCGGTACATATATAATCTAATTTGAGAACTAATTGGTAAAATATCCACTAATTGGAATCCGAGATGTTTCTTTTGAACAATTTAGAATGCATACGGCCACCATTGAATTTGTATCTCCCTGATATATTTGTTTCTCCCTTGTTAATCCGTCAATTAAATATCTTGGGATTTATTGAATAATTTTGAAGGAAAATTAGTAAAGTATAATCTAATTTGAATGTTAGTGGCTTCTTTAGTACATTTAAGAAGGTATAGGGCCACGATTCGTCTTAACTCTCCCTAATATCTTATTTTATCCATCGTTAAACTAACAACTCCCTTCCGCGGTACTTATAGGATCTAATTTGAGAACTAATTAGTAAAATATTCACTAATTGGAATGCTGGTCGTTTCTTTGGCACTAATTTGAGGACATTTCAGAAGGTATAGGGCCACGACTCGTGAAACTAACAACTCACTTTCCGCGGTACATGTAGAATCTAATTTGAGAACTAATTGGTAAAATATCCACTAATTGGAATCCGAGATGTTTCTTTTGAACAATTTAGAATGCATAGGGCCACCATTGAATTTGTTTCTCCCTGATATCTTTCTTTCTCCCTTGTTAATCCGTCAATTAAATTGGGAACTACCCGATTTCGGGCGTACTAGGCCAACGATCAAGCTCGGATGAGAGTCTGAATTTCATCCTTCAGCTGTCGTCAATCATCAGTGTTATGACCGATGTCATTATGGAATCGAAAAAATTTCAAAGGATCTCTCTTTGCCCTCTGGTTTCTTAAAGGTTCTGGCTTCTTCCATGGGAGGCGATTAGAATTAGCCAGAAAGATACGCTCTCAGGTGTCTGTTAGGTCAGTATAAGTAGCGTAGATAGGCTTGAACTTCTCCGATGACTTGTTCTTCTTCGTCCCGCTCTGGTCGCCTTCACCATTCCCCTTCCTTTTGTTACTCCCCCTTGGTTATTCCGGGTAATGGCTTGAGTCATAGCTGCAACATCTGTTACTGCTCCAACCAGTTGGACAGGGGTCTGGCTGGTTCCTGCAACAGAAGCACATGCCTCCTCTAGATTTATCCATTTATGAGCTTGGGCTAGGAATTCATCTATGCTTTTAACCCCTTTTCTTTGGAGTTCTTGCCACAGGTCGCCCCCGACTAGGATTCCCATTCTCATTGCCATGAGCTTGGAGCTGTCATCATCATCCCTAGCTCGTGCAGCAACATTGGAAAATCTGCTCAGGTATGCCTTCAATGTCTCACCAGGTTCCTGCTTTACGTTGGCCAATGAATCAGCCTCAACTCGAGCTGCATGTGAAGCTCGGAATGCTTTTTTGAAATTTGAGGAAAATTTCTTCCACGAGCTTATGGAATGCCTCTTGTATTGTTTAAACCACTGCCTGGCAGGCCCGACCAAAGTTGCAGGGAACAAGATACACCTTAGATCGAGCCCGACATTGTAGGCCATCATCATGGTGTTAAACATTCTGAAGTGATCAGATGGATCTCCATCTCCATCAAACTTTGTGTGCGGCATCCTAAAACCTACAGGATATGTTGTTGTTGCAATGTTTGGAGCAAAAGGTTAGAGCTCCTCATCTGAGTCGCAATCGTCCCTTTCCTTCCCAAATAAGAGTATTTTCATTTGTTCTTCCATTAGAGCCAGTCTCTCAAGGGTTTGGTCTCTAGTCCATAGGTTAGCTAGGGGTTGTTCAACAGCTCCCATCCTATTATACGCATTTGACGGGTTATTGACCCTCTAAGCTCGAGCTTGGTTATGTGGGACATTCCCATTGTCACGTACAATGGACGAACCTCCCTCGTGTCGAGTATAGCTAATATCCTTATCCCGAACTGGATACCTTCTCTGTGAGTTCAGATGATCGCGCATTCTGGTGGTTTCGCCCTGAAGGCATAGAACTGGGAGTGGCGGTTCTGACAGATCGACTCAGTTTAGATCAGTTATTCCTGTGGGACTTATGAGACCCACTTTGCCTCTTTCCGACATTAACGTTGGTTGCAAGAGGGGGTAACCGAGCCAAGACCTCCTCAATCTGCCTATTTGCCCTAGCGAGATGGCTCCTTAACTGGGCGTTTTCCATCTTGATGATAGTCAGATATCCTGGATTTGGCGGTAGTGACGCTGAACTCCCAGTATCGTCTTGACCCACCAATTATTTTCCCAGACGTTGCTGAACATCCGGGCCCCTTTCATTACAGTAGTATGATGGGCCTCATGCCCACACGACTGTTCTGTCTCATTATCATGCATTGAGTGAGTGAACACCATGATAAAAGTCGACCGGAACTTGTGACGCACTAATTTACTCTCAATGAAAGCACCAAACTGTTGACACAGTTTTTAGCCAACAATGTCTTCAAAAATTATATAGGTAGATTAGTGCTAGATTATAAACCGCAATGATATAGCAAGCATTCACTCAAAAGCACAGAACTTTTATGTGGTTCAGTGGTTAAAATCTACCTAGTCCACGAGTCACTATTATTACTGTTTCTCTCTCTATTTCTGCAGAGTTTCAGTAATACAAAAAAGTCCCCCCCTTCCTGTCCAATATTCCTAGTATTTATAGGGGAATTCCATGGACATGTTCGGGTCACTGTGTAATTAAACCGCGTAATTAAATAGGGTATATAATTAATACAAATTATTCCTATTTTCATTGGGATATGATTTGATAACATAATAAATATACTCCTGCTATCTTGGATAATAAATGACTGATATATATGATACAACTTGGTCATTAATGAGCGTATAAAGAATCCCTGAATCTCTTGGGATCCTTTAGTATGTGTTGTCTAGGCTCTCACGAACTGAATATTTCACCCGAGTTCGTGTTTAATCAATTACCTGACTCCGAGCTCGTAGTAACTTCAGAGCGCCCAAAGTTGGATCTAACCATTATGAGTCCCGAACCCGATTGTTACCTTAAGTGTAGGTCAGATGATAACTTTGTAAAACGTGTATGTACTAGATTGGATCTCGAGCTGTTCACATCATTAATAACCAGACATTCCACTTGACTATTTTTCCACATATTTATCTGCCAGTTGTACCCGATCTGAGTAATTGAACTCGTGCTAATTTTAGGGTACAACAAATTTATATTCTTTTAGTGATAATAAACTGAGATTACAAATAAATTAGATTTTAATTAGGGCATAAAACCCCAACAGCTGTAACTTTGGGATTTGTGTGTCAGACATGGTGGTTCCGAAAAGCTGTTTAATGCAAAACCACCCTAGTATCGTGTCCCTTGAGCTACCTAGATTTGAGCTTAAACCCTGCACCTTCCAGACTAAAAAACTCGTACATTTAACCTTTAAACCTAGAAAAAACCCAAAAAGTTACCTCTTTTTATGCACTTAATTTAACCATTTCTAGTCATGTTTGTTTTTGCATAGTATAACCCAAACTAAACCCGTAAGAACCAAAATAAGGCAAAACCCACTAGAATATTTCATAAACTTGAAGAAAAAACGAGTAAAAAGAAATTTAAACCAGAGTAAAAATGTACTTACGGATTGGTTCTTGATCGAAGTTGTAAAAGGATGAAGAACGACGAAGATTGCAGAAGATCCGGGAGGTAACCGTTGGAGGAATTTATGAGAGTTAAAGGGTTTCTAAGAATTTTTGGAGAGAAGTAAAAAAGGAAAATCCGAATGCAAATGTGGTGAATGCCAGACCTTGTTCTCCTATTTATACATCAAATTTGGGGACAAATTTGAGCCGTGTGATTAAAGCAGGTAGAGATCCGAGGGTCATAATTAAATAAACCAAACAACAGCAAAATATTGACAAGACAATTGTCACAGTAATTGAAGCCCGAACATACTCCTATAACAAGCAGACACGTGTCCTATACTCGAATGAGTGTGTGGGCACGTTTTCTCATGAAAGAAGTCGAAAAACCCCTACTGTGCGTGTCAGAAACACATCATGCACGAGCAAGGATTTGGCGGGCAAATATTGTACTCTAAAAACACGAACTCAACTATCTTGCTCAGGGTACAACTGACACATAATAAGTAAAGGATGCAAGACTCCACGGATGTTTCGTTAGCTTCAAACCAAATAGCTCGAGGGAGTCTGGGACATCCTAGAATCCTTAAGTTCGTTTGAAATGCTGATGACAAGAGATCGAATTATCTCGTGTCCAATCACCCTCATCATCCCCGATAATTTATAGAAAACAAAATTAATTAAAAAAAAAAGCATTACTAAAACAAAATTTGCAAAACGAAAAAAGAAAAAAGAAAAAAGAAAAAACAGGCACAAACAAACTGTGTGGTCCTTCTCTCATTTTCCGGAGTCGGGTCGGGGTGTCACTGTGTCAGTCTCTCCCGTGAAAGCGGCACTCAAATTCACGTTCTCTTCTTACTTCTTCTTCTTCGAGGCTCTATGCCACAAGTGAGCACAATATCTCATTTCATAAATATCTGGGACTGGGAAACAAAAAAAATCTCACCTCATCAGTCCGATAAAAACGCATAATCTTTCCTTCATTGTCCCTTTTCATTACTTTTTCCCAGTGAAAATATCACCCTACACAAATTGAATGATAGTCCTTCGTTACAGTTTGGCTCTTCGAACCCAACAAACGCATGCGGCTTTCACATATTTCAATTTTCCTTAAATTTTTTTGTCCGCTTGGCTTAACTTATAGCTTCTGAGTGGAGCAACGTTGATTTTTTCCTCTCAGATTCTCAGCTGTTTTTTTTTTTCGTTACTGGCTATCTTAGGAAGGTATGTATTATTTTCTTCTGTAAAAGTGAGGTTGTGGATTGATTTTCCTTAAAATCCACTCTGGTTAGTAATTATTTGTTTTCGGGAAAATGGAGTGACGAGGAAAATATCAACGCTTTTGGATATTGCTCTCTTGTTTACATCTTTTTTTCTTTCTCGAGAAAGTATTGCATCTGGTTCTCTTCATTAATGGAATTTTTTTTGTATGGATTTTTGGAATATATTTTGACAATTTACGTTTATTTTAAGGTAGAAATTGAAAATTTTCATCTGGGTCTGATCCGAATTGGGAGATAATGGCCAACCTGGGATTGTTTGTTGGGACCAAATGCGTGAATGTGAGATTCAGACTACCATATTATACACAATGGGGTCAAAGCTTGGTGGTTTGTGGGTCTGAACCTGTGCTTGGTGCGTGGAATGTGAAGAAGGGTCTGTTACTGAGTCCTGTTCGTGAAGGCGATGAGCTTCTTTGGTGTGGGACTATTGCGATTCCTAAAGACTTTGTAAGTGAATACAGTTACTATGTGGTGGATGATAATAAAAATGTGCTGAGGTCCGAGATGGGAAAGAAGCGTAAATTGTTACTGCCTGAGGGAATTCAAGATGGTATCTTATTGGAGTTGCATGATCTTTGGCTGGTACTATGCTATTTTTCATTGAATATTCTTTTTCTTTTATTTTGCTTGAGATCATAGCGGATGAGAGCCGATCCCAGGTTTCACTCCTTTGCCTGTGGACTTGTGTTTTAGTGGTATTAGTTCAACTGTGGCAATCTTCTGAATTATTTAAGATTTCATAATCTTGGAATGATGCTCTTCTTGTTAGATGTTTAATTACTCTAATTGCCAATGAAGTAGTTGAAAAAAGGAGAAGTTACCTTATGAATCTTTCAGAAATCCACTTTTGGAGTTACAAAGTATTCTTTTTCTCATTAATCCATCATTTGTTCTTTACTTTTTTACTTTTGTTTCGTTTATCCTTCTTTATTTCTTTTAATTTTTATTTTTTCCAGCACCATAGCACTTTGTTGCAACTTTTTCATGTATATATGTTGATGGATTTTACTTACTATTTTTGTTTTATCTGAGCCTGCGCTTTGCATGTGGTTGTAAAAAGATGTAGATGTCTTTCTATTATAATCATACTTGTCATTTAATATAGTGAGAAATTGTTTTATTTATTGACTTATATATTTATAGGGAGCTTTGTAGGTAGGGCATCACTTTTATCATTTTTGCCCCTACCGTAATCTTGGAGCGAGTTAGAATAGAAAGATTTTTATTTTTTTTAAGTGTAGCCGATTTATATTATTACAAACACAATTCTGGTTCTTGGAATGTAGGAAAAATTTGACCCTGGTAGATTATTTAATTTCATTTACTTTATTTACCTATTTTACTAAATTTTGTCTAGTCTTAACCAATTCAAACTACAATTGTTGCTTTGTTATGGTTGGTTATGTATAGTTATAACTTTAATTGAGGACCAAGGGTCACTGCAGCCTTATGTTGCTGCTAAGTTTGATTGAGTGACGTAAAATTATCAGAATTACAGTCCAGCAGACTTCTCATAAAAGTTGAGTTTGGTATTTCTGTGACGTTGTCTTATTAAGGTCATTTTTGTTATGGATGACCTTATATTTGTATGGGAATGTTTGATTTAATTATATTTCTTGTTTCATTATGTTTGTATGAGAATGGCGTATTGAAGTACTTTATTTCCTTTTCTTTTTTTTTTTTGTCATTGACATCTTCATATAGCTTTTATATGTAATGACCCATGAAATCCAGATTGGTGCTGATGCACTTTCTTTCACAAGTGCCTTCAAAGATGTCATATTCCGCTCAAGGTGCACACTTAAGGTACAAAGGCATCTAGGATTAATTAAGAATAAATTGGACAATGAAGGTAAATTTACTCAAGTTGACCTTTCTTAATCAATTCAATTTCATTGATATAATTTGCTGTTTGGAAATTGTATATTGACTAATATGTTAATTTGTCAATGAACAGATTCTGTTATTGTTCATTTCAAAATCTGCTGTCCAAATATAGAAGAAGACACATCAGTAAGATTTATTTTTCTTTTTCTCAAATGTGTACTCGAATACGATAGTTTTTATATAATGTAGTGTTTTTTTTTTTGGCTCAGACTACATCCTACTGATTGATGTTTCATCTTATTAGATTTATGTTATTGGTAGCTCCATCAAGCTGGGGCAATGGAAGATTGACGGTGGACTTAAACTGAGCTATTCTGGGGAATCAATCTGGCATGTGGACTGTGTGTTGCCAAAGTCTCATTTCCCAATAAAATATCCTTGTGGAGCTTTAATGTTTATTCAGTTAATGGTGCTTTGGTTATTTTAGGCTCTCTTTCTATTCCTTAACAACTATTCCACATATAAGTACTGTAAATACAGAAATGCAGGAAACTTTTCTTTGGAAACTGGTTCTACTCGAGACCTCTCTCTTGAATCTTCAAATGCGAAACTAAGATATGTAGTCCGTTCAGATGGCATGTTGCGAGTAAGCTACTTGCCATCCAATGAGAATGATAAATATTCTAATGAATGTTGCATTGCATAAGAGCTTGGACATGTTCCTAAAAGTGTTACACTGCATGTGAACTTCCAGTGATTGCCAAAATATTTTACATGCTTTATAGGAAACGCCTTGGCGGGGTGCTGGTGTTGCAATCCCCATGTTTTCTATTAGATCAGAAGCTGATCTTGGAGTTGGAGAGTTTCTTGACCTAAAGTTACTAGTTGATTGGGCTGTCGAGTCAGGGTTCCATCTCGTTCAACTTTTACCAATTAATGATACTTCAGTTCATGGAATGTGGTGGGATTCATATCCCTACAGGTATATAAACAATTTCAACAATAGACATTCATTAATATAAAGACAAGACAATGGTGGTATCCTATCTTGCTTTGGAATCCCAATTTGCTACAGGATTCTGCCAAGTCATACGTTATTTTTTCTTCATAGGCGTGCTTTTCATAGTTCCTTTTATTTGGATGCTTCATGAACAGGAAGCAATGTTATCTTTATTGTTGTTGCTATTCTTTACAATTCAGGTTTCATTATGGTTAACTTTTTAATTGAATTTTGTCTCATTTAAACTTCTTGGCTTGACTTATCTTTGTCCTACAGCTCACTTTCAGTGTGTGCTTTGCATCCTTTGTACTTGAGAGTCCAAGCACTTTCAGGGAGCATACCTCAGGATATTAAGGTAAGAGTTGGAAAAAATATTTGCTTAGTTAAAAAGAAGCACAAGTTAAATTTAGGCTGTCCCAAAAATTATCCATTGTCCTTGCTGAAGAATACTTTGTTATTTGGATATACGAAAATTGCAATATGGTGCCCACATAAAGTAGTTTTTATCTGTTGCAAATTTCAGTTGTTTGTTTGCATTCAAGGAGGAGTTGGTGTTAATGTGATATTAGAGTTGATAGAGTATAGATACACTGACTATAAAATCTATATAAAATGAAAGATTTACACTAATTATCTTAGCATTCTGTTTATGAGAAGCTTTTTGTGTTGCAAAAAGCCTTTTCTTAAGAATGTCCATCTACTTCTAGGATTAGGAATTTGAGGTATTGATTTGAAATTTGTTTCAGAAAGAGGCAAGTTAGCTTTTCTCATAGCAATTAACTTGATCTGTTTAAGTATGTATATAAAGAAACTGAACATGCATTAATGAGGAAAATATTTGGTTTTTTAAATTCTTTACCGACTCATTTTCCATTTCTTCCATTCCCTTTTCTTACAGGTAGAGATTGAAAAGGCAAAAGAACAACTAGATGGCAAGGTAGGCCTTAGGCATTCCGTAGTTAATATATACCCTTGTTATCTTATGAAAGAAGGCAACAATTGTTTAAATGCTATTTTGTTAAAATCATCTAGGAAAGTAATAGGAAATTCAAATAAATCAGGTTCATGATAGTTATTGTTCTGTGTGCACTCACAATGACCAATTGTTAAAACCAAGTTTTTGGTTTCCTCATCTTTCGAGTTTGCTTCTTTTGGTATTTTTGTTGATGCTTGACATCATAGGTGTCCAAGCAACAAAGTTAAAATAATAGTGAGTATAAGCATCACTATAATTGCTTTTGAAAATTAATTTATTCTATTGACTTTTGCAGGTTGTCGATTATGAAGCCACCATGGCCACTAAACTTGCAATTGCCAAGAAAGTTTTTGCACTAGAGAAGGAGTTGATACTTAACTCCAGTTCCTTTCAGAATTTTTTTTCTGAGAATGAGGTTTTAAACTTTCTGTTGCTTCTTGCACTATTATTAAAAAATATCTCTGAAGATCCACAAATTGTTTCCTTTATTTATTTATTTTTATTTCTTTTCAGCAACCACTACCCTGACTCCTGTTATAATTGTGAATAGGATTGGTTAAAACCATATGCAGCCTTCTGTTTTTTGCGTGACTTCTTTGAAACATCAGATCATAGCCAGTGGGGTCGCTTCTCTTATTTTTCAAAAGAAAAGGTAATCATCTAGTTGAATTAACAGGTTAGTTATAAAGTTGGTATTCTGTATCTTTTTTTCATATTTGCGCCTACTACATAGTTCTATATCTTAAGTATATTGTCTAACCAGTTTGCGTACAAAAATAAATAATTAGAGATTGAATTCAATGTAATGATAATGATTAAAGGAAAATGTTCCAAATATATCAAAATCCAACAAAGCTTTTCGCCTTTGTTACAGCTTGCGAAACTCGTCTCTAAGGACAGCTTGCACTATGATGTTATCTGCTTCCATTATTATATTCAATATCATCTACACTTACAGGCAAGTAGTGCTATGTATCTATTTTGTACATCACTTGATGTCTAAGAAAAAATAATATGGTGGAATTGTCTGGTAATGTTGTGAAATGCCAGTTGTCAGAAGCTGCAGATTATGCGAGAGAAGAAGGAGTAATATTGAAAGGAGACCTACCTATTGGTGTTGACAGAAACAGTGTAGATACCTGGGTTTATCCAAACTTGTTCCGCATGAACACATCTACAGGAGCTCCTCCAGATTATTTTGACAAAAATGGACAGAATTGGGGATTTCCTACTTATAATTGGGAGGAAATGTCAAAAGATAACTATGCTTGGTGGCGATCTCGTTTAACACAGGTTTACATGCATAATCTTATTTGTATCTTTGCTTTATTGATTTTTCTTATAAGATGAAGACCAACATTTTATGTTTCCTTGGCAGATGGCAAAATACTTCACTGCTTACAGAATTGATCATATATTGGGCTTCTTTAGGATTTGGGAGCTACCGGAGCATGCTGTGACTGGACTAGCAGGAAAATTCAGACCTTCCATCCCTCTAAGTCAGGAAGAATTAGAGCAAGAGGGAATATGGGATTTTGATCGCTTAAGCAGGCCATATATTAAGCAGCAATTCTTACAGGTTACAGAATTATTCTTATTATTTTTAAAATTCAACTGAAATTCTTACAAGTTACAGAAGTTTTTAGTTTCATGTTTGGGTTATCACAGAGTAATATTAGCCTTCAGCCTTTCTCAAGCAGATTATAATTTTAGGTCTTGTCTTAGATAAACTAAATTATTTATGTTTCATTATTGTAAATTATACATTCATCATTTGGTTACTGATGCCTTTATGTTTAAGTTTTTCTTTTTCAGGATAAGTTCGGAGTTTCTTGGCCTGTTATTGCTTCAACTTTTCTGAATGAATATCAGAAGAACCGATATGAGGTGTGCTAATCATAGTATGGTTTTCATTTTTGTTTCTTTTTATATTTTTGCATTTTCTTAATTGCATTCAGAGTTAATCTTTGTAGGTATTTCAGTATGTTATGTTGTTTGTTTGATAATATACTTCTAGCAAGCAAGAAACACTCATTTTAAACTTTACATTTTTTCATATTCTTTTGTTAGAGCTTCATGTTAGACTACATTGTAGCTTTTTTGTAGCGAACGAACACTATAGGTTTTTTTTTAGTAAGAGTAATTTTATTTGTTTTTGGTAAGATTTGTAAAATGCAAAATAATAATAAATGAGATCATGATCGTCAGAATTAATATATTTCGCACAAGCTCACTTTAGCATGATTTATGAAGTAGCTAGCTAGGGTATAATATATGCAATATCAATGGTAGGGTCTTAGAACTCTATCAAATTAGTATTCAGAATAGATTGGATAAAACTTGCTAGAACACTTATTGATTTTGGTAAAATGAATACAAACTCCCAAGCATTCGAGAGGCTTGGTCTCTCCAAGATGACCTAGACAAGCAATTCTCTAGGTAATTCTCACGAGCTAGGCTCATCTATTGATACAAATAATCCCCACGTAGTTAATAACAAATGGCGTGATTTTTTATTCTTTTTAAAGACGCATCAACTTAATTACACATCAACCTAAGTGTTAAAGACACACCAGCTTCAGTACATAGCCTAACATTATACCCCACCCAAACTTTCACCTTTTCCTCAAGGTGAATGGTAGAAATAAAAAATCATCTCTTGGTAGAATGAACTGTATTATTATGATTGTGTTCATTACCAAGTCATAGTGGAAATCATTGAGCCATCCTCTGTCGCAAAACTAGTTCAATAATGTTGCTTGTAAAGCTACATCACTGACCCACATGCTCTCTTTAAAGTAATGAGCTGAAATTTAGCTCCACACAATTCAAGAAGCATCATAGTGTGAACGTCATGAAGAAACGTTCCTCAGTCTGGGTTCACATTTTGCTGTAGTGATGACTTTCTCTCTTTAGGCGGTGGTTCTCTGTCAAGCAGCGACAACTTCTGGAAAGAATGTGGTTTTTGTTCATAGATGTGGCTGAGAAGGCGAATTGATTCTTTCTTCGTCTGGGTTGGAAAGTCTTGGAGTCTTTGTGCTGAAGACCATTGATGAATTTGCTCAGTGCTAACTCATCTGAAATTGAATTTAAGGGCGCTGCCAACTCAATAAGCCTTCTGCATCAGTCTTTAATTGAGCCCTCTTGTTGTAAAGCAAGAAATTATTGATCACTCAAGGATCCTTCTTGGTGTAAACAGAACTGATTGAGTAAATGGATCTTGAGTGCTTCCCATAAGAGAATGGGTCTTGATTTTTTCACCCATTGGAACCACAATAAAGCGCCCCCTCCAAGTGCTATGATTGCTGCCTATACTTTCTCCTCGTTGAAAAGGTGTAGTGAAAAGTATCGTTCAGATCTTAAAATCCACTCCTTTGGATTTGTGCCATCCAAGATTGGCATTGCTAACTTCTTCAGCCAATAATTTGCTCTATGGTGATAGTAGAAATTGTTTTTAGAGCTTGTTGATGCCATATCCGCTCCCATTGTAATCCCTGGGCTGTGTACAACCACTTCTTCGGCCTTGACAAATGATGAAGATGCCAATCTAGTTCTTTTCGTGGAGGTTTGTGAAGGAGTCCATTTTCTTGAGAATTAGTTTGATGTCTTCATGTATAGTTCCATTGGCCTCCTCTTGTTTCTTGGTCTTTGCCTCTTTCTTCTTGGATTGCCAAGATCACCTCCTCCATCGAATCCATTCTTGTTGTTATATTCTTTGCTGCCATTGATAAAAAAGAGCTAGTTCTTGACCGATTGATAGGGTCTTGGAACTCTTATCAAATCAATAAATGGAATAGATTGGATAACACTTGCTAGAACTCTTTTTGATTTTGCTGAAATGAAATACAAATAATCTTTAAATAATTTTCTCATGAGCTAGGCTCATCTATTTATACAAATAACCCTCATGTAGTTAATAATTGTTGTCTGAGGTGAAAAGAATTGTATTTTCTAGGTTGTGTAATAAGAAAGACCCAAAACAAGACCTATGTTTGCAATAAAACTCTAATTTTGAAACCCTAAGGCTCTTGATACCATGTTATCTGAGGTTAAAAGAATTGTATTTTCTTGATTTTCATTGAAAGGTGGTGCACATATATACACAAAAGTAGGAATCTATCTTAGGAAATTATACAATTGGGAAAGTAGAATTAATGCTAATTATTAGACAGTTAATATACAACTACCGCAACTTCTCAAGTTGGAGCATAGATATTAATTATGCCCCACTTGTTACATAGATGGTCAATCTGAACCCCCATTCAAAGCTTTCGTGAAGATGTTCTTTAGTTGTTATCCAGTCTTTCACATATTCTGTAGAAATTAAATCTTGTTAGAATTTTATCAAAAACAAAATGACAATCAATTTCACTGTGCTTAATTTGCTCATGAAACATAGGATTAGATGCAATATGAAGAGTAGCTTTGTTATCACACCACAGTTTTGCTGGTACTGAAGTTTTAAATCATACTTCTATCATTAGCTGATATATCCACATTATCTCACAGATAAACTTGCTCTTCATCATATCAAATTTTTCAACAGCCTGACTAAATTTGCCAAACTAAGCATGTGGACTCTGTTTCAAACCATATAAAGATTTTCGAAGACGACCAACTCACCCTGACTCCCCCTGAGTAGCAAAACCAGGAGGCTACTCTATATACACCTCCTCCTGAAGATCACCATAATGAAAAACATTCTTGATATCAAGTTGATGCACATGCCAATGATAAGTAGCTACTATTGAAATAAACAATCGATCACATGTCAATTTTGCAACAGGAGAAAAAGTATCAAAATAACTCTCCCCATAGGTTTGAGCATAGCCCCTTAGCTATTAGACGGACTTTCAATCGGGCAACCGTTCCATCCAGATTGATTTTAACTGCGAACACCCATTTGCATCCTATAGCCTGTTTCTTGAAAGTAAATTGACCAAGTCCCAGGTATCATTGTCATCTAAAATATTCATCTCCTCTATCATTACATTATGCCAACTAAGATTAGATATGGCTTCATGAACAATTTTAGGAATGGAAAGAGAATCAAGGAAGCAGGTAAAGAACAAGAGGAAGACGACAAGGTGTTATAAGAAACAAAAGAAGAAATAAGATAAGTACACTAGCGTTTACCTTTGCGTAAGGCAACAGGAAGATCACTGCTTGGGATTGGATCTGATGACAAAGGAGTAGGTGCAGGACATGAATTAAGCGGTGGATGCCTGGAGTTAAGAATGTAGATGCTTGAGTGTTTCTCGGGCAAACAATAGAAGTTGGTAGCAGTGTTTCAAGAATGTAGAGGCCTCCTGACTCGTATCATAAGATCCTGAAATAAACAATAATCAGGAAAAAATGAGATACAACATTTAAGATTACGAGTGAGTTGACTGACAGAGAGTAAATTAAAAGATAAATTAAATAAATGTAAGAGTGCTGGTGCTAGACCCACGAATAGAAGATGGTGACCCATCAGCTATAGTAACGGTAGAAGTGGAAGCGTGTGATTGAAAAGTAGAAAGAGTCTAGAATTTCCTATCATATGATCTGTGGCATCAGAATAAATGATTCATTGGGTTTACCTGAATCAGCAATAGCAATGACAGAAGAATGTAGATGCTTGAGTGATTTCTAATACTGTGAGAACATGGAAAATTCATCGGCAGAGATACAAACTGATTTGTCAAAGGTATCCTTAGTGAATACAACATGTATTGAGTGTTTCTGCTGATTTTTGTACTAAAGCTTTCTACACTCAAACTTCGTATGGCCTAACTTACGACAGTAGTTGTACACTGCCTCCAGAATCCAGTTCGAGTGTCAATTTCTTGTGAGCCCCTCCTTTGTTTCCACTATGATTAGTTGATCTCCCAAGGGCATTATTATTATATCGATCGACCAAAGCACCACCAAGCGGAATGGCTGGAGTACTTTATGTGAAGAGAACGCGGCAAAATACGTATTGTAAAGATGAGATCTCAGGACCAAAGAGAATTAGCACACTCAAGTCAGGAGGGAGGCCAGCTAGAAAACTCATGATAACCATCTTCACTCGTTGGCTTTGTTGAACCTTCACATCAAGGCTAAATAACATCAACATATTAAACTCCTTATACGTCTTCTTGAACGCCATAAAATAGTGGACTGGTAGTGGTCTTGTTTGTCCACACGATAAAATGTTTTGCAAACCTCATACATGCGAGAGAGATTCCCTTTTCCAGAGTACGAAAATTTCAAATAATCCATTAGTTCTTTAACAAATTTACTATGATTGATCAAACCAATTACCTCACTATCATAGAATTTTGAATATGAAGGAACAAGCGAGCATCCTCTTAAGTCATATCTGCTTCGAATCATCTTTCTCCTGCGAAGTCTTTAGGAGGATCATCAGTCAAATGGTCATCTGTCTGTCTATACTCCATAAATAACGACGAATTGTCTTACTCCAATCCAAATAGTTCTTATGGTTTGTGATTTTCGATCTCACGGGCACCACATGTGTCACTCTAGAAGACTTATTCTTAGCCATGGCGCCTAAACAGAGAGACAAGGCAGCAAACACGAAAACAAAGGTAGAACCACAACAAATGATCAAGAACAAACCTTGACATTTGACATTTGACATTCACGAGTACAAAATCTAGATGGACAAAACCGAAGCACAGAACAATCAAAGACGCAAAGGAGATCAACCGACGAGAAAATGACTGTTGAAATCTGGGCTATGCACGCTCATGCTCCGATGTGTGGGATCGGAGGTCGAAGGTGGTGGCGGCGCATGGGGCTCATGTGTTGGGCTATTGGACGCTGACTTCGGGAAATGTAGATTGACGGTTGGGGAACCTCGTGGTGTGGGCTGTGAGAACCTAAAGCATCTTTAAATGGGACTTCTGAAATGAAATCATAGAAATACTAAACCCTTGGTTGGGTTTATGCATGAGACCCAAAACAAAACCAAAGTTTGCAATAAAACTCTAATTTTGAAACCTTAAGGCTCTTGATACCATGTTATTTAAGGTGAAAAGAATTGTATTCTCTTGATTTTCATTAAATGGTTATGTACATATGTGTACAAAACTAAGAATTTATCTTAGAAAACTATGCAATTGGAAAACTAGAATTAATGCTAATTTGACAGCTAATATATAGCTAACAATAACAAAACTGCCTGATCTTTTCAGAAGAAACATCATTTGCTAATCACACTAGTCACAATAGCTAACATCAGTTTAAGTTTTTTTATTTCTTCTAGAATAAGTAATGTGTACAGGTGACCTAACAACCATACTGCATGCAGATTTTTTTTTTATGTCAAATGCAAAGTGTCCTGGATCCTAGACCATTATGAAATGTTCTGCTTTAGGCTTTGTGTGTTTCTGCTTATTTTGACATCTTCTGCCATAGTAAGTTGTGAAACTGGACTTGATTTTCTTCTTTTATGTAGTTTCTTTCTTTCATGGTTTTTTTAGTTCAAGGAAGACTGTAACACAGAGAAATGGATTGCCTTCAAGCTCAAGTCACTTTCAGATAAGTTTTTATTAGAGAATGAGAATAAGACACGGCTTGATCTCTTTGATCTTCTACGGGTAGAATATAATTTTTTATGTGTTCGTCACATTTTCTTCTACCATCTTGGTTCTTAAGACTGCTATATTAAGCAGTTTTTTTTTTCTTTCCAGAATATCGTTCTTGTTAGAGATCCAGATGATCCAACGAAATTTTATCCCCGCTTCAATCTAGAAGATACTTCAAGTTTTCAGGATTTGGACGAGCACAGGTGCTTTATTAGTTTTTCAATCTGAATGAATAACTGTTAATAATAATTATGACATTTTTTTTTCTCTGAATGCAAATCAGAATGATTCTTTTTCCTTGACACCCTAATTTAGTATCAACATGGAAACTCTTATTTGTCATGAACAGCAAAAATGTTCTGAAAAGATTGTATTATGACTACTATTTCCATCGGCAAGAAACTCTCTGGCGGCAGAATGCTTTGAAGACTTTGCCGGTTCTCCTGAACTCATCAGATATGCTTGCCTGTGGGGAAGATCTGGGTCTTATTCCTTCTTGTGTTCATCCTGTATGCTCATTCAGCCTCTCATTTCAAATTAAAGTTTACAAGTCCTCTGGCTGTGCCTTTATAATGGATAGAATCGTCTCTGTCACTTCCAAGCTCTCTTAGTTATGGTTTTAGACCTATAGTTTGTCAATGTAAGGCTGTAATTGATTGATTGTGATGTAGGTTATGCAAGAACTAGGGTTAATAGGTTTACGCATCCAACGCATGCCCAATGAACCTGGTTTGGAGTTTGGTATTCCTTCTCAATACAGCTACATGACGGTAAAGATCTTTTATCTTGCTCTGTTGTCTACTTTTCTGGCATGTGGCCGAGATGGTTCTCCATCTTACTTTCTTGAGTGTCAACATTGTAGGTGTGTGCTCCATCTTGCCATGACTGTTCGACCATGCGTGCTTGGTGGGAGGAAGATGATGAAAGACGACGACGATATTTTAAAACTGTTGTTGGCTCTTACATGTTGCCGCCGGATCGATGTGTTCCTGAAATTGCACATTTCATCATAAAGCAACACGTCGATGCTCCATCAATGTGGGCCATTTTCCCGCTTCAGGTATTAGGATGAACATGATTATTCTGCCCTAAGTGCCGACTGAGGATTTAATTAATATGTTGATAATATTTATGTCTGATATTCTTTCCTCGTTTATTGTTTAACATTTAGGATATGTTTATTGGCATATTAATTTTGTGCCTCATATTATTCAGGATTTGTTGGCTTTGAAGGAAAAATACACAACGCGACCTGCAGCAGAGGAAACTATCAATGACCCTACAAACCCTAAGCATTATTGGAGATTCCGTATGTATAGAGTCTTATGTTTAACATTAAGTAAAATGAATTAGAGTTTCCTGCCCTAAAATAGAAAAAAAGAAAAAAAAAGGAAGAAAATTCTGTAGACTGATTTCAACATTTTCTTCGAAAATACTGATTTCAACAACATTTTTTCTTAACTCAGGTGTTCATGTGACCTTGGAATCTTTGATCAAGGATAATGAACTGATAACAACCATCAAAGATCTTGTACGTGGGAGTGGAAGGTCATATCCTGGGGGACAAACCGAAACTCAAGCAAAGCAGGAATTATCAGTTTCCTCCACAGAGAAGCAGCCTGTTGCCAATGGGAAGGAAAAGATCCCTGTAGTATCACAAGGAGCTCCACAGAAAGATCTGGCTGTTGGCTGATGCTAACTTGGTGAATCCTATTTCTTGCATTGCTAAACCTCAATAAATACCGTCAGATTGAACAACAGTAGTTGAATAGAATAATTGTTCAACCTAGGTGGGTTCTGAAATTGATTTCCGTTCTAGCAGCACGTGAAGAAAAATATAATAAAACGCCAAAAAGAGACTAGAAATCTTTTGAAATTAATAATGACCCTATCTGTAATGGCATTCTTTTTTACACGAGATTACTTGTATCCGCATGCTTATGATTTGGTTTCATATTTTCATTTTGATTCTTCATGAGAACTGTTGAACTTTAGAATTATGTATGTGAAGTGCGATTGTTTTCAGTAACTTTTAGGAATTATGTTTGATGTTATATTAGTAATAACAGAGTAAAGAAAAGAGTGAAAGCAACCTTCTGTATATTCTTAAATGAATGAATATTACAGAGTGCTTATATACACTTCAGAACAGAAAACAACTAACTAAAAATGACAACTCAGTATTGTTAACAAACTAACAAATCAGTCAACTAACCTAACCAACTTGTCCTAAGTCTAAAACTCCCCCTCATGATGGATTGTATATAGTTTGCAATCCCATCTTGTCCTTAAGAAGCTTCAAGTGATTTGGAAACAAGGCTTTTAGTAAACACATCTGCTTTGCTCCTTAAATGCAACATGAGAGGTTTTGACAAGTCCAGATTGTATTTTTTCTCTCACCAAATGACAATCTATCTCTATATGTTTGGTCCTCATGGAAAACTGGTGTAACGACCCAAATTTGCTAATAAGGCTTAGGGTCTTGATTAGCGTGCCTGGAGGGCAATAGGTGAATTATGGATATAATATGTGAATTTATGTGAATTTGTGATAGAGATGCATGTTTAGTTGAATTAAATATACATGTGGGCTCCGTTTGGATATTAGGGGTATGTTTGTGATTTTAGCTCGTCGATGACATAAATGTAATAAATGTGATATGTTTGTGAAATATCTGTGTAGCACGATCCGAGACAGTCCTAGGGAGCAGTTAGCCAGAAAGTCACAACGAGATTGAGAATCCGACTCCGGGCGAGTCGAGAGGTATTTTGGGTATTAGATGTATTATGGGGTTATTGGGTTATGGAAATAAATATTTGGAGATATATTTGAGGTTAGAATGTCTAGGAGGGAATACTGGGGAAATTTACCATTTTTCCCCCGGGGATGTTTTTGGTACCCCGAGCCTTGAGGTAACCTTAAGCTTAAGTTAAATAAAACAAAACATAGGAAGCTTTCAGAATTTGTAGAAACCGATTTTTAGACACTTCTCTCTTCCTTTACTTTTTTTCTCTAAAGCATAGCAAAGGAAAGTGGTGGTGGAAGCTAATCTAACTAAGGAATTGAAGCTAGAGTTTGAGGGCTAGGAGCTTGGGGGCTTAGGAGATCAACTCAGAGACTTAATTCTGCAAGGGTAAGCTTTAAATTACAAGAATTTCTCTTGAAGTTTTTGCTAGTTTTCTTAGAATATGCATGTAGATGGGTGAATGATTGATTTTGGATTTGATGAGGTTTTTGGCTTAAGTTCTTGTTAGGTTTTGCTGCTGAAACTGTTTTAAGACTTTTGTGATTAATGTTTGGATTGTTAGGTTGATTTTTATGGATGATTGGCTAAGTTTTAGAAGAGAAAATGGAGGATTTTTCTGGGTTCGAAGATTCGGGCCGCAGCATTGTTCTTGCTGAGCCGCGGCCCTCCGAAGCATTTGGGTGGCCTGGAAGAAGGGCGGGTCGCGTCATGCCCTATTTTGGGTGTGCTCTCGGGTTTGGGGGCAGGCCGTGGCATGGCCTCATAGGGTCGCGGTTCTTAGTGCCATTTTGTACTTTAAAGTGTGTTTAGGCTTGGGAAATCAAATATTAAGGCTCAGGATGGATTTTATCACCCGGATTGATAGAATTCAAGGTCCCGGAGATTAGAGTTATGACTCAAAGCTATTTAATAGATTAGAACTTGATGGATGAATATTGTTAATGTGTTGTGACTAGGGTTTCGGCAAGGCTCAGTTTAGGGGACTGTGCTCGGGATAGCGGTGCTTGGAAAGCTTGGGACTCAGGTAAGAAAACCATTGTTCCCGTAGAGCTTGTATGCAGGGCAGAGCCCTATATGATTGTATTGCAGGGTGTAGCCCTTTGATTGAATTTTTTCATGTTCAATATATGCTGTATTATGATATGAATGCAAATGTGTGAATGTTCGGCAAGAACCGGGAACGGCGCAGGCCGAGGTCGGCAAGGCCGGGAACGACAAGGGGCCGGGAACGGTGTTAGGCACATGGAGTGCAAGGCCGAGTGCGGCAAGGGGCCGGGAGCAGCGTTGAGCACGTGGAGTGTGAGTTGCCAGGGTGGGACCCTAAAGGATACCTAGGATATCCTCACGGTGTGGACCGCGAACTTAGGGCCTGGTAAAGCGCTTAGGACGACATGGACATATGTGTTTAGCCTATTGATGGCCTGTGTATATGCTGAGTGTTTGCTATGCATATGTTTTTCTGCTTGTAAGGGTTTTCTTGCTGGGCTTCGGCTGACGGGTGCTCTGTGGTACAGGTAAGGGCAAGGGGAAAGTCGACCAACCATGAGTACGGAGTGCATGAAGCGGCGCGTACATGTTTGGCCTGCCTGGCTGCCACAGCCAGTGGTTTTGAGAAATGATTGTATTAAAACCTAGATTTTGTCGTCTAGTCGACTTTGTTTGTACTTATATGTTGTAAATATTTCTAAACAGTATTTTGGGATCCCAAATGTCAAACACTTTATGATTTTCAGTAAATGGAATGGTTTTCAAAGTTTATAACTCTGTTTATGATTTAATTATACTTTTGACCTAAAACCTCGATTAGCGAGTTAAATGCACGTTTTAAACTCACTTAGTAATGTCTCTAAGGAAGTAGGGCGTTACAACTGGGTTTGTAGCAATGTGTAAAGTAGCTCTGTAGGTTCCTCATGAGCTTGCTTTAATTCTTTCAGCACAGAAACAAGCCAAACTACCTCACAAGTTGCACTTGCCATTGCCCTTATTATGCTTCAGCCGAGGACCTTGAAATTGTTTGATGCTTCTTACTTTTCCAAGATATCAATGAGTTCCCAAGGAAAACATAGAAGCCAGTAGTTGATCTTCTAGTACCCTGATATGCTCCCCAATCTGAATCCATGTAGGCCTTAAGCTTAACATCAGAATTTGCAGAAAAGAAGATGCCTAAACCAGAACTCTCTTTGACATATTGCAGTAATCTTTGGGAAGCTTTCAAATGAGGAACTCGTGATGCAGAAAGAAACTGACTTAGCTTGTTAAATGAGTAAAATAAATCTGGTCTAGTTATGGTTAGGTACTGCAACTTCCCAATGATACACCTGTAGAACTGAGGATTATCTAAAATGTCACTAGATTCTTGAGTCAACTTCAAGTTGGGTTCCATAGGAGTACTAGTTGGCTTGCATCCCAAATAGCCAAAGTCCTCCAAAATTTGTAGAGCATAAGATCTTTGAGAAATGAAAATTCCTTTAGGGACCGAGCCACTTGATGATGTCATTTTTGTATTAATATTTGATAAGTTTTTCCATGCTTGGATGGTGTTATGATAACATTTTTAGTAATTTTAACTTAGTTTCATGACTCTACAACATATTTTCTACATTGCATTTGATGATAAATCATAGGTTGAAAAAGACTCGCTGAGATGAGGTTAAAATGAAGTTTTAGGAGCATTCTAGGCTTTCGGGATTAAAGTGTTGAAGTGGACGTAGCGTACAAACTCTCTAAGTTCGAGAATTGAAGAACTTGAAGATAGTCCGCGACCTATAAAATTCAGGCTGCGACACTTTAATTGGAATTGACGTTTCACATTTCATGTTCCAGACGAGCCGCTGCCCAGATTTTTCAGGTCGCTGCCTGCTGTGTAGAAAAGTGAAGTTGGGCCGCTGCCCAGATTTTTCAGGCCGCGACCTCCATGACTAGTTTTACTCATATTCTGTTGTAGGCCGCGGCACGCAGAAATTCAGGTCGTGGCTTGCGACATTGTTTTCAGATTTTTAATTACATTTTAAATATAATTTAAAGGAGACTATAAAAGATGATTAGGGTTAATTGGAGATAAAGTTTTTATTATGGTTTATGAGAGAAAAGACTCAGAAAGGGCTGGAAAAAAGACTACAACACTACAATACTATTGTTCATCAATCTAGTTTCTTCTCTTTCCTTAATCTCTTTAATATTAATTATAATTATGTTTGTGATTATGATTGCTATTATGGAGCAGGTTCTTTTTAGGTTAAGGGTTAATTCAAAACCCAGGACATGAATTCTTGATTGTTGATAATGAGTATTATTCTTTAATTTCTCTCAATATTAAATTGTTTCTATTTTTCCAATTGAATGTTATGAATTTTGTGATTTCTTGTTGGGTGGCCAACTAATTAAGGTTTTACATTGTTCAATTTTCATCTTAGAATTACTACTCACCTAATAGTTTAGGATTCTAAGTGTATGTGATAAATTTTAATTGAGAGTAATGCCAAAAGAATTGTTGATTGTGATGAAAAATAGAACCTAGGTTAAATGAATTATATGCTTCATTAATTTATTGCTTAGATTAACTTGTCTCCATAGGACTTAATGCTTTACCTAAGTTAAATAGATTGTATGCTTAGCTAAAATAGTTTATTATTGAGCGCTTCACCTTGATTACTTGTAATAAGGAGACTGAGATAATTGTTTGCTTCAGCGTTATCCGTGAGGTTAATAGTTTAATTGAGAAATTGGAATAATATTTATTATTAGTGATTGGGAATGATTGTTGAGGGTGGAGATTAACCTTTAACTGTTTCTTAATATCGTAATATCAATATTTATTTGCTTTCTAGTTTATGTTATTTAATTTTGAGTTCAAAATCTAAATCTCCCTTTTAAGTCTTAGTGCTAATTATTGAATAATAAAGTGAACGATAGTCCTTGTGGGTTCGACATGTGCTTGCTATTATACTAAAATAATTGGAAGTATTGAAAGAAAAATAATTGTTAAATTTGTTGTGGTATACGACACACATCACCACTTCTAAGCCAAGGAAGTAATGCAAATTGTCTAGATCTTTTAGCTTAAACTAAGCATTTAAGCTAGATTTTAAAGCTTCCACTTCAACTAGATTAGTACTTGTTATAATCACATCATCAACATAGAATAAGAGAGCAATAAAACCTTTGTTAGAGTGGCGAATGAACAAAGAATGATCTGTTGCAGAATGCTTAAAACCTTCTTGAGTTAAGGCTGCAGAAAACTTCTCAAACCACTGTCGGGATGCTTCATTCCAATTTTGTTGGGAAGACCATTCGTTAAAACTGCAAGAACTAAGATTGATGTGTATGACGGTATATTGACCATGGAATTTGATGGGGAGACAATTCGATTCAATATTTTTGAGGCTATGAGGTATCCAAGTGATGTACATGCTGTATACTCTCTTGATGTGTTGGATATCCTTTCTCCACGAGTCTTAGATTTGCATAATGAAGACTGTTTGGAGGTTGCATTGAGAGAGCATCTTGGGTTGACCGATGAAGATTTTTCTGATGAGATCATGGATGTCATAACCGCACTCAATAATGGTTTTGACAAGACTTTTAAGAAGGTTGCATTTATGGATTTACCGATTTCTAATGAGAAATTGCAGCCATCAATTGTTCAAGCTCCTACACTTGAATTGAAGCCACTTCCGGAGTATCTCAGATATGTTTACTTGGGGAAGAACAAGACACTTCCAGTTATAATTGCAAGAAATCTTAACCAAGTTCAAGAAGAAAAATTGATAAGAGTACATCAAGAATATAAAACAACCATTGTGTGGTCTATTGCTGATATTAAGGGGGTTATCCCTTCTATGTGCATGCATCGAATTTTACTTGAAGAAGGTTCTAAACCAACACCTGAGGCACAACAGAGAATAAATCCACCTATGATGGAGGTTGTGAAAAAGGAGATGCTGAAGCTCCTTAGTGTGGGTATTATTTACCCAATTTCAGACAATCAATGGGTGCTCCAGTTCAGGTAGTGCCAAAGAAGTCTGGAATCACAGTGGTAAAGAACGAAGAAAATGAGTTGGTGCCAAAAAGAATGCAAACCGGGTGGCGAGTTTGTATAGACTATCGCAAGTTGAATGCGACAACTCATAAAGATCACTTTCCATTACCTTTCATTGATCAGATGCTTGAGAGGTTAGCATGTCATCCTTATTATTGTTTTCGTGATGGTTATTCGAGATATAATCATATTGTTATTCCTCCTAAAGATCAAGAGAAGACAACCTTCACATGCCCTTTTGGTACATTCTCTTTTCGACGTATGCCATTTGGGTTATGTAATGCTCCTGCCACTTTTCAGCGATGTATGATGAGCATTTTTTTTTAGAATATATTGAAAACATCATTGAGGGTTTTATGGATGATTTTAGTGTTTATGGTGACTCATTTGATTGATGCCTTCATAAAATCTCACTTTGGTACTCCAGCGGT